>NC_090819.1:84036207-84347457 GCF_000390325.3 Nicotiana tomentosiformis
CATCCTCTCGGTGTCTTTTCCCTCATTTTGATGTTTCTATGCATGTCAACATGGCCACTCGTTTTTTCATGGATGAATTTGTAGAGTGACATGTTTGCCTTTTCTTTGAAGATTCTCCTGTGCGTTGATATAGCTGCAACTTCTGCAAAATCTTCAAACATATCCTGGAAGCTGTTAAGTCAGGTATGTGCCACAACTGTGCTTGGAATTGCATAGTACGATTCATCGCAATTCTATGATTGCTTTTATTCTAGTTCTATCATCATTTCTATGTATTTGCCATATCTTCTTGATTTGGATTGTCCTTCTTTCTAATCACAATATGATCATGGAGTGCCTTAACTAATGACCATTGAACATGACCCGGTTCACCAATTGCTCATATTGTCTGGTGATCCTTTGTCTTGACATTAAGTATTTGGATTTAACTGTTTAGTTGCATATTGTGGGTGTGATTGATTTAAATAGATCATGGTATGCTGTTTGTTTCTATTGATGAATGTGAGAAGAACAAGATTTTGCTTCTACGAGTTCTTGAATCAAGGTGAAAGTTCGATCGTAAGGAAATTGAGTCCTTTTGCTAGCCTTCTGCACATGTAGAAGAAGTTGATGTATCATAAGTTGCTACAGGTCTACTCCTTGAAATTGAAGCTTCTAAATCTGAAAGACCTACCTTTGTTGTAGCTTTGGCTCTTGGATGACTATTTGCTTCACAAAGCGACGAAAAACACTTCCAGATGGCTCGCGTGGATTCTGAATAATCCCGAAGCTTGAGCTTTTTCCAGAGAAACTTCTACGTGAACCACCCCCCACTTTCAACCACAAAAAATTTAGGAAAAGTGGTTGTGTACCTAGTGATACTTGAAAGTTCATAAAGCTGATAACCACAATGTGATAAGAAGAACATATAACAAAATTTCATAAAGTTGGTTGTTACAGGACGTTTCAGGGAAGCCAAAATATCAGGCTTTAGTTTTATGATCAGGAGCGGTATGTGCTGCTGATGATAATGACTAGATATCAGCTTTTCTTTTAGTTACTGATAGTTAATCTTAAGGCTGAATAATATTCACGAGTAATAAAGGAGAGAGAAAGAAGGAGTGGAAGAGGATATGCTACTAACCTGGAAGAAGAGCTGTATTAGTATGGTATCCTAAGTTTTATTCATATCCCACCAATGTGCAATGTATAATAATGCCCTTAATGGAAATTTTTATAAAGAAAAAGAAAAGAAAAGAAAAAACCTCAGCGCACTCGGGTTCGGGTGTCCGATACGGGTGCAGATCTAGAGATTGGATAATTCATGATCTAAATTTTAAGATTGGGGGCACGAGTCGAGGTATGGATACGGGTGCGAGATTCATCTATATCCAAAAATAGAGCTATAAAAATATTCCTAAATTATGAGATATTACGTGGAAAACTTACCTGAAGCTTGTAGAGTGTAATTCAATCTTTTATTCTCAAGTTGTAGGTAGGCACTGAAATCTACAGTAGTTTTTGTCTTGAGAAATCAAAATGCCAATTCTAATATCTACTTTCTCCGTAGTTTGTGGTAAAAGAACCCAATGTTGATTGACCAGATCCGATACGTATCCCACATCCATACTAGTGTCGGTGTTGTGTCGACACGGGTGCAGCACCACAAATGAAGAGTCCGCGCAACTTTGTTAAGCACTCCTCAAGTTGGTATATAAATGTCATATGTGCCAAGCTTTTCTGGAGTACTATGAAACAAGTAACTTGCTACTCTCATAGCTAGGACGCTACCAAGCTCTAGTTTTGATGAAGGGTCTGTGAAGTAATTCTGCAGCCTATTTCTCCTGTATAAAGTTTCATCAACTTCATGCTTTGTTCTTATCGTGTTGGACTGGAATCTGTGTATATTAATCGTTGCCTTGTTATCACTATTCTGTCCCATAGGATAATCAAATTTGAAGTGAGATCTTATAACCTTCAATCACAACCAAAGTAATTTATGGATGGCATGGCCCATTGTTTGAACTGCTTTAGCTCTTGACATTCAATAGTAGGTTTTCCTTGCACCAGCATTACCAAATCGCCACTTACTATTGTAAGATATATGAGCTAGATTGCTATTAGTAAGAGAGGGCAGAGCGATATGGGTGTAAGCCACAGTCCTCATATGATCAAAATTAGATAGCAGTAGACCTTATTTGGGTGATCCTTTCAAACTAAGAATGCAATAAACTATTACCATGTGGATTTTTAAGATTGTGCATAAGAGGCTTCTGTCCCAACGGGAGATCAGGATGTGCGTGAGATAAATCAATCTCGAGCTTGTCTTTGATATCTACCTCTGTTGAAATAAATAAACATATATTTTCCTATGTTTTCCACATTCCTGTTCCTGAGCTGAAGTTTATAGCTTCAATATTGATGTTATTTATGGTTAAAGTTGAACTTTGGGGTATGCAGGCTCAAGTTATGTTGTCAGAGATTTACCCTGGTAATTCCCCTAAAATTGGGTCAACCTACTGGGATCAGATTCGTGAAGTGGCAATGATATCTGTAATCAAGCGCGTTCTTAAGCGTCTACAGGAACAACTGGAACAGGTGAGTGGAGTTGCATTAGTTGGTGAATTCTCGATTCCTTGATTTACTTGTACTGGTAACTATAATCTTGGTTTAAGTATGGTGTGTGCGCTGTATGGCTAAGTTTCCCTTCTATTAAATGCCAAATGTCCCTTATTTAGCCAAATGTTTTTTCAGCACATGAAGATTAAGTATGGAGTAGCACTTGATATTTTTCTTCTTTCTCGATTTCTTTTACTTTTTTATAGATCTGTTTGCTATATGTTTGTCTCCGTGCTTTGATTTGGCGTAACTGGTAAAGTTGTTGTCATGTGACTAGGAGGTCACGGGTTCGAGCCGTGGAAACAGCCTCTTGCAGAAATGCAGGGTAAGACCGCATACAACCCTTCCCCGAACCCCGCGCATAGCGGGAGCTTAGTGCATCGAGCTGCCCTTGTTGTGTCCGCCTCTTTTTCACTTTTACTTTGAGCCGGGGGGTCTATCAGACATAGCTCCTCTACCTTCACAAGGTAGGGGTAAGGTTTGCCTATACTCTACCCTCCCATGCCCGACTTGATGGGATTACACTAGGTTTGTTGTTGTTGTAGTAGACCCCATAAACTTCACCACCCTATTCATTGCAAACCTGGGAAACTACAACTTTCTGCTAGCTTGAGATATTGGAAATGGACGGAAAAGTTCCACAAAAGGGGCTAACTGCACCAATTGTTTTGCTTCCAAAAGATGATTTTGGCTCAATTCCCTGCTCTAAGTTTCATATTTCTTTAGAATTATTTCCACCCTTTTATTATACTCTTCCCTAGCGCCACCGTAATAATTGCATGGTCTGGTTTGTTCCCCTAACTCTTTGTCTGCCTCCACAGTGCTTGCTCTTCCACCAAAACTTTGTCACCATTTTCCTAATAAGGCTTTATTGGAAACTCTTAAATTCCTAACCGCAAGACTCCTATCTTCATTGATGTAAGTGATTAACAAGAAGGTACTTTTTCACGTCCAACCTGTCCAATCGTATTTGTAGCTTCTCCAATCTTTGTGCCATTGTCGCTGATATGTGTAGTAGTGACATGTAGTATGCTAGAATGCAGACGACATGCTCTTCATCAGTATCCTTTTCGTATCTTTGATAAATCTCTCTTTTATCATCCAGCAAGCCTCTTTTAAAACTTCGCAACTACCAGGTTTCATATTGTACTGCCCTTGTTTGTTGCACCCAAATGGAAAACCCCATTAAATTACTGGAAGAGAGCCAACCTTACAGTTAAGAGCCTTTGCCTAATGATTTTCTTTTCCATTAGAATTATCTTTAATTTCTTAGATTTGTCCTCAATCTTGAAACCGCGTGAAACCTTAACAATTTGTTCCTTAGATGGTGAAGCTGGTTCGTCTGTGCATCATTACAACACAGGTGTATCATCCACAAAGAGAAAACGAGTAAAAAATGAGACACCTGTAAACTATCTTGCAAATGGGACACCACTATCTTGTCTTTCTCTCCTTGCTGTGAATCCACTCAAATATCTTCCCATGCTGCTCCATCATTTGCTTAGTGCTTCTCTGACACAAATGAGCAACATGGGTGATGGAGGATCGCCTTGTCATAGGACCGTTGTTCTCTCGAAGAAACCTGTGGAATTTCCACTGACCTCAATTGAAAACTTCATTGTAGATATACAAATACAGATTCCACTTTTCTCCTTACCCTATTCTCTCCAGTAAAGTGTCTGGAACGCACATTCTAAAAAAAAAGTGTCCGGAAAGCCACAGTTAACAGGTTGTAGACCTTTTCCAGGTCTAATTTGCATTATAGATCCCATTTCCACCCCTTATCCTGGATGCAACTAACTTGTTCGCAACCAGTGCCTGCACCTAATATTTCCGCCTTCCACAAAAGTGTTCTGAGACATTGACATCATGTCATCTAATTTTTAAATTTTAAAGGACCTTATAGGTAAAGTCTTTGATATTCACAACTCTTGCCTACTTTAGTGACAACAAATGAAAGATGCGCTAAGGCTCTTTCAGATTTGCCAACATCAATTTTTGCTCTTTTCTCACAAGTGTCTTGATAGCATTAAAGAAGGAATACACTTGAAAGTGCGCAAAGCTCGAATTGTGTAGTGCATTTGCTTTTTGAGGAAAGAGAATTGCTCCAGCATAAGTTTTGGACACTAGTTTTCGTGATTCTATATGTTGCATCATTGTAGGATTATTCTAGTAATAGCTTTAACCATTTTTAAAGAGATCCGCCGAGATTCATTTTATAGTTACTTTACTTTTCTTGTAACCCGAGGACACCTTGTCTCCGCCTCTCTGTTGCCTTCCTCATTTTTTTATGCTACTAATTATTTCTCTTCCTTATACACAACTTTTATCAAATTTGTGCTACGTCCGGAATAAAAAAATATCATCAGAATGCTTGATGTAGCATCTCTGGTTTGGTCCATGGTAGTCCCCTTGCCCGTGCTTTAGAATACTAATATCGAGTTAATAATTGGAAAACCTGTCTGACAATTTCAGGATAAGCCTCCAGCTCTTCAAGACATTTTAACCGGAGAAATGATCCTTTTATCCTCAAAGGATTTTCACCGGCAAGGCCATAAGGAGCGTGCACTAGCCATGCTGCATCAAATGATTGAAGATGCTCATATGGGGAAGAGACAGTTTCTTAGCGGTTAGTTTTTGCTTCTTTATCATCTCTTTATGACATCTATTGTTGGTAGTTGCAAGTTTTGTGGGTTGGAGAATTAAATAGAATAAGTGGTGAGGCTATCTTATTGTTTCTCTCCCTTCATTTTCTTCCTCCTCTCCGTGTGCGTTTCGTCTCTATCTCTCCCTCTTTATTGCTTCTACTTTTTTGATGTAATTGCATGTTTCAATTATGTTTTTATTCTCGAATGTTTAGCTAGATCCCTATGGATTTTCCTGTATGTGTGTACTTACTCTCTCAAAAGCCATGCATATGAATTTTTGGTGCTTTGGAAAAATTTAGGTAAGCTCCACAATTTGGCAAGAGCTTTAGCCGATGAAGAAACAGAGAGGGAACAGGTTAAGGAGGATGGCTCACGTTCTGACAGGAAAGGATTGTTACTGTACAGCAGAAATGGTGTTATTGGGCTTGGGTTGAAAACCTTGAAGCAGCTTCTGATAACTTCAGCATCTGGTGACAACAATATACCTTCTGGTGGATATGATGTCAAGGAAACTGGAAAAAGATTATTCGGGACGTTCAGCTCCAGAATGACCACATTTCTATCACAATTTGTTCTCTACCTTGCTGCCATTGGGGACATTGTTGATGGGACTGATACCACTCATGACTTCAACTACTTCTCACTAGTGTATGAATGGCCTAAAGACGTAAGCTTTCTTTTTCCATCTTTTATTACCATTGCGGGGAACTGTGTGAACCGGCAAAAGTAACGTGAAAGTCTAGTAACAAGTTTTGTTGTAGAACCCTGGATTTGAATTTTATTAGGATCTCACATTCTTTAGAGGTAACATTTATGGTATTTAGCTAAGCAATACCGCTCCTCTTGCAAAGAAGATAGCAGATTGAGAGAGGATAAAGTTAAAGACAGGGGAAGCAACATGCTTGGTCTAAAATATTTCATTAGAGCTTTCTTGCTCTCACAAAATATATTGCTAAGATGATATTATTCTTATTTCTGTTTGGTCTTAATTTGCTCACTTTTCTGTTCATCACTTTGCTCGCAGCTTTTAACTCGTCTAGTGTTTGAGCAAGGCAGTACCGATGCAGCTGAAAAGGCAGCAGAAATTATGAATGCTGATTTTGTTCATGAAGTGATTTCTGCTTGTGTGCCTCCAGTTTATCCTCCAAGATATGGTCATGGTTGGGCTTGCATCCCAGTAATTCCTACACACACTGAGAATTACTCTGAAAATAGAGTAATATCCCCTTCATGCAGAGAGGCCAAGCCTGGGTCTTTCACCCCTTCCTCAGGGGATGTTGAATTACCTCTTTATCCTCTCCAATTGGATATAGTGAAGCATCTCATCAAATTATCCCCAGTTAGAGCTGTATTAGCATGTGTCTTTGGAAGTTCTATACTTTATCGTGGCAGGGATACTACTGTATCTAGATCTCTGAAAAGTTGCTCGTTACAAACTCCTGATGCTGATAGGTTATTCTTTGAGTTCGCACTTGACCAATCTGAGAGGTTTGTAACATACTAAATTGAGTTTGTAAAATGGATCACTAATACATGTGACATATGCGGATACTTTTTTTCTTTTATCTTTTTGGTCAGTTTCTTGTCATGACTTCCTGAGCAGGTTCCCTACCCTGAATCGCTGGATACAGATGCAGACCAATCTTCATCGAGTCTCAGAATTTGCGATAATGGCTGATCACACAACGAGGGATGGCAAAGATGTACCTGAATGCAAAACTGCCATGAAGCGATTTCGTGATCATGATAGTGATGCTGAATCTGAAGTTGATGAACTTGCTGGTAGTAATAATATATCAATAAATGCCCAGGAGATCAAGAAAGAAGTGGGAGGATCTTCTGATCCTTGGCACGATTCTCTAAAATCCGAAAGTTCTGATTGTACTACAGTTTTTCTTTCTTTTGATTGCGAGAATGAAGGTCCATATGAGAAAGCTGTGGAACGGTACTCCATCTCCTTTATTTTTGTTTTGACGATTGTTGTTCATATAAAGTTGGTCTTGCTTGTGTCAGCCATAGTGTTTTTGCTGATCTAACCTGCTTGTCTTGTGGGATTCGCTTGCACTGGACAATAATCATGAAGAAATTAGCATACGTATCGTGTTTGGGAAGCTGAAACTTGGTCTCATCCCCCATGAGCCAGCATAACAGTGGCTGAACCTTAGGGATTGGGTACAGGTCTGGAAAACAATGATCATTTGCAGCAGAAAGTGTATATATAGAACATTAAAATATGAACTTCTAATATCTTCTGGGCTAAGGAGCAAGAAGATCCTTGAGAATTTTGCTAGTAGAGGAAATAATAGATCTCATGTACGAATCTTCTATAGGCTATTTGTTTTTTCGATGAGGTAAATAATCTCATGAACGTGTGGGGAAATCCCTGTATAAGAAGTATACGAAAAGTAGAGAACTTGTATAAAAATATTTAAAGTGGCTTAATCATCTAAGGCTACTTCTCAAATGTACGAAGTCTTTCCAACACCATTCAAATGCTCTCCTATTTCTCTCTTTCCCCAAACCCCACTTGTGGGATTCCACTGGGTTGTTGTTGCTGTTGTTGTCATATTACCCACGTAAGAGCTAAAGGGGGAATATCCTATGCGATGGATCTTCTCTTCCTTCTCGTATATGCTATGTGGCTATGCCTCCTTGACAATGCTTGGCATCAGCCAATGTACTCCAACCTCCATTCCTTACCACCCACCACAAGCGTGCTGTTACTTTACAATGCAATAAGAGATGATTCACTTCTTCTCCCGTACATATGCAAATGTAGCACCAACTGACATAAATGATCATCCTTTCCGTCAGGTTCTTTGCTGGAAATGTTGCTCCTCTAGCTGCTAACCATGAATGATCCTTCTCTAGGCTGTTTGTAGGAGATACGTGAAACTTATTTCTTAATATAGCATAAAGACAAATCTCCTTGTGGTGAAGCATAAGTTATGCACATACCTCTAGATTGAAGACAACGGGAGATTGTCAATGTTGGAGATACGGGAGATTATGTATTATGCTTTCTTGGAAATCTTTGTTTGTTTGTATATTTAGCGCAAGTGAACCTTTTCTAGTTGAGACAACAGTTCTAAAGCGCGTTCAAGTTATCTAAGTTGGTGCAGTCAGAATGAGCAGTGCTGGTGATAAGGCCCCACCTATCGTGGATTTACCGTGACATGATGTTGGAAATCCTTGAAGAATGACATTGTGGGTGTTTGTTAACCTGTTAGGCACTTTTGTCAGAAAGGCACACTTGCGAAAAGTTAAAGTACTACATTCATTGTCTTACTAACCAATGAAGATATAAGCGGTTGAACTGAAAGATTTCAAACCAATCAGTCTTCTGGGAAGCATGTACAAGATCATATCTAAAGTTCTAACAGAAAAAGATGAAGAAAGTGATGCGGTTGATTATTGGGAATCAAAATGCATCTACCTGGCAGAAGCAAATCATGGATACAACACTAACTGCTAAGAATGCCCTCCATTGAGAAAAGTGGAAGAAGGTATCCTTTGTAAACTGGATTTGGTAAAAGCATATGAAATTGTGAATTGGTTTTTTCTTCTTAAGATGCTGAAACTGTTGGGATTTGGTTGTAAGTGGATGAATGGATTAAATCTGTTGTCTCCTACCAGATTTTCAATACTTATTAGTTGAGCACCAACAGGTTTCTTTTCCTGCAAAAGGAGTTGAGACAAGGGGATCCTCTTTCTTCTTTCCTATTTCTATGGGTGATGGAAGCTCTCAGCTTGATGATAGATTTGGTGGTGCAACTGCAGAAAACAAATAAGGAACCCATGGTAGTGTTTACTGAAGTAATAAAACTAAATGTGGGGAATGGTAGAGGATTAGAATTTGGCAGGATAGGTGGCTGGAAAATGGTATGTTGGAGTTTCCTAATCTGTATAATCTGGTCACTGTCAAATTTTGCACTTTGGCTGACTGCCTTAATGATGGATGCTGGAACATGCAATTTAGAAGAAATTTACTAGAAATGTCAGTGAGCTGATTGGTAAACTTGAAGGTTTTTGCTCAAGGAAGACCAACACGATTACCTTGTAGGTGTGTTTGAAATCGATGGAAACTTCTCAGTAAAAGCATGTTGTGATTGGTTGCTAGAAGGTATACTGGGACGGTGGCCCATTGACTATGGAACACGATTTGGGTGATCACTGCTCCCCCCCCCCCCCCAAAAAAAAAACAAAGAAGAAAAGAAAAGGAAGTGGGTGGTTTTGTGTGGGTTTTTGACATGAAGCATGTCTAACACATGACCACTTGCCGAGGAAAGGGTTCAGCTGAGTAGTGCACCCATTCACAGCAAAAATAACACTAAATCAGTGAAGCACCTACTCCTGCAATGTAAATACATATACTCCATCCGTTTCGATTTATGTGAACCTATTTGATTGGACACGGAGTTTAAGAAAAAAGTGAAGACTTTTGAACTTGTAGTGTAGAATGAGGCACATATATTTTGTGTGGCTATAAATTATTGCATAAAGGTAAATCGTTTCCAAATATGGAAAGGGGTCCTTTTTGGCACGGACTAAAAAGGAAATAGGTTGATATAAATTGAAACGGAGGGAGTAGTAGATATTGTTTATGTTGTTGAACTTATTTGGAATTATTAGATGATGCCTGGGAAGTTGGTGGATAGTGTAAGCAGCTGGTAGGGACAGAGGTGAAGAAGAGTCAGAGAAAGCTATGCAATGTCATTACTCTGTACTTTTTGCACATTTTTGGAGTGAAATAACCATATATGTTTTGAGGATAGAACTTTATCCTTATCTTTTGCATAACTTAAATACTTGGAGAATACGTACCTTTGGTGTATGGAGAGCATGTAGAAGATCCTGAAAATGCTGTTGAATTCGAGTCCCTGCATACTTGAGAGGGAGAATTTCACACTCACTGTTGTGCTGACCAAGTACCTTGTTGGTGACACTTACTGTTAATGAAAGACTTACATTACTTATTAAAAAAAGAAGGGGGGTTTTCTGTCTAAATGGTGTTATATTTCTGCCTGCTTAAGCAGTTCTTTAGTTGAAATGAATATTAGCCACTGAAACCACCTTCCTCTTCCTAACAACTGTATTTTGGTTTCATTAACTCACCTTCAATAATGCATAGGGAACTGCATCCCTTAGCGGGTGTTCTAGTTCACAAAACCTCTTTGGTTTAAGTTGATTTGTTCTTTTTGCAAATTTCTCTATCTTGTATCTTATTTCCTTGTTCTCTGTTCATCCTTTTCTGCAGTCTCTGTCTATAATTCCTTCCCGTAAGGGCTATATTCACACTGCAGTTGTTGCAATTCATGGTTACTATTTTCTCTTTCATTATTGAAAACGATATATAGTGTAAGTTTTATGCATCTTAACAGTGGCTACCTGGAAGAGTGTAGGCTCACCTTTCACATTTTTTATGTCAACAGGTTGATTGATGAAGGGAAATTGATGGATGCTCTTGCCATTTCTGATCGTTTCTTGCAAATTGGAGCCTCAGATCGGTTACTTCAGTTACTAATTGAACGCGGAGAGGAAAATATATTGTCTGGACAGTCTCAAGGTTACTCAGGCAACCATAATTGGAGCCATAGCTGGCAGTACTGTCTGCGTTTGAAGGATAAACAACTGGCAGCTAGACTTGCACTCAAGTATGTCTATAAGTCTCTTTTTCTTCTGTTGAGTTCTTTATTATGTGTAAAATGGAAGTGATTTGGATGTGGGTTCATGCATCACTCCTCACCCTTGCAAACACTGGAGCTACAATTGGTTGGTTTTGCATGTTCCTGCTGACCCCAGGGTACTCACCAAGCTATCACTTGCTGAACTTTTGAAATACACCAGTGAGAGATTGAGAGTAAAGTGGAGAAAAGGAAAATGATTTCCCTTTTTTGACTCTATATATCTAGATTCTAAACTACAACCTTCCCAACCCAAATGTAAACTGTAAGAATGGTTTCTTTGACATCCCAGAATTGTTGCCAGCCCCTGTAATTCTTGTACTAAGTTAAAAGGGATTAGAGTACTTTTGGACCAATTTACATTATGAAGTCCAGGCACAACTTCAAAGACATTTAGGATCACCCTTAGGTACTTAATTAACCCACCTTAGGTTCACAAAAAATGAGGGTGTCATCAACATACAAGAGATGTGAAATAGTCAAAGTATTTTCTTGCCCTCTGTTCACCTTGAATCCTTGATCCACCTTTTCATTTACTGCCAATTTATCATTCTATTGAGACCTGTAAATTGTATTAATCAAAAGGGAGAAAAAAAGCTCCCGCATACAAGAAGTATACAAAAAGTAGAGAATTTACATCAGAACATGATTCTCTACAAATGACGCCCAATCTTCTACACAAGTAGGTGCTACATGTGTGCACCAAAAAGCGATCAAAGATAAAAGACTATTCTTAAGATGTGAAAACGGAGACTCAATCCCCTCAAAAACTCTCTTATTTCTCTCTCCCCAGACTAACCACATGAGAGCTAACAGGGCGAACTTCCACGCCTTTTGCTTGCTTCTTCTACGGAAACCGGCCCAGCTATATAGCATTTCCTTTACAGTGTTTGGCATCACCCATTGAACACCAAAAAAATTCAGGATTGCCCTCCATAAACCCCAGGACACGGGGCAATGCAGCATAAGATGGTCAACTTCTTCCCCTGAGCTTTTACACATGTAGCACCAACTAACATGTGTAATTCCTCTCTTTCGCAGATTTTCAGATGCCAAGATCACTCCCCTCGCTGCTAGCCATGCAAAGAAGCACACCTTCGTGGGCGCCTTAGGAATCCAGATCGATGAGTATGGGAAAGTAGCCTCCTGTCTCACCAACATACTCTGGTAGGACTTTACGGCGAACACGCCATCATCACGCAACCCTCATCTCCAAGAATCATAAGATGGATGGGGAATATCTTGCCCATATAGCACTACCAACAAATTTTGGAGCTCCGCAATCTCCCAATCTTGCATGTTCCTTCTAAAAGAGAGGTCCCATACTATCCCCCTTCATGCTCCTTGCGAATTTGTTGGACCATCAATTCCTTCTGGTTTGAAACTCTAAAGACGTGGGGGAAAGAGACCCTCAGAGTAGCCTCTCCACACGTGTGATTCCAAAAGCTGATTCTCCTTCCATCTCCCACCTTGTAAGTGATGTTGCCATAGAAAGCTTCCCAGTTCTTCATGATGTTCCTCCACATGCCACATCCGAACGGTGCTGTGATTGCCTTGGTCCTCCAACCCCCTCCCGTGGAATCGTACTTTCTGCTATGACCTCCCTCCATAGAGCATGCTCTTCTACCCCGAATCTCCACAGCTACTTCCCCAGCAAAGCTCTGTTGAATACCCTGAGATCTTTTACTCCAAGTCCACCCCACTTCTTTGGGGAAGTGACTGTCTGCCAATTCACTAGATGAAACTTTCTAGTTCCATCTGCCGCATCCCAGAGAAAATTCCTTTGAAGTCGCTCCAGTTTTTCTGTGATGCTCACAAATGCTTGAAACAGGGATAAGTAATAGGTAGGGATACTTGACAAAGTGCTTTTAATAAGCACTTCCTTATCGCCTTTTGACAAATACCGTTTCTGCCAGCCTGCTAATCGTTTTTCAACCCTTTCAATGACTGTGTTCCAAACAGTAGTATCCTTTTGCAAAGCACCCTATGGTAGACCCAGGTAGGTAGTGGGGAGAGGGCCCATCTTGCATCCGAGAACATGAGACAAAGCATTAATGTTAGCAACCTCACCCACCGAGAAAATCTCACACTTGCCGAGGTTGATTTTGAGTCCTGATACTATCTGAAACCACTGCAGTACCTGCTCCCAAGTCAACTCGTGATTTCTGCTCCATAGCTTGTTGGGTTGAAGGTTCGGCCGTTGCTGGTTCTGTTAATAGAGGCCCAAAAGGATTGAGCTTATTAATAATGGAAAGCTTTTCTTGTTGAGGGCCTGGTGCCCTTTTATTTCGGAATGGAGCACGTGTCTCGCATCTTGTATGGGGATTGAATTCAAAATTCGAATCCCACACTTGCCCATTCACATGATTTCTAGTACCCAATGGTGTGTCTATTGAACTGTGGTGGTCTCGAAACATGGTTCATCATCTTCATTATCTCGGGGGACAACATTAGATTGATGAGCTCCCATTTTCCAACAAACTATTATGGTGCTCTCTATCCAATGGTGATATAAACTCTAGTTCCCTCGAATCCACCATGTCTGATCTCGTAATACGATCTGATAGTCCCCTAGCCCAGCAGAGGTGGTTTTCCTAGGTTTCTCCTCTGTCCGAGCACCCGCTACACTATTCCCTTACTTTGAAAACCCTATCAGATCGTAGATGTAGTGGCATGTCCAGTAACCTGACCCATATCGATTCTGGCTCAAAGTGCTCTGAGATACAACCTACCTACTTCTGGTGATCACGAATGTAAATTTAGACTCATATTTTTCCCACTCCAACTCCCATTTTTTTTTGATAAGGTAAATTGTATTAATCAAGAGGGAGAAAAAACTCCCACATACAAGAAGTATACAAAAAGTAGAGAATTTACATTAAAACATGATTCCCTACAAATGACGCCCAATCTTCTACACTAGTAGGGGTACATGTGTGCACCAAAAAGCGATCAGAGATAAAAGACTATTCTTAAGATGTGAAAACGAAGACTCAATCCCCTCAAAAACTCTCCTATTTCTCTCTCCCCAGACTAACCACATGAGAGCTAAAGGGGCGAACTTCCACGCTTTTTGTTTGCTTCTTCTACAGAAACCGGCCCAACTATATAGCATTTCCTTTATAGTGTTTGGCATCACCCATTGAACACCAAAAAGATTCAGGATTGCCCTCCATAGACCCCAGGACACAGGGCAATGCAGCATAAGATGATCAACTTCTTCCCTTGAGCTTTTACACATGTAGCACCAACTAACATGTGTAATTCCTCTCTTTCGCAGATTTTTAGATGTCAAGATCACTCCCCTCGCTGCTAGCCACGCGAAGAAGCACACCTTCGTGGGCGCCTTAGGAATCCAGATCGATGAGTATGGGAAAGTAGCCTCCTGTCTAACCAACATACTCTGGTAGAAGGACTTTACGGTGAACAAGCCATCATCACGCAACCCCCATCTCCAAGAGTCATAAGATGGATGGGGCATATCTTGCCCGTATAGTAGTGCCAATAAGTTTTGGAGCTCCGCAATCTCCCAATCTTGCATGTTCCTTCTAAAAGAGAGGTCCCATACTATCCCCCCTTCATGCTCCTTGCGTATTTGTTGGACCATCAATTCCTTCTGGTTTGAAGCTCTGTAGACTTGTGGGAAAGAGACCCTCAGAGTAGCCTCTCCACACCACTTGTGATTCCAAAAGCTGATTCTCCTTCCATCTCCCACCTTGTAAGTGATGCTGCCATAGAAAGCTTCCCAGTTCTTCATGATGTTCCTCCACATGCCACACACGAACGGTGTTGTGATTGCCTTGGTCCTCCAACCCCCTCCCGTGGAGTCATACTTTTCTGCTATGACCTCCCTCCATAGAGCATGCTCTTCTACCCCGAATCTCCACAGCTACTTCCCCAGCAAAGCTCTGTTGAATAGCCTGAGATCTTTTACTCCAAGTCCACCCCACTTCTTTGGGGAAGTGACTGTCTGCCAATTCACTAGATGAAACTTTCTAGTTCCATCTGCCGCATCCCAGAGAAAATTCCTTTGAAGTCGCTCCAGTTTTTCTGTGATGCTCACAAATGCTTGCAACAGGGATAAGTAATAGGTAGGGATACTTGACAAAGTGCTTTTAATAAGCACTTCCTTACCGCCTTTTGACAAATACCGTTTCTGTCAGCCTGCTAATTGTTTTTCAACCCTTTCAATGACTGTGTTCCAAACAGTAGTATCCTTTTTCAAAGCACCCAACGGTAGACCCAGGTAAGTAGTGGGGAGATGGCCCATCTTGCATCCGAGAACATGCGACAAAGCATCAATGTTAACAACTTCACCCACCGAGAAAATCTCACACTTGCAGAGGTTGATTTTGAGTCCTTATATTATCTGAAACCACTGCAGTACTTGCTTCAGGCAGGTCAACTGATCCATATCGGCATCACAGAAAACTAGGGTGTCATCCGCCAAAAGCAAATGAGAGACCCTTCGGGCACTGAGCACCCCGATCGGAGCTGAGAAACCTCTCAAGAAGCCTCCACTCGCCGCACGATCCATCATTTTACTCAGAGCATCCATCACTAAAATGAATAGCATGGGGATAGGGGGTCACCTTGCCTGAGCCCCCTGGAGCTGCCAAAGAAACCACACGGGCTACCATTAACCAGGACAGAGAATCTGACTGATGAAATGCAAAACTTGATCCATCCCCTCCATCTTTCCCCAAATCCCATCCGTTTCATAATGAAGTCCAGGAACTCCCAATTGACATGATCGAAAGCCTTCTCAAGGTCCAACTTGCACAGTAATCCGGATTTTCTATTTTTCCTTATGGAGTCTACAAGTTCATTTGCTGCCTACCTTCCACAAACGCATTCCGGGAGGACGAAACAGACACGTCAAGAACCTTCTTTAGTCTGTTGGAGAGCACTTTAGAAATAATCTTGTAAATGCTCCCCACTAGACTGATAGGCCTATAGTCTCTGATACAAGATGCGCCTTCTTTCTTAGGCACAATGGTAATAAAAGAAACATTGATGCTTCTCTCGAAAGCACCATTCACGTGGAAGTATTCGATGGCTTCCATCAACTCCCCCTTAACAGTGTCCCAACAGAGCTGGAAGAAGGCCAAGGAGAAACCATCAGGCTCAGGGGCCTTATCACCATCACAGCTCGACACAGCATCGTGCACCTCCTCCTCCTCGAAAGCTCTTTCTAGCCACTCATTGTCTCCCTCCCCTATGTGGTTGAAATCTATTCCCCCCAAAGTAAGCCTCCAACTAACTTCCTCTTTGTATAAGTTCTCATAAAACCCCACTATCACCCCTTTTACCTCCTCTTCTCCCTCGATCCTCACCCCATCTATAACTAAGGACTCTGTGAAGTTTCTCCTTCGATTTGCAATCGCAACTCTGTGGAAAAACTTAGTATTCGAATCCCCCTCCTTTAACCAGAGCCCCCTTGATTTTTGTCGCTAACTAGTCTCCTGAGCTATTGCTAGCTCGACTATTTCACTCTTAACCTCCCCCAGTTTCACTTTCTCAGATTCATCTAGTTCCCTCGCCCCTTCCCCTCTCTATAATCAGTTGTCTTTCTCACTGATCTTTGTGGCATCTCCCATGTTGAGTGATGGAGGTCCAATATTTAGTCTAGGTGTAGAGTTTTTCATAAATTCTAACATTTCTTTCTTCATCTCTTTTGATTCCTCCTTCATTGTGCTGTTTACTTCTATTTTCTCTACGTGGTTGTATCTCCTGTGGGCCTGGCCATCTTCTGAAAGAATTTAGTGTTCCTATCCCATTGTTTTTGCCATAAGAATGTTGAGTTTTCTCTCGAGGAGATTTCCTTTGGCTTTGCAGTTTCCTCCATCTCCATTTTAATGATTGGTTTTTCTACCAATTCATCCTCAGTCGATTCCCCATCTTCCATTTTTTTGTCAGTGTCTCGTATCTGCCTAACAACTCAGATTTTCCTCTTATCTAATTTCTGACAGTTTCTCCAATCCATTTCTTCAATTTCGACTTTAGTAATTCTAATTCTTGTTCCAAATGTAATGTAGACTACCCTTGATCATAAAAGAAGACCACCATGTTAAAATAACTTTGAAACCCTCTTTTTTCTAGCCATCAGTTTTCGGTTTTAAAATAACTGTTACTTCTTTCCCATTCCATTGTAGAAGTAGGGGAGTATGATCCGAGGAAAGTTTGGGAAGTGTAATTATTTTATAAATCTGAATTCCTCATCCCATTCTACTGAGAACATGATCCTATCAATTCTAGATGCAACTGTGGAGTTATCCCTTAAGAGTTATGTAAAAAAACTGCCAGAGAGTGGTGGACTAATTAGCCCAAGTTCCTTAATTTGTTCCAAAAAAGACCACATATCTCTGGTTCTTCTAGTTCTAGTATTATTTTTATTCTCTCCCACATATCTTGTAAGTTTGAAATTCCACTAGTAACCCATGGGCCGTGGCTTAAACCTCTGGCTGTAGCCATTTCCAGCCATATATCTTCTCTTCCCTTCCCTCTGTAAGGACCGTAAATCCCTATAAGATGTCAGTTGAAATTCTCGAATAGGCTTTCAGAAAGCATAGTGGAGCTGTAAAACCCTATAACTAGCATACCTTCACACTATCTTTTATCCCATTGAACTAAGATGCTTCCCTTGCTTCCTTTACCCTCTAAGTGTGCATAACCATCCCATCTATTCGACCAAAGCTGTCTCACCGTAGAAGTGGAGATTAATTCAGTTTGGTCTCCATTTCCAATAGATATCTGCTTTCCGTTTGACGGTTTGAGTATCAACATCTTCAAAACCCTTATCTTTACCATGCTGTTATGACCTCTGACGTTCCAGCTTACAATTTTCAGCTTCACGATTCCTCAAAATTTAACAACCTCCCTTAAATCTTTCACTATTCCCCGTAATTGACATTGAACTCTTGGTCTTTGAGTTGATTTTTCACACCTTTTAGCCTACTCGATTAACCATGGTGCTTTTTGGAGACCTTTAAGTCTCTTGGTGTCAATTTTGGTGAATAATTGTATTGCCTCCCTTTCAAATCCTTCAAAATCCAACCTCATCTGCTTGCTCCCAAGTCAACTCGTGATTTCTGCTCCATAGCTTGTTGGGTTGAAGGTTCGGCCGTTGCTGGTTCTGTTAATAGAGGCCCAAAAGGATTGAGCTTATTAATAATGGAAAGCTTTTCTTGTTGAGGGCCTGGTGCCCTTTTATTTCGGAATGGAGCACGTGTCTCGCATCTTGTATGGGGATTGAATTCAAAATTCGAATCCCACACTTGCCCATTCACATGATTTCTAGTACCCAATGGTGTGTCTATTGAACTGTGGTGGTCTCGAAACATGGTTCATCATCTTCATTATCTCGGGGGACAACATTAGATTGATGAGCTCCCATTTTCCAACAAACTATTATGGTGCTCTCTATCCAATGGTGATATAAACTCTAGTTCCCTCGAATCCACCATGTCTGATCTCGTAATACGATCTGATAGTCCCCTAGCCCAGCAGAGGTGGTTTTCCTAGGTTTCTCCTCTGTCCGAGCACCCGCTACACTATTCCCTTACTTTGAAAACCCTATCAGATCGTAGATGTAGTGGCATGTCCAGTAACCTGACCCATATCGATTCTGGCTCAAAGTGCTCTGAGATACAACCTACCTACTTCTGGTGATCACGAATGTAAATTTAGACTCATATTTTTCCCACTCCAACTCCCATTTTTTTTTGATAAGGTAAATTGTATTAATCAAGAGGGAGAAAAAACTCCCACATACAAGAAGTATACAAAAAGTAGAGAATTTACATTAAAACATGATTCCCTACAAATGACGCCCAATCTTCTACACAAGTAGGGGTACATGTGTGCACCAAAAAGCGATCAGAGATAAAAGACTATTCTTAAGATGTGAAAACGAAGACTCAATCCCCTCAAAAACTCTCCTATTTCTCTCTCCCCAGACTAACCACATGAGAGCTAAAGGGGCGAACTTCCACGCTTTTTGTTTGCTTCTTCTACAGAAACCGGCCCAACTATATAGCATTTCCTTTATAGTGTTTGGCATCACCCATTGAACACCAAAAAGATTCAGGATTGCCCTCCATAGACCCCAGGACACAGGGCAATGCAGCATAAGATGATCAACTTCTTCCCTTGAGCTTTTACACATGTAGCACCAACTAACATGTGTAATTCCTCTCTTTCGCAGATTTTTAGATGTCAAGATCACTCCCCTCGCTGCTAGCCACGCGAAGAAGCACACCTTCGTGGGCGCCTTAGGAATCCAGATCGATGAGTATGGGAAAGTAGCCTCCTGTCTAACCAACATACTCTGGTAGAAGGACTTTACGGTGAACAAGCCATCATCACGCAACCCCCATCTCCAAGAGTCATAAGATGGATGGGGCATATCTTGCCCGTATAGTAGTGCCAATAAGTTTTGGAGCTCCGCAATCTCCCAATCTTGCATGTTCCTTCTAAAAGAGAGGTCCCATACTATCCCCCCTTCATGCTCCTTGCGTATTTGTTGGACCATCAATTCCTTCTGGTTTGAAGCTCTGTAGACTTGTGGGAAAGAGACCCTCAGAGTAGCCTCTCCACACCACTTGTGATTCCAAAAGCTGATTCTCCTTCCATCTCCCACCTTGTAAGTGATGCTGCCATAGAAAGCTTCCCAGTTCTTCATGATGTTCCTCCACATGCCACACACGAACGGTGTTGTGATTGCCTTGGTCCTCCAACCCCCTCCCGTGGAGTCATACTTTTCTGCTATGACCTCCCTCCATAGAGCATGCTCTTCTACCCCGAATCTCCACAGCTACTTCCCCAGCAAAGCTCTGTTGAATACCCTGAGATCTTTTACTCCAAGTCCACCCCACTTCTTTGGGGAAGTGACTGTCTGCCAATTCACTAGATGAAACTTTCTAGTTCCATCTGCCGCATCCCAGAGAAAATTCCTTTGAAGTCGCTCCAGTTTTTCTGTGATGCTCACAAATGCTTGCAACAGGGATAAGTAATAGGTAGGGATACTTGACAAAGTGCTTTTAATAAGCACTTCCTTACCGCCTTTTGACAAATACCGTTTCTGTCAGCCTGCTAATTGTTTTTCAACCCTTTCAATGACTGTGTTCCAAACAGTAGTATCCTTTTTCAAAGCACCCAACGGTAGACCCAGGTAAGTAGTGGGGAGATGGCCCATCTTGCATCCGAGAACATGCGACAAAGCATCAATGTTAACAACCTCACCCACCGAGAAAATCTCACACTTGCAGAGGTTGATTTTGAGTCCTTATATTATCTGAAACCACTGCAGTACTTGCTTCAGGCAGGTCAACTGATCCATATCGGCATCACAGAAAACTAGGGTGTCATCCGCAAAAAGCAAATGAGAGACCCTTCGGGCACTGAGCACCCCGATCGGAGCTGAGAAACCTCTCAAGTAGCCTTCACTCGCTGCACGATCCATCATTTTACTCAGAGCATCCATCACTAAAATGAATAGCATGAGGGAGGGTCACCTTGCCTGAGCCCCCTGGAGCTGCCAAAGAAACCACACGGGCTACCATTAACCAGGACAGAGAATCTGACTGTTGAAATGCAAAACTTGATCCATCCCCTCCATTTTTCCCCAAACCCCATCCGTTTCATAATGAAGTCCAGGAACTCCCAATTGACATGATCGAAAGCCTTCTCAAGGTCCAACTTGCATAGTAATCCGGATTCTCTATTTTTCCTTCTGGAGTCTACAAGTTCATTTGCCACAAGAGCAGCATCCAGGATCTGCCTACCTTCCACAAACGCATTCTGGGAGGAAGAAACGGAAACGTCAAGAACCTTCTTTAGTCTGTTGGAAAGCACTTTAGAAATAATCTTGTAAATGCTCCCCACTAGACTGATGGGCCTATAGTCTCTGATACAAGATGCGCCTTCTTTCTTAGGCACAATAGTAATAAAAGAAGCATTGATGCTTCTCTCGAAAGCACCATTCATGTGGAAGTATTCAATGGTTTCCATCAACTCCCCCTTAACAGTGTCCCAACAGAGCTGGAAGAAAGCCAAGGAGAAACCATCAGGCCCAGGGGCCTTATCACCAGCACAACTCGATACAGCATCGTGCACCTCCTCCTCCTCGAAAGCTCTTTCTAGCCACTCATTGTCTCCCTCCCCTATGTGGTTGAACTCTATTCCCCCCAAAGTAGGCCTCCAACTAACTTCCTCTTTGTATAAGTTCTCATAAAACCCCACTATCGCCCCTTTTACCTCTTCCTCTCCCTCGATCCTTACCCCATCTACAACTAAGGACTCTATGAAGTTTCTCCTTCGATTTGCAATCGCAACCCTGTGGAAAAACTTAGTATTCGAATCCCCCTCCTTTAACCAGAGCGCCCTTGATTTTTGTCGCCAACTAGTCTCCTGAGCTATTGCTAGCTCGACTATTTCACTTTTAACCTCCCCCAATCTCACTTTCTCAGTTTCATCTAGCTCCCTCGCCCCTTCCCCTCTCTCTAATTCCCCCAATTCATGCATAAGCTCTCTCATTTTGACCTCCACCCTCCCGAAGACCTCCTTATTCCACCTAATAATATCTCCCTTGAGCAATTTGAGTTTCTTCGACAGACGGAATGAGGGTGACCCTGATACCCCGTAGTTGGTCCACCATTCTTTCACTTTGTCGCAAAATCCTGGCACTTTCAACCACATGTTCTCGAACCGGAAGGGAGCACGGACCCCCTCCCTCTGCATCCATCTAGCAAGATAGGCAAGTGATCCGAAGTCAGCCTAGGTAAAGGGTTCTGCAACACATTCGGCACCAGCTCATCCCAAGAGGACGATATCAGAAATCTATCGAGTGTGGACCTTGAGTTTGAATCCTCCGCCCTCGCCCAAGTAAACCTTTCCCCTGACAGAGGAAGATCAATGAGTAAGTGATCATTGATGAAGTCAGAAAACTCCTCCATGGCCCTCGAAATCACATTGCACCCTAATCTCTCCTCCGGGAATCTAATTGTGTTAAAGTCTCCACCTATAACCCATGGAATGTCCCATTCCCCCATAATGTTAGCAAGTTCCTCCCAGAAAGACACTTTGGACCCTTCCCCTACCGGCCCATACACTCCCCCAAATCCCCACTCCATTCCACTCACTCTATCTTTGGCGAGAGCTGCCAAAGAGAAAGCTCCCTTCCTAATCTCCTTTACCTCCAAACTTCTATCATCCCACATAAGTAGAATAGCCCCGGCACTTCCCGCTGCAGGGACCCAGTCATATTTCACCCAACTACCTCCCCAGAGACTTCTCACGATCGCATCCGACAAAACTTCCATTTTGGTCTCCTGAAAACAAACTAGGTTGGCACCCCACTCCCTAACTCCCACTTTGATGATGGCCCTTTTGTTCGGGTCATTCATCCCCCTGACATTCCATGAAAGGATCTTAACTTCCATAAGCAACAATAGCCCCCATTTCCCCACCCCCCCTAGACGAGGTCCCTTTCTCCGTGTCACCCACTCGACTCCTTCTCTGATACACCACTACATCACCTGTTTTATTTTGATTAACACATTTACCCAACTCCCTCCCCGCGCCTTCGTAACATGGTTGTTGCTCAATCTCTCTCAACAGTTCCAGCACCCTATCTTACTTCCCTTCAAAAGAAACACCTAAGAACTTCCCAAAGTTTAATAGTTTATCCTCCATCCATAAGGACATGTCCACTTTTCCGATCCGTGACGAAATTGTACATGCGTCTTCTGTAATTACCTTTTCCTTGCCCCTACCGGAGGAATGCAAGACCATAGCATTGCTAGTAGTAGGAACTCTGGGTGCCGGGTGGATCACGTCGTTTCGTTGAGAGGCACCAACCTCGGGAAATAATGCCTCTCTTGGAGGAGATTGTATTGTAGCCTCAGCACATCTAAGCACAGTGGGAGATGAAGGGGCGATGGAGCTGGGTCCATCACAGGCGGGAGGCCGTGGAATAACACCGCCAGCTTTTGCTGGTGCTGCCCCTGGAACAGTGGCTGAAGAGGAGCACAAGCCCCTAGTGTTTGGTACAGCACTGTTTGAGGCATCATTGGCAGAAGGAGTAGTGACTGCTCCCATATGATTAGGAGCCTTATCGGACGCCGCTTGATATAATTTGGGCCCCTTTGGATCGATTCTAATAGAATTGGGAAAGGTTGTTGGGCCCATGTGTAGAGGCCCAGACATATGCTCGCTGAAATTTTGCCCGACCCTATGATAGTTAAAAGAGGACCGACTCATTCTACCTTTCCAGCCTGCATCACTAACCTATTCACGTTTTGCCCTCCTGTTAGGATTTTGTCTTCTTCTCCCAAGTTCAAACCTCCCGTCACTTCTCGATCTACCGTCTGATTCCAGCTTAGTCCGCTGGTCCGGTGAGCCCTTCCCTCCTCTCAGAAACTGGTTTCCCCTTCCCTCCCTTCTATTTGACCTTTCCTTTTCTTCCGCCAAAATCGCAGGCATAAAGACCGGGCGAAATTCAGGGCTCAACCAAACCCTGTAGCTCAAGTAGCCATCTTCCACAACAGTGGAGACAGGGATTCGGCCCCCTTTCCTCACCACAATCCTTACTCGCGAGAGATCTTGCAAGCTGCAAGTGACATCAATGAAACCCCCACAGATTTTCCCAACCTTCTTGAATAGGTCAAGACACCAGAGATGCACCGGGAGACCCACCATGTTGACCACCAATGTTTCGGCAGGGAAACGAGGGTCGAGACACCCATCGTGCTCCACCCATCTGTCTAACTTTAAGAAATTCCCATCAAACCACCTGTTTCCTCTTACGAGAATTTCTGAAGCTTGAGACTCGGTGACAAATCAAAAGAGATATTGCGTGTCACCCAGTTTCGATATTTTCAGCCCGTCCTTTACGTTCCATGCCTCTGCTGCCCAGTTCCTAACAGCTTCTGGGGAACCAACCCATTTGGAGAAAGAGCCAATCAAACAAGAGTCCAAGAAACCTTTGCGCCTGAAAGTGTGCTCCTCGGACAGCGAGAAGTGTGGCTCCTGCCCTACGTCAAGCTTTCGCTGGCATCTTCCCCCAAGTTCGAGGGCTGGCCAAGATGCAGCTTTGCTAAAAGACATGTTTTCTAATTTTCTGTCATAGCTAAACCAAAAGCCTCGCAAGGTGACTGACTGAAGAAGGGAAAGTGAGAGGGAGTGAAATCTGGCCGGAAAAAGACACCTCTGTCGCCGGAAAATAGCAAAAGTGGTCGGAAGTTGGAGGTTGATGGATGGGTGAGGTCGGAATAGCCTCTCGAAGAGGCTGTCCGAAGGAAAAAAGTCGGGATCTTGCCTGAAAAGGCGTCACGCGCCGGCACGTGGGATAGGGGTCGTCGGAGATATGTCGCTCGTGACGGCGCGTGGGGTGTCAGATCCCGGCGAGTCTTTCTGGGGTAGAGTCGCGGCAGGGTTGGCTCTCGGATGGTGGTGGTGGAATCCTAGGATTCATGGTTCATGGTGGTGGTGAAGGGGTGGGTTAGTATGTCTGTGTGCTACAGTGCTTTCGGAGGTATAAAAACATTAGTAAGTCTGTAACCTGTACTCCAACTCCCATTAAAGATCCTTCTTGCCTCCTTCTTTGATGGTAGTTCAAAAAGAACCTTTAGGCCATTCGTTTCAAAGCCCCTGCAACTATTGTGAATCTGAGTTCATTGCATGTTGACATCTCCTGTGTTGCCCTTCAAATCTTCCACCAGACAATTTTGTAGAGACTCCATTGTCTGATTTATACAGCTTTAGTCTCCAATAGTTTTTTGGCTGTGGGTTTCAGTTTCAGACTTAGAGGGTGTTTGGCTATGCTTATAAGCTGGTCAAATTGGCTTATAAGCACCTTTTGGCTTATTTATCCGTTTGGTAAACACCCAAAGCGCTTATAAGCTAAAATCAGCCATAAGTCATAAGTTGGTCACCCCCAACTTAATAGGCTTTTTAGCTTATAAGCACTTTTAGTTTGACTAAGGCTTTTACAACTTTATCCTTAATAATATTTTTTAATTCACAAAATATTTTTCCCAAAATAAATTTTCTAACTTTCTTTTCATTCCATATTCGTTGTTCATATTTTTCTTTACAAAGAAACTTTTTAATTTATAATCTTTTGTAAAGTTTTTAACGATATTTTAGTTATTTTAATAAAAGAACAACTTATATCAGTTTAAGCACGTCTATCAAAACAAGTAAATGCTTATTTAAAAACTCATTTTCAACACTTTAAAATGCTTTTCAGCACTTCAAGCTTATCGGCAATTTACAATCAGCTAATCCAAACGGGCTCTTATTTCTTCTTGAACCATCTTCTTGTTTTCATTGCTTCATCAAAGCTCTCTTGTTACTTCCCTTTGAGGAGTTGGGCTTTTCCCGTGAACCTTTAACTTTTGTGTGCAACATCCACCCATCATGTATTCTCCGGTCACCTTGCCTTGCACAGATAGCCATAAACCTACCATGAATTTTGAAGTTTTGAACCACTGAGTCTTCATATAGTTGATCCATCTGAGTCCATCTTTTGACCTTATTGCCACGAGTCCATGACACTCCAACATGCAATCATCATACGACAGGTCCATAGTAGCATCTTTGTGTTGATTGTCAGTTTTCTGATGAAGTTCTTTCTCCTCTTCATCCATTCATACTAGAGGCCCTAGCTGATGCAATTTCAGTAATATCGAAAGATTTCAAGCCCATGATGAAGAGTAACTTCCTTGACATATTGGACGGAATGAGTTTTAAGACAATAATTCTAATCAATGATTGATAAAACACAAACCTGGAATCTAGGATTAACAGAACTTCCTGGAAAAAGTAACCTAACTCGAAATCTAGGAGAAAAGTTGGACTTTCTATCTCCAAGTCTGCCAACTTTACCTGGATATTTGTCTCTTTTCTTTGCTTCTCTAAAGTGAGATACACTTGCTATGTAAAATTACTGTAGTGTAGTCAATCTTCTTCTTCTTTTATTTTTTTGTTTGGGGGGTGGGGTTAAATTCACCTTGTTGTGAGAAGGCACGGGGGAAAATATGTTATTGATATTAGATGATAAATACAATACAAGAGATCCCTATTTATAGCTATACACTACAAGGAGATATTACTCCTCTTCCAATATGGGACAAGACTATCAATTTACCTTATAAAAAAAAATGTGAGACAAGACTACACTATATATATCTGTAAACTAACACTTCCCCTCAAGCCGGTGCATACACATCATATGTACTGAGCTTGTTACACATGTAACTAATACGAGAACCAGTAAGAGACTTAGTGAAAATATCTGCTAGTTGATCATTCGACTTAACAAACTTTGTAACAATATCTCCTGAAAGTATTTTTCTCTGACAAAGTGACAGTCGATCTCAATGTGTTTAGTCCTCTCATGGAACACCGGATTTGACGCAATATGAAGAGCAACTTGGTTATCACACACTAGTTCCATCTTGCTGATTTCTCCGAACTTTAACTCCTTGAGCAACTGCTTGACCCAAACTAACTCACACGTCGCCATAGCCATTGCCCGATATTCGGCTTCGGCGCTAGATCGAGCAACTACATTCTGTTTCTTGCTCTTCCACGAGACCAAATTACCTCCTACTAGAACACAATATCCAGACGTAGAACGTCTATCAAAAGGTGATCCTGCCCAATCAGCATCTGTGTACCCAACAATCTGCTCGTGGCCTCGATCCTCGAATAGTAATCCTTTGCCTGGAGCTGACTTTATATACCGAAGAATGCGAACAACTGCATCCCAGTGACTATCACATGGAGAATCCATAAACTGACTTACAACACTCACCGGAAAAGAAATGTCAGGTCTAATCACTGTGAGGTAATTCAATTTGCCAACCAACCTCCTATATCTCGTAGGGTCTCTAAGAGGCTCCCCATGTCCAGGCAGAAGCTTAGCATTCGGATCCATAAGAGAGTCAATAGGTCTGCAACCCATCATTCCAGTCTCCTCAAGAATGTCCAAGGCATACTTCCGTTGTGAAATAACAATACCTGAGCTAGACTGAGCGACCTCAATACCTAGAAAATACTTCAATCTGCCCAAATCCTTAGTCTGGAAGTGCTGAAAGAGATGTTCCTTCGGATTAGTAATACCATCCTGATCATTACCAGTAATAACAATATCATCAACATAAACCACTAGATAAATACACAGATTAGGAGCAGAATGCCGATAAAACACAGAGTGATCAGCCTCACTACGAGTCATGCCGAACTCCTGAATAATTGTGCTGAACTTACCAAACCAAGCACGAGGGGACTGTTTCAAACCATATAGTGACTTGCGCAATCTACACACACAACCATTAAACTCCCCCTGAGCAACAAAACCAGGTGGTTGCTCCATATAAACTTCTTCCTTAAGATCACCGTGGAGAAAAGCATTCTTAATGTCTAACTGATAAAGAGGCCAATGACGTACAACAACCATGGACAAAAAGAGACGAACAAATGCTACTTTAGCCACGGGAGAGAAAGCATCACTATAATCAAGCCCAAAAATCTGAGTATATCCTTTTGTAACAAGACGAGCCTTAAGCCGATCAACTTGGCCATCCGGGCCGACTTTGACTGCATAAACCCAACGACAACCAACAGTAGACTTACCTGCAGGAAGAGGAACAAGCTCCCAAGTGCTACTCGTATGTAAAGCAGACATCTCGTCAATCATAGCATGTCGCCATCCTGGATGAGATAGTGCCTCACCTGTAGATTTAGGGATAGAAACAGTGGACAAAGAAGATATAAAAGCATAATGAGGTGACGACAGACGATGATATCTTAAACCGACATAGTGGGGATTAAGGATTAAGTGTGGATCGTACACCTTTGCGAAATGCAATTGATTGACTAAGAGGAGACAAGTCTGTAGTAGGTGCAGAATCTGATGCAGGGCGTGAATCACCTGTGCCTGATGCTGGATGTGGATGACGATGATAAGTCAAGAGTGGTGGAGCTGCAAAAGGTTGAACTGGGTAATACGGAGGAACTGGAGCTATAGGTGGTGGAGCTACAACCGGAGCTGTAGGTGGTGAAACTGGAGCTGTAGGTGGTGGAGCTGGAGTGACTGAATCTCCAAAAGATGAAACTGGTAGTACCTCAGAAATATCTAAGTGATGACCTGAACCTGTGAAGTATGATTGGGTTTCAAAGAAGGTAACATCAGCGGACATAAGGTACCGCTGGAGGTCAGGAGAGTAGCATCGATACCCCTTTTGTGCGAATAGAAACCCCAAATTGATTTTGAATTTCAGCGTGGAAGGTATGGAAAATAGAAAACAACTCAGATCGATTTTTTATCAAAAATATCCAAGTGCACATGGAATAATCATCAATGAAACTAATAAAGTTGCAGAATCCCAAGGTAGAACTGACCCGATTAGGACCCCAAACATCTGAATGGACTAAAGTAAAGGGGGACTCTGCTCGATTATGAAGACGCCGAGGGAAATGGGAGCGGGTATGCTTACCGAGCTGACATGACTCACACTCTAGAGCTGACAAGTGAGATAAACCAGATACCATTTTCTGAAGTTTTGACAAATTGGGATGTCTCAACCGTTTATGTAATAAATCTGGTGCGGAGGGCATCCTACTTATGTGGGATGATAGAAGCTTGGAGGTAAAGGAGATTAAGAAGGGAGTTTTCTCTTTGGCAGCTCTCATCAAAGATAGAGTGAGTGGGGTGGAGTGGGGATTTGGGGGAGTGTATGGGCCGGTAGGGGAAGGGTCCAAGGCGTCTTTCTGGAGGGAACTGGCCAATATTATGGGGGAATGGGACATTCCATGGGTTCTAGGGGGTGACTTTAACACTATTAGATTCCCGGAGGAGAGATTAGGGTGTAGTGTGTTTTCGAGGGCCATGGAGGAGTTTTCTGACTTCATCAATGATCACCTTCTCATTGACCTTCCTCTGTCAGGGGAAAGGTTTACTTGGGCCAGAGCAGAGGAGTCCAACTCAAGGTCTAGAATTGATAGATTCCTGACATCTCCCTCATGGGATGAGCTGGTACCGAATGCGCTGCAGATTCCTTTACCTAGGTTGACTTCAGATCATTTGCCTATTTTGCTAGATGGATGCAGAGGGAGGGGGGTGCGTGCTCCCTTCCGATTTGAAAACATGTGGTTGAAGGTGCCAGGATTCGGTGACAAGGTGAAAGAATGGTGGACAAGCTATGGGGTATCAGGGACACCTTCATACCGGCTTTCGAAGAAACTCAAATTGCTCAAGAGAGATATTATTAGGTGGAATAAGGAGGTTTTTGGGAGGATAGAGGTTAAAATGAGGGAGCTTATGCATGAATTGGGGGATTTAGAAAGAGGGGAAGGGGCGGGCGAGCTAGACGAATCTGAGAAAGAGAGATTGGGGGAGGTTAAGAGGGAAATAGTCGAGTTAGCAATAGCGCAGGAGACTAGTTGGCGGCAAAAATCGAGGGCACTCTGGCTAAAGGAGGGGGATTCGAATACCAAGTTTTTTCATAGGGTGGCGGTCACAAATCGAAGGAGAAACTTCATAGAGTCCCTAGTTGTGGATGGGGTGAGGATTGAGGGAGAAGAGGAAGTAAAAGGGGTGATAGTGGGGTTTTATGAGAACTTATATAAAGAAGAAGTTAGTTGGAGGCCGACTTTGGGGGGAATAGAGTTCAACCATATAGGGGAGGGAGACAACGAGTGGCTAGAAAGGGTTTTCGAGGAGAAGGAGGTGCACGAGGCTGTGTCGTCTTGTGCTGGTGATAAGGCCCCCGGGCCTGATGGTTTCTCATTGGCTTTCTTTCAGCTCTTTTGGGACACCATCAAGGGAGAGTTGATGGAAGCCATTGAATACTTCCATGCGAATGGTGTTTTCGAGAGAAGTATCAATGCTTCCTTTATTACTATTGTGCCCAAGAAAGAAGGTGCATCTTGTATCAGAGACTACAGGCCTATTAGTCTCGTGGGGAGCATTTACAAGATTATTTCTAAAGTACTTTCCAACAGACTTAAGAAGGTTCTTGACATGACTGTTTCGTCCTCCCAGAATGCGTTTGTGGAAGGTAGGCAGATCCTGGATACTGCCTTGGTGGCAAATGAACTTGTAGACTCAAGAAGGAAAAATAGAGAACCCGGCTTACTATGCAAGTTAGATCTTGAGAAGGCTTTCGACCATGTCAATTGGGAGTTCCTGGACTTCATTATGATGCGGATGGGGTTTGGGGAAAGATGGAGGAGATGGATAAAGTTTTGCATTTCCTCAGTCAGATTCTCTGTCCTGGTTAATGGTAGCCCGTGTGGTTTCTTTGGCAGCTCCAGGGGTCTCAGGCAAGGTGACCCCTTATTCCCCATGTTATTCATTCTAGTGATGGACGCTCTGAGCAAAATGATGGATCGTGCGGCTGGCGGAGGCTTCTTGAGAGGATTCTCAGCTCCGATTGGGGTGCTCAGTGCCCGAAGAGTCTCACACTTGCTTTTTGCGGATGACACACTGGTTTTCTGTGATGCCGATATGGATCAGTTGACCTACCTGAAGCATGTCCTGCAGTGGTTCTAGTTAGTATCAGGACTCAAAATCAACATCGGCAAGTGTGAGATTTTTCCGGTAAGTGAGGTTACTAATTTTGATGCCTTGTCTGGTGTTCTCAGATGCAAGGTGGGCTCCCTTCCCACTACTTACCTGGGCCTCCCTTTGGGAGCTTCATATAAGGACACTACGGTTTGGAATCCAGTGATCGAGCGGGTTGAAAAAAGATTAGCAGGGTGGCAGAAACGGTATTTGTCAAAAGGAGGTAAGGAAGTGCTTATCAAAAGCACTTTATCGAGTATGCCAACCTATTACTTATCCCTGTTGCAAGCACCGGTGAGCATCACAGAAAAACTGGAGCGACTCCAAAGGAACTTTCTATGGGATGCGGCGGATGGAACTAGAAAGTTTCATCTAGTGAATTGGCAAACAGTCACTGCCCCAATAAAGTGGGGTGGACTTGGAGTGAAAGATTAAGGGTTTTTAACAGAGCTTTAATGAGAAAGTGGCTGTGGAGATTCGGGGTAGAAGAGCATGCTCTATGGAGGGAGGTCATAGTAGAAAAATATGATTCAACGGGAGGGGGTTGGAGGACCAGGGCGATCACAACACCTTTCGGGTGTGGCATGTGGAGGAGTATCATGAAGAATTGGGAAACATTCGGTGGCAACATCACTTACAGGGTGGGGGATGGAAGGAGAATCAGCGTTTGGAATCATAGGTGGTGTGGAGAGGATCCTTTGAGGGTCTCCTTCCCCCACGTCTTCAGAGTTTCAAACCAGAAGAAACTGATGGTCCAACAGATTCGCAAGGAGCATGAAGGAGGGGTAGTTTGGGACCTCTCATTCAGGAGGAACATGCAAGATTGGGAGATTGCGGAGCTTCAAGTTTTGTTGGCACTGCTATACGGGCAAGACATGCTCCAGCCATCCTGCGACTCTTGGAGATGGGGCTTGCGTGGCGATGGTTTGTTCACCGTAAAGTCATTTTACCAGAGTATGTTGGTGAGAGAGGAGACCACTTTTCCATACTCCTCGATCTGGATTACTAGGGCGCCCACGAAGGTGTGCTTTTTTGCATGGCTAGCTGCAAGGGGAGTGATTTTGACTGCTGAAAATCTCCGAAAGAGGGGAATTACACTTGTTAGTTGGTGCTACATGTGTAAAAGCTCAGGAGAAGAAGTTGATCACCTTATGTTGCATTGCCCTGTGTCTTCAGCTTTGTGGAGGGCAATCCTGAATTTCTTTGGTGTTCAATGGGTGATGCCAAGCACTGTAAAGGAAATGTTATATAGCTGGGGCGGTTTCCGTAGAAGAAGAAAGCAAAAGGCGTGGAAATTCGCTCTGTTAGCTCTCATGTGGGTAGTATGGGGGGAGAGAAATAGGAGAGCTTTTGAGGAGATTGAGTCTCCTTTTTCACATCTTAAGAATAACCTTTTATCTTTGATCGCTTTTTGGTGCACTCACTTAGCCCCTACTTGTATAGAAGATTGGGCGTCTTTTGTAGAGAATCATGTTCTGATGTAAATTCTCTACGTCTTTGGTATACTTTGTGTACACGGGAGTTCTCTCCCTTTTGATTAATACAATTTTACCTTATAAAAAAAAAGGTCACTGTTCACGCCGGAAAAAATATAAAAGTGGTCGGAATTTGATTTGAATTAGATGGGTAGACTCGGAATTTTGAGCAGAGCACACTGTCGCGAAAAAATGGCCGGAACCCTCACTGGAAAAGTTGTTGCCGGCGCGTGGAGGAGCGTGGTGGATTTTCTGCCGGATAAAATTTCAGGGGTTGGTCGTCGGAGAGTGATCTACCTCGTGGTGGTGTTGGTTTTAGCACAACACCGACAGAAAGTGACTTTCACTTAGACAAGCCTTAGGTCAACGGAAAAATTGCACGATGACTAAGTTCTTTCTTTCCGGTTAACGTTGGAATGACGCACATCGATCTTTTCTCACTAATGCTCTGATACCATGTGAGAAGGCACGGGAGAAAATATGTTATTGATATTAGATGATAAATACAATACAAGAGGTCCCTATTTATAGCTATACACTACAAGGATATATTACTCCTCTTCCAATGTGGGACAAGACTACACTATACATATCTGTAAACTAACACTTGTATTTGTGGTGAGGTTCGGCATAAACCTTTACCAGTATTTTAAAAGTGAATAGGGGTGCCTTAATGCCATACCTCCACAGAACCTATGTCAAGAGCAGACGTGCCCGCTGCTTTACATTTTCATTTTGTCTAAAAAAGGTGATTCAGTGAGAACCTTCTTTAATATTTAGCATATCTTGGTATTTTAACAGATAATTTAGTTTTATTAATTGATTTATTTATTTTTAAACTCAGACTATCGCACAGATTAGGTTTGCCCTGGAAGTTTGATATTTAGAAAGCTCAGCTCTATTTTTTTGTGTACTCCAGATATTTGCATAGATGGGAACTGGATGCTGCTTTGGATGTTCTCACTATGTGCAGCTGCCACTTGCTTGGAAATGATCCTATTAAAGATAATGTATACCCGTACTGCGGTTGTGTAATCTTACACTTGTTGCTATTTCTAGGCATTATTTTTTGTATCTGATTTATCTATATGTACTTGGATTTGCCTTGGAATGCTAACTTTATATCTGTTTTCTTGATGCATTGATGGTACAATTAGGTTGTTCAGATGAGACAAGCTCTCCAGAGGTACAGCCATATATTAAATGCAGATAACCGCTTCCACAGCTGGCTAGAGGTTATTATTAGCTCTTCCTTGCTTATTATTAGTTAGATTTTGGGGAACTGTAAGATTATAATCTTGTTCGTGTTTCTAGAGCTCTTCTTTTTCTCTCCCCGTGTTTGTTTTCACCTTTTCACCTCATGTGAAGCATTTCTTTTGAATTTTTAGGTGGAGTCCGAGTGTAAAGAAGATCCTGAGGGTCTTGCCCTTAGACTAGCTGAGAAGGGAGCTGTTTCTGCTGCTTTAGAAGTGGCTGAAAGTGAAGGGCTATCTATCGAACTGCGCAGAGAGCTGCAGGGGCGTCAACTTGTGAAGCTTCTTACAGCTGATCCTTTAAACGGTGGAGGCCCTGCAGAAGCTTCACGTTTTCTTTCTTCTTTACGTGACACTGCAGATGCTTTACCTGTTGCAATGAGTGCAATGCAGCTTTTGCCCAACCTACGATCAAAACAGCTTCTTGTAATGACGTTTCCTCCTATAACATTTCTTTATCAGAGTTGCTCTGAAATTGATTGCTATCAGCCTTAAAAAGTTCTCCTTGCAAATAATTCAGTTTTTTAGTTTATTTTATTTTTGTTTCTCTGAAGGTTCACTTTTTCCTGAAAAGAAGGGATAATAATTTATCAAAGTCGGAGGTTTCCAGGCTCAACTCCTGGGCTTTAGGGTTACGTGTTCTGGCTGCTTTGCCATTACCATTGCAGCAAAAATGCTCTCCCCTACACGAGCACCCTCATTTGATTCTAGAAGTTTTGCTGATGAGAAAACAACTTCAATCTGCATCTCTGGTAATAAGTTGCAAGTGTAGAGAAGGTTAATTTTTTCATTTCTGTCATTATCTTTGATGCGGTCTTGGTTTTTTTCTTGCAGATACTTAAGGAATTCCCCTCCTTGAGAGACAACAATATGATTCTTATATATGCTGCCAAAGCTATCGCTGTCAGCATTAGTGCTCCTTCCAGGGATCCGAGGATTTCAATTTCGACTCCAAGAGCAAGACAGAAGACAAAAATGGGAACACCTACAAGGTCATCATTCACTAGTAGCCTTAGTAATTTTCAAAAAGAGGCCCGCAGAGCATTTTCTTGGGTCCAAACTGGAGATAAAGGTGCATCAAAGGATACACATAGGAAGAGAAAGAACTCTGGTGTAATGCAATCTGAGAGAGTGGCGTGGGAGCCAACTACTGCCATTCAGGAAGACCGTGTTACATTATTTGCTGCAGATGGGCAAGAACGGCTGCCTGCTGTTGCTATTGCTGAGATGTGGATGCTCACAGGTGACCCAAAGAAGGATGAAGCTGTCCGTTCATCGCATCGATATGAAAGTACCCCGGATATTACTCTTTTCAAGGTATGGTTATTTTCTCTAATCAGTATGTTTCTGCTGGATCACACCTGGCACGAGTTTTGAGGTGGTTCTTTTGCCTCTATTAACTGAAAATCTATTGATTCTGATTTTTCATAGGCGGAAAAGAATTCTTGCATTGCTAATTGTTTTTTGTCGCACCTAGAATTAAATACTTCCTTTTAATTTCCGCAGTAGCAAATTTACTCTTCTCTGCATTAGAAAGTTTCTTTTTTGAGGATGGTGTTATTCAGAAATATGTATTAAAAGGTAATCAATCCATATGCTAGTAAGGTAATTATATAATTAAATACATAATTTCCTAAGGTATCATATATAAACTACTCCCTCCGTTCCAATTTATGTGAACCTGTTTGACTGAGCACGGAATTTAAGAAAAAATAAGACTTTTGGAATTTGTGGTTCTAAACAAGTCAAAAAGGGGTCCAGAGTGTTTGTGTAGTTATAAAAGCTTCTCATTCAGGGTAGAATTGGAAGTTTAAGCTAAATTGTTTCCAAATTTAGAAAGAGGTCATTCTTTTTGGAACGGACCAAAAAGGAAATAGGTTCACATAAACCGGAACGGAGGGAGTATATGATTATTATATTGTTTTCCTTATTCAAGTACAATGAGTATAGATACATATTCACTTGATAATCTAGCAGACTCCCTCAAACTCAAAGTGGGGGAAACCAATTTGAGTTTGCTTATTTTGAAAATATAGAAAGTTGATGCCTAATCTCGCTGGAATAGTGCACAATTACCAAAAAGAAAAACGGCGTTGGAATTCTTTCCTCCGGAAATCCGTCGGTAATGGTAGAGCGAAAGAAAGTGCTTTTTGCACTATTCACGAAAAGGAATCTATTCTCAATCACCAAAAAGAATATGGTCTTGCACATCTCAGAACATCATCTGTAACTTGAATTGGCAGAACAATAATAAGAAATTCAACGTTTAGAGGAGTGTGTTAGCCCCGTTAAAAGTAGTAGCGCCGGTCACCAGAGAGATGATCGGTACTTGAACGATCCTAGAGAAAGGAGAGGTGCTTGAATGGTCATATAGAGATAAGGGCACCGGTTGCCGAAGATAGGAGCATCATCGGGCACTTAAAGGAAGAATAAAAGAAGAAAATATTGGCCGGACGGGCAGTACACATTGACCGATACTGCCCGCCGGTAACGGAAGCTATTTGAGTCTCTACCAAGATTGTAGAGAAGTGTGTGATCATCTCATCTAATAGCTTAAGCTCTAAGAAAGAGCACACTTCTATTCATTTAATTATTTCTTCAATAATGTGTAATACTGAGCCTTTCTAATTTTATGTGTCTGGTAAACATGACTATTTGATCAGGTAATTTCTCATTGTCTAAGTATTGTTGTTATAAGGAGATAGTTGGACAGAAAGAATGAGTGGCTGCATAATTCACGCTGATCTTAAATGGCTGATGTGAATTTTGGATTGGGATGGCTTGACGTGCAGGACGTTAATATTTTCATGACATTACCCCTCTTTATTGCAAAATGTGAGCCCTATGTCATGAAAGCGTAATTTACGCCTTGAATTGCACACGTTCTGTTTTTTCTCGTGGGTATTGAGCGATACCTTTCTGGCCTAGAGTTTGAGATTGTCCGAATAAGAGACTGAGTTTTTTCTGTATCTATGCTTTCAGGAATTGCTCTTATTTTAATTATGTTCTGCACTCTAAAACATGCTAATTTGACTGTTCTTATTTTACTTTCTGAAATTCTTAATATTTTTACTTTGGATTTAAGGCATTGCTTTCAATGTGTTCGGATGAGAGTGCGTCTGCCAGAGGTGCTTTGGACTTGTGTGTTGGCCAGATGAAAAGTGTATTAAGCTCCCTACAGTTACCTGAGAATGCAACAATGGAAACTATTGGCCGAGCATATCATGCCACAGAAACTTTTGTTCAGGTATCTACTCTGCACTCGATGAAGACTAAATGAAAATATTCATGAAATAGTGCAGTAATATGTTGAGTTTTGATCTTGTAGGGCCTGCTTTTCGCGAAATCCCTCCTTAGAAAGCTTTCTGGGGGCACTGACTTGCCAAGTAGTTCAGAAAGAAGTAAGGATGCAGATGATGCATCTTCTGATGCTGGAAGCTCTAGTGTGGGTAGTCAGTCTACTGATGAGCTGTCTGAAGTACTGGCACAAGCTGAGACGTGGCTAGGACGTGCTGAATTGCTGCAAAGTCTTTTGGGTTCCGGAATAGCTGCCTCACTGGATGATATTGCTGATAAAGAGTCATCTGAGCGACTTCGGAATAGATTAATTCTAGATGAAAGATACAGCATGGCTGTCTACACTTGCAAGAAGTGTAAGGTAGTATGGAAGATAATTTTTTTAATGTGCATGATTGTCCTCTTTGCACCATAAAGTAAATTCTAATTGGCAGTACTCTCAGATTGATGTTTTTCCTGTGTGGAATGCATGGGGTCATGCTCTGATTAGGATGGAGCGCTATGCACAAGCTCGTGTGAAATTTAAGTATGTAGGAATAATATTATTTCCTACTTTTTGTCAACCACCAACAAAACCTATTTTTGAATTCTTGTCTCTGCACTGTTCTTACCATTTGACAATTTCTAGGCAAGCACTTCAATTGTACAAGGGTGATACTGCAACTGTTATAATGGAGATAATTGGCACCATTGAAGGAGGTCCACCAGTAGATGTTTCATCTGTTCGGTCCATGTAAGATAGTAAATATTTTTGTCTCTATATATTGGTGACTTAATATGAGGAAGACATGAGATATCTTATCTGCAAATGCTGGTCCTGTTCTTTCTTTTATGCATGCTGTTGAATCTCTTCTTCTTAGGTTATTTTAAAGTAGCAGCATTTAGGGGCTAGTGCTATATTTATAAGATGTCATTGTTAAAGAATGTCCTAGATTTATTGTGCAAGGGGTTCTAAGGGATTTATAATGCCCGAGCTACTCCACCCATTGCCTTAAAGTATTGGGGTTGGATGCTGAGATTTTTCACATTGGTAGGCCGATTTCACATCTTTTCTCTATACCCACTCTTATCGTTCTGGACTCCTCTCTCAACACAATCCATCGAGCTGCTTTGTGCCTCTCTCTGAGTTCAGCTTATTGAGCGATTAACTCTGTTCTAGAACCACTCCTTAGTTTGTCAAGTCTTTTCATTCTGGTCCAAGCTCACTCCTTAACCGTCAAGCATACTCTCTGCTCCAGGCCCAGCTTTCAGCCCCTTGAGCCGCTGTAGTCTTCTTACAAAAAAAAGGTCTTCATTCCACGTGTAAACCATTGAATCAGGTTACACATGCAGGAGGGTGTTAAAAACATGTCCTACATGGATTATGTATGGTTCTAAAGGGATTTATAACGTCTTGAGCTAACTCTACCAACGGTCTTAAGGATTCTGGTTGGATGATCAGACTCTTTTAAAGCCACATCTTTTTGATAAGGTAAATTGTATTAACCAAAAGGGAGAAAAAACTGCCGCATACAAGAAGTATACTAAAAAGTAGAGAATTTACATCAGAACATGATTCTCTACAAAAGACGCCCAATCTTCTACACAAGTAGGGCTATATGTGTGCACCAAAAAGCGATCAAAGATAAAAGACTATTCTTAAGATGTGAAAACGGAGACTCAATCCCCTCAAAAACTCTCCTATTTCTCTCTCCCCAGATTATCCGCATGAGAGCTAACGGGGCGAACTTCCACGCCTTTTGCTTGCTTCTTCTACGGAAACCGGCCCAACTATATAGCATTTCCTTTACAGTGTTTGGCATCACCCATTGAACACCAAAAAGATTCAAGATTGCCCTCCACAAGCCCCAGGACACTGGGCAATGCAACAGAAGATGATCAACTTCTTCCTCTGAGATTTTACACATGTAGCACCAACTAACAAGTGTAATTTCTCTCTTTCGCAGATTTTCAGCTGTCAAGATCACTCCCCTCGCTGCTAGCCATGCAAAAAAGCACACCTTTGTGGGCGCCTTAGGAATCCAGATCGATGAGTATGGAAAAGTAGCCTCCTCTCTCGCCAACATACTCTGGTAAAATGACTTTACGGTGAACAAACCATCGCACACAACCCCCATCTCCAAGAATCGTAAGATGGATGGGGCCTGTCTTGCCCATATAGCAGTGCCAACAAATTTTGGAGCTCCGAAATCTCCCAATCTTGCATGTTCCTTCTAAAAGAGAGGTCCCATACTACCCCCTTCATGCTCCTTGCGAATCTGTTGGACTATCAATTCCTTCTGGTTTGAAACTCTGAAGACGTGGGGGAAAGAGACCCTCAGAGTATCCTCTCCACACCACCTGTGATTCCAAAAGCTGATTCTCCTTCCATCTCCATCTTGTAAGTGATGTTGCCATAGAAAGCTTCCCAGTTCTTCATGATGCTCATCCACATGCCATACCTGAACGGTGCTGTGATTACCTTGGTCCTCCAACCCCCTCCCGTGAAATCGTACTTTTCTGCTATGACCTCCCTCCATAGAGCATGCTCTTCTACCCTGAATCTCCACAACCACTTTCCCCGCAAAGCTCTGTTGAATACCCTAAGATTTTTTACTCCAAGTCCACCCCACTTCTTTGGGGAAGTGACTGTATGCCAATTCACTAGATGAAACTTTCTAGTTCCATCCGCCGCATCCCAAAGCAAATTCCTTTGAAGTCGCTCTAGTTTTTCTGTGATGCTCACAGGAGCTTGCAACAGAGACAAATAATAGGTAGGGATACTCGACAAAGTGCTTTTGATAAGCACTTCCTTACCGCCTTTTGACAAGTACCGTGTCTGCCAGCCTGCTAATCTTTTTTCAACCCTTTCTATGACTGGATTCCAAACCGTAGTATCCTTATGCAAAGCGCCCAATGGTAGACCCAGTTAAGTAGTGGGAAGAGAGCCCAACTTGCATCCGAGAACGTGAGACAAAGCATCAATGTTAGCAACCTCACCCACCGGGAAAATCTCACACTTGCCGAGGTTGATTTTGAGTCCTGATACTATCTGAAACCACTGCAATACCTGCTTCAGGCAGGTCAACTGATCCACACAGAAAACTAAGGTGCCATCCGCAAAAAGCAAATGAGAGACTCTTCGGGCACTGAGCACCCCGATCGGAGCTGAGAATCCTCTCAAGAAGCCTACACCCGCCGTACGATCCATCATTTTACTCAGAGCATCCATCAATAAAATGAATAGCATGGGGATAAGGGGTCACCTTGCCTGAGACCCCTGTAGCTGCCAAAGAAACCACACACGCTACCATTAACCAGGACAGAGAATCTGATTGAGGAAATGCAGAACTTGATCCATCCCCTCCATCTTTCCTTAAACCCCATCCGCTTTATAATGAAGTGCAGGAACTCCCAATTGACATGGTCGAAAGCCTTCTCAAGGTCCAACTTGCACAGTAAGCCGGGTTCTCTATTTTTCCTTCTGGAGTCTACAAGTTCATTTGCCACCAGAGCAGCATCCAGGATCTGCCTACCTTCCACAAACGCATTCTGGGAGGACGAAACAGACACGTCAAGAACCTTCTTGAGTCTGTTGGAGAGCACTTTAGAAATAATCTTGTAAATGCTCCCCACGAGACTGATAGGCCTATAGTTTCTTATACAAGATGCGCCTTCTTTCTTAGGCACAATAGTAATAAAAGAAACATTGATACTTCTCTCGAAAGCACCATTCACGTGGAAGTATTCAATGGCTTCCATCAACTCCCCCTTAATGGTGTCCCAACAGAGCCGGAAGAAAGCCAAGGAGAAACCATTAGGCCCGGGGGCCTTATCACCAGCACAACTCGACACAATATCGTGCACCTTCGAAAGCTCTTACTAGCCACTCACTGTCTCCCTCCCCTATGTGGTTGAACTCTATTCCCCCCAAAGTAGGCCTCCAACTAACTTCCTCTTTGTATAAGTTCTCGTAAAACCCCACTATCGCCCCCTTTACCTCCTCTCCTTCAATCATCACCTCATCCACAACTAAGGACTCTATGAAGTTTCTCCTTCGATTTGCAATTGTAACCCTGTGAAAAAACTTGGTATTCGAATCCCCCTCCTTTAACCAAAGTGCCCTTGATTTTTGCCGCCAACTAGTCCTCTGCGCTATTGCTAACTCGACTAGTTCCCTCTTAACCTCCCCCAATCTCGCTTTCTCAGATTCATCTAGCTCCCTCGCCTCTTCCCCTCTCTCTAATTCCCCCAATTCATGCATAAACTCCCTCATTTTGACCTCTACCCTCCCAAAGACCTCCTTATTCCACCTAATAATATCTCCCTTGAGCAATTTGAGTTTCTTCGACAGACGAAATGAAGGTGACCCTGCTACCCCGTAGCTTGTCCACCATTCTTTCACTTTGTCACCAAATCCTGGCACTTTCAACTACATGTTCTCGAATCGGAAGGGAGCACGCACTCCCTCCCCCTGCATCCATTTAGCAAGATAGGCAAATGATTCGAAGTCAGCCTAGGTAAAGGAATCTGCAGCACATTCGGCACCAGCTCATCCCAAGAGGGCGATATCAGAAATCTATCAAGTCTAGACCTTGAGTTTAAATCCTCCTCCCTGGCTCAAGTAAACCTTTCCCCTAACAGAGGAAGATCAATGAGAAAGTGATTATTGATGAAGTCAGAAAACTCCTCCATGGCCCTTGAAATCAGATTACACCCTAATCTCTCATCCGTGAATCTAATAGTGCTAATATCTCCCCATAGAACCCATGGAATGTCCCATTCCCTCATAATATTAGCCAGTTCCTCCCCAAAAGACACCTTGGACCCTTCCCCTACCGGTCCGTACACTCCCCCAAATCCCCACTCCACCCCTCACTCTATCTTTGACGAGAGCTGATAAAGAAAAAACTCCATTCCTAATCTCCTTTACCTCTAAGCTTCTATCATTTAGAATGCCCCCGACACTTCCCGCTGCTGGGACCCAGTCATATTTCACCCAGCTACCTCTCCAGACACTTCTCACGATCGCATCCGACAAAATTTTCATTTTGGTCTCCTGAAAACAAACTAGGTTGGCACCCCAGTCCCTAACTCCCACTTTGATGATGACCCTTTTGTTTGGGTCATTCATCCCCCTCAGATTCCATAAAAGAATCTTAACTTCCATAAGTAACAATAACCCTCATTTCCCCACCCCCCAGCCGAGGTCCCTTTCTCCCTGTCACACACCTTCTCTGATACACCACTATATCCCTTAAGTTATTTTGCTTAACACCTTTACCTAACTCCCTCCCTGCACTTTCGTAAAAAGACTGTTGCTCAATCTCCCTTAACAGTTCTAGCACCCTATCTTCCTTCCATTCAAAAGAAACACCTAAGAACTTCCCAAAGTTTAATAGTTTATGTTCCATCCAGAATGACATATCCCCTTCTCCAATCCATAACGAAATTGGACATGCGTCTTCTGTAAGTACCTTTTCCTTGCCCCTACCGGAGGAATGCAAGACCATAGCATTGCTAGCAATAGGAACTTTAGATGCCGGGTGGATCTCATCGTTTCCTTGAGAGGCACCAACCTCTGAAATTCATGCCTCTCTGGCAGGGTATCGTGATGGAGCACTTGGCGTCATATTAACTTGTATTACTGGCCCGCCACTGACATCAATTGTTGCAAGCGCAACAATCTCCCCAGAAGAGGAATGAGCTTGTATTGTAACCTCAGCACAACTAAGCACAAGTGGAGATGAGGGGGCGATGGAGCTGGGTCTATCAGAGGCGGGGGGCCGTGGAATAACACCAAAGCTGCTGCTCCTGGAGCAGTGGCCGAAGAGGGGCGCAGGTCACTAGTGCTTGGTGAAGAAATACCACTGTGTGAGGCACCATTGGCAGAAGAAGAAGGAGCGACTGCTCCCATATGCTTAGGAGCCTTATCAGACGCAACTTGATATAATCTGGGCCCCTTTGGATCAATTCTAATAGAATTGGGAAAAGTTGTTGGGCCCATGTGTGGAGGCCCAGGCCTATACTTGCTGAAATCTTGACCGACCCTATGATAGTTAAAAGAGGACCGGCCCATTCTGCCTTTCCAGCCCGCATCACTAACCCATTCACGTCTTTTCCTCTTGTTAAAATTTTGTCTTCTTCTCCCAAATTCAAACCTCCCGTACTTTCTCGATCTAACGTCTGATTCCGGCTTAGTCCAATGATCCGGTGAGCCCTCCCCTCCCCTCAGAGACTGATCCCCCCTCTCTATTTGACCTTCCCTTTTCTTCCGCCACTATCATAGGCATAAAGATAGGGCGAAATTCAGGGCTCAGCCAAACCCTATAACTCAAGTAGCCATCTTCCACCACAATGGAGATAGGGATTCTGCCCCCTTTCCTCACTCGCGAGAGATCGTGTAAGCTGCAAGTGACATCAATAAAACCCCCACAGATTTTCCCGATCTTCTTGAATAGGTCAAGACACCAAAGATGCACCGGGAGACCCACCATGTTGACCATCAATGATTCGCCGGTGAAACGAGGGTCGAGACACCCATCATGCTCCACCCATCTGTCTGGCCAAGAGGCAGCTTTGATAAAAGACATGATTTTCAGTTTTTTAGATTCTAGAGAAGAGAAAGCTTCTCTCTGTAGAATCCATCATATTCTAAATGCGGCTGTCCCAAAAAAGAAGAAGTGAGATCTGGCCGGAAGAAGCCTCAATGGTTAGAATATCAGTAGTCACAGTGGGTGAAAACAGTATATAGGAAGGGAAGAAAGTTTTCTGATACTGAACAAAGGAAACAGTCGCCGGAATCTGGGGTTTAATGGCTGGAAAAAGAAAAAGTCGTCGGATTTTGGTGAAAGTGTAACGGGAAGGCTTGGTAAAGCCTTGAGAAGAGGTTGTCTGAAGAAAAAAGTTTGAAAAAGTCGCCGGAAAAAGCCACACGCGCCGGCGCGTGGCTGAGTTCTCGCTGGAAAAGCAGGCGAGTTGGCCGCACGTGAGGGCGCGTGAGGGCTCGGGTTGCCGGAGAACTTCACTGGGGTTTGGACGCGGGAAGCTTGGCTCTTTGATGGGGGTGGTGGAGTCTTAGGAAGAAGAAGAGAGAGAAGAGTCTTTGGGTGGGCTAATTTGAGAGCATGATTGAAAAAATTGTAGAAGGAAAGGACCTTTCTTGTTGTGCATGCTTGAATTATTTGGTCGTGAAGCAATTATGGATGTTATAAAGCCACATCTTATGAGAGATAGTATTTAAATCCAACATCAAATTTGGTTTAAACGTAGATTTTCTCTTCGACGATATTCTAGGTTTTTTTATAGTATGTCTTCTGTTATTTGGGCTGTGCATTTAGGAGAAAAATCAGTTGCTGCCACCATGGAGCAACCGTTTACTTTTTTTATATATTTATAAACCCTTTTCTTTTGTCTTTTCTTTTCTTTTTCTGCTGGGGGAGAGGTAAGGTGGTAGTCCATGTTTTTATTTTACTTGGCGATCATAGAATTCCACCTAGAATATCAAACTTCTGAATGGTTTGGCTGTTAAACTTTGCAATTTTAGTGCAATTACTTCTAGTCTGTTACATTATACCGAATTTTAATCTTCTGTTCTCCAGCTGCTGGTGCCGTATTGATGTTGATTGTTAGTCATTTTGTGTTTGAATAGTATCTGGTTTTCTTCCTGTTTTGACAGTCTACAAACTGGTTTCTGGCATAGGGTACAGTAGATTTTGTAGACCATGTGATTGGAAGAATGAATTTTAAGTGGTTTGGAGTTGCTTTTGGCCATCTTGGCTGTTGTTATGTATTTTGTTTTCTCATTGCAACTTCCATCATCTCTCTTTTGAGCAACGCTATTCTTTCTACCGTAACTTAGTCAATAATGTAAAGGTCTTTTCTTTGGTCACTCTTACTGTACTCTGACTGAGATAAACAAAAAATGCTTCATCCGGCTCATTTCTCTATTGGGATGATTAGCTTCTCAATTAAGGTTAAATTCTCATCTTGGTTTTTCTGACAACAATGCAAGGTATGAGCATTTGGCTCGAAGTGCACCAGCCATTTTAGATGATTCTCTCTCTGCTGATTCCTATCTCAATGTCTTATACATGCCATCCACTTTTCCTCGGTCAGAGAGATCCAGGAGATCTCAAGAAGCCTTAAATGACAGTTCTTCCAACAATACACACTTCGAAGATGGACCCAAGAGCAACTTGGACAGTGTTAGATATCTTGAGTGCATCAATTATTTTCAAGAAGTAAGTCTCTTTTTACCTAGAACAGGTACACTTTGGGATTACTCTATTTTTTCCCAAGATCCTCTACCCAATTGTTATCTCGATAAGCATGCTTGAAGCATCTGTATCAGTGTTATATCAGAGTAGTAGTTATAGCAAATTGATCTTTGGTTATTCCCATTGGAACAATTGAATGAGCTTTGCATCAGTCTGAACTATAGTTTTCCCTTCATTATCTTGCATGAATGTGCACTACATATAGTTATTAGTCAAAGAATGCATTGTGTCTCTTCGTGTGTCAGGTATGAAGGCTGGGTTCTTTATCTTTTTTCTATATCTTAGTTTTGTTTCACACCAGGCTTCTTTATCTTTTAATTAAGAAGCTTGGAGTTTGTAAATTACAAATGACAAGTGAGTATAAGCTTTCAACTAGGATGCTTTAAATCTCTTGATACTGATTAATGCGATTGGAAAAAGAATTTTTAGAAAGAAATCATTTCCATAAAATAAGTTCATGTCAGACCTTATAAAAAAAAATTACATCTCTTTTTCTGTTTTCCCCTTTTGTTTTGTTTTCCAAGAAATAAAGAAGAATTATAATCCTTGTGCACATAAAACTTAAGATTGTAAAAGGCAATGAAGTTTTACCAATGTTTGATGCTTCCAGAAAATAACTTATATTCTATTTTTCGGACGTATAAATTATTGCCCCTTTTAATGATATTTAAGCTTCCATTGATGATTGTCTTTTAGGAAACACGGGGCACAGTTTGTTTGACTATCGAACTCCAACTTAGAGCTCCTTCCACTCTAAACTACTGAGTGCTTATTTGGAGACTTCCACTATCAAAGTCAAAACCCATTAAAGAAGCCAAAGACATAAGTTTTTTAAATATAATTTTCCACATTTTTGTATTTCTTCCTGGCTTTTTTTAGTTGTCCTGGGTTGACTTTCGGGGAGTTTGAGAGTGAATAGCGTCAAAAATATTATTATATTGAGTTTGGTAAAGGAGCTTTTGAAATAATAGTTAGAAATGAAGGAAACTAAAGAAGTTTGTTTTGAAAATAATTCACATTAATTCTGAAATGATATAAAGTTAATATAGTTTATATTAACTTTAGTTATTGGAGGGTCAAAATTAGTTTTCAGGAAAGATGTTAAAGGGGATCTAAATTGATAGCAGGTCAATGCAGACAACGGAATACTCCCAATTTATGTGGCACCATTTGGATTTCGAAAGTCAACTGAAGTTTTCTTTGACCACTATTTTTTCATATGCCTTTTAGATATTTTGAATTGTTAATTATTGTGACTTACAGTACTTTTTACGTAGTTTTCAAATATTTAAATTTTATTTCAAAAAATTTAGAGATTTTATGTCCAAATTCATGGTCAAAATTAAGAACTTTGACTCTCTGTCATCTGCAAATATAAGATGAGTCAGTTTCAACCCTTTACGCATAGGATGAAATCTAAAGTCAGGGAGTTGGCACTTCTTGCTCATAACTCAGGAGAAATATTCCATGACACGGACAAATAAAAAAGGGGAAATTGGCCCCCGTCCTCACTTCAAAGTAGCCATGTTTCTCTCCATTCACCTTCATTGAAAACTTTGTGGAGGTAATACATATCATAACTAACTAGATAAACTTCTTAGGGAACCCAAAATCTGTCAGCATTTCTTCAAGGCAAAATACATAAGTAGCCACCTGAACTATTCACCAAATTCCTGTTACACATTTTGTGAGGACAAATATCATATTACACACGCAACCTTTCAAAATTGTGTCTAATACACACTACTTTTTTCTTGACCAATTTTTCAGAATATGTGTATTGTCACGCACCAATAACATCGTGACACGTGTTAATAATTAAAAAAAAATACTTAAATTTCTCTTGACCAGTTTCTCTTTCCTCGTCTCTTTCTCTTTCAGAAGAAAACCAGAGGCACCACCATACTTCAATTCTTCTCTTTCTTTGAAGACCCACTTTCTTTATCATCTTTGTTCTTTTTTACCACTATTTCTCCTTACTCTAAAACTTTATCACCATATTTTGGTTTCTAGGTTTTGTTTTTTATGTTTGCTATGGAAACAACATTTTTACCGATGGGTGTTGCTACTGTAACAGTGGCTGGAAAATGGAGGTCGCCGTCGTTTGCATTTTTTAACCAAACGAGACAAGATCTGAACGAAGAACCACCAACTTGCCGGAAAGATCTGAGAGCTTTACCCAACCGGAGAAGATCTGACCTCGTCGGCCATGAACTGTTGAAAGTAACAACCTGGCAACAGAGGTCTCGGCGTTGCTTGAGGTCGTCGCCGGTGTTACGAGTTATGGCCAAGATCTACTTACAGGAGATGAAAGGGGGAGGAGATAGGAGGCGTGGGAGATAAAAGGAAGTTGTGGTTGTCGCTGGATTCCCAGGACGACAGGGGCTCCAAATGGGGAAGAAGGGCCTGGGCACCTTTTTCTTTTCTTTTAACTAATAATTTAAGAAAAATAAGGAGAAAAATAAGATTTAGACACGTGTGATTATATAAGGATTTGGATTGATAATTCATAGGTTTGACGCACTCAGTTCTTTTTGTTAAACACACGCGTGCCATCTGGCAAAAGTAGTGTGTACTAGTCAATTTTGAAAGGTTGCGTGTGTAATATGATATTCGTCCTCAGAAAGTGTGTAACGGGAATTTGGTGTATAGTTCAGGTGGTTACTTATGTATTTTGCCTATTGCCTTTCTTCAATGAACTCCCAACTAACCATATCATAAGCCATCCTCAAAACAATGTTCATCATGCATCTAGGAGATGTTTTCCTATTGTAATGCCTCATTAGGTCATTGACAAATCAGATTATTGTGCACCAATGACCTTCCTTGAACAAATCCAGCTTGAGTGTCAGCCAGTAAGGAAGGAAGAACATCCTTCATTCCTTTTTTTTTCTTTGAGAATGGTAACATGTGTAAATATGATCATCAGCACAAGAAGTCAAAATGAAAAGGTTACATTAGTTCACCAGAAAAGAATGATGGAAAAAAAAACAAAAACCAAATGTCCCTGTTCTTCTTACAAGGAATCTAACACATCTAGAATTGCCTCAGGATCCTCTATGTATTCAGATTTACGCCAAAAACTGAAAAGAAGTATACAATTCTTCTTGATTTTCTGTAAAGAGCTGCTTGTATCTTCAAAACATCTTGAATTCCTCTCCTTCCATATTGTTCACAAATGCTTGCTGGGACAATTTTCCATCTGTCTTTGTTCATGGTACAGGTTCTACCTTTGTTCCAGTATGTCAACACATTAAAAGTTCTTCCAGGCATTACCCATCTGATTCCTCTGAGACTAATGAATAAGTCCCATAGCTAGATAGTAATTCTACAATGTAAAAACAAATTGTTGATTATCTTTGCTTCCTGTCCACACAAGTAGTATTTTGAACAGAGTTGGAATCCCCTCCGTATGAGATTATCCTGAGTCAAAATAGCTTCTCTTGCTACTAACCAAGTGAAACAGGCCATCTTATATGGCACCTTGACTTTCTGGATATGTTTCCAAGGCCAAAATGTGAGCTGAGATCTTACCTGGTTCAGATCTTTGTAAGCTGAGCTAATCGTATAGTTTCCACTACAAAGGCTTTGCCATCTAAGTGCATCTTCTCCCTCATGCAGCCCATTGAGTTCCAAAGTACCAAAAAACTCGGTTATCCTTGGTATTTCCCAATCTTGTAGTAATCTTCTGAAAGTTGGATTTCATTCGTGTGTGGACCAAACCTCCCTTAGAGTGGTCTCCTGTTGTAGACTCAAAGCATATAGATCAGGGAACATCACCATTAGACTGTCATTTCCCAATCAATTATCCTTCCAGAACAAAATTTTCCTACCATCTTTCATATTAAACTTCACTATGCCTTTGAGATGTAGCCACAAATTCCTAATAGATTTCCACAGACTAATACCATAAGGAGTTGTCACTTCTCTAGTCAGCAGAACCCTTCTTTACCTTACTTTGTTTTTATCACAGTGCTCCATAAAGCTTGTTCTTTCTCTTGTGAATCTCCATGACCATTTCATTAACAGACATTTGTTTTGTTTTTCCAAGTTTCTGATTCCCAGCCCCCCTCCTCTTTTGCTGATGGTCAAGTATTTCCATTTAATCAAATGAATGTCTCTATTCTCTTTATTGCCTTGCCATAGAAAATTCCTTCTCAATGCGTCTAACCTCTTTTCCACACTAACGGGTAGGGGAAAAAAGGACATCATATAGGTAGGGAGTACATCCAAAAGAGTTTATTAAATCACCCTGCCTCCCAGAGAAAGATAGTGAGATTTAAGATAGCATTTTTCTCCCTCTCCCTCTCCCTCTCTAGATTGCCATAAGTATTCAGGCTCCACTCTCTCAATTTGCTTTTGAGCGCTTTCAGCTTTCCTGCTACAATATAGTCTGGTCTGCCTGTAATATCAAAAGAGGTCCACCAAATCTTTACTCTATCACTGAAGCCTTCAGTCTCCCGCCACCAATTTTCAAACTTGAAATAAGATTTGGTTGTCTCCCAGTTACCACAATTTAAAACTAGTGGAGAGTGATCTGAAACAACTCTGGTAGGATTTCTATAGTTCTGAACATATCATCCCAATCCTTTGTCACCAGGAACCTGTCAATCCTATATTCCCCCAAACCATGTGTAGTTGCCCCTTTCCATTGTGGTACAATCAACTCCATATCATCAATATACTCTGAGAATTCTGACATTGGTCTGGTGCTTCTTGTTAGATAGTTATGTAAATAACCCTAGTCCCATATGGAATAAGAGTAGAATATGTATTGTGTATAGTTATAAATAGGGGTATTGTAAAACACTTAATATTTATAAATAATATTTTTCTCGTGCTTTCTCACATGGTTTCAAAGCATACGCGAGAGATTCATCGATGTGCAAAAATACCAGCAACTCCAGGAAGAAAAAAACCCAAGTCATTGTGCGAATTCCGGTGGTTGTCCGACATCAGTTCCTTTTCTGTTAGTGTTGTGCGAAAACCAACACCACCACAAGGTTAAGAATCCTCTGGATGGGGGAGTTCCAAGGATGTCCTTTACACCGTTAAAGCAAGCTACACTCACTTTTGCTCCACCAATGAAATCATTGATAGATGGCCTTGGAAATACATCTGGAAGACCAAGCTACCTACAGAAATCTCCTGTTTCAGTTGGATAGCCCTAAATGAAGCATGCCTAACCCAGGACAATCTTAGCAGAAAAAGTTTTCAATTGGCCAACAAATGTTATATGTGTTTGCAGCAGCTAGAATCCAACCGGCATCTCTTCTTCACTGCCCAATTGCAGCAGATATCTGGTGTATGTTCTTTGCCATCTTTGGTTTAAGCTGGGTCATGCCTCGTGCGGCGGGCAGAGGTTTCATGAGAGGATTCTCAGCTCCGATTGGGGTGCTCAGTGCCCGAAGAGTCTCACATTTGCTTTTTGCGGATGACACACTGGTTTTCTGTGATGCCGATATGGATCAGTTGTCCTACCTGAAGCAGGTCCTGCAGTGGTTTCAGTTAGTATCAGGATTCAAAATCAACATCGGCAAGTGTGAGATTTTTCCGGTAGGTGAGGTTACTAATATTGATGCCTTGTCTGGTGTTCTCAGATGCGAGGTGGGCTCCCTTCCCACTACTTACCTGGGCCTCCCTTTGGGCTTTTCATATAAGGATACTACAGTTTGGAATCAAGTGATCGAGCGGGTTGAAAAAAGATTAGCAGGGTGGCAGAAACGGTATTTGTCAAAAGGAGGCAAGGAAGTGCTTATCAAAAGCACTTTATCGAGTATGTCCACCTATTACTTATCCCTGTTGCAAGCACCGGTGAACATCACAGAAAAACTGGAGCGACTTCAAAGGAACTTTCTGTGGGATGCGGCGGATGGAACTAGAAAGTTTTATCTAGTGAATTGGCAGACAATCACTTCCCCAAAGAAGTGGGGTGGACTTGGAGTGAAAGATCTTAGGTTATTTAACAGAGCTTTAATGGGAAAGTGGCTGTGGAGATTCGGGGTAGAAGAGCATGCTCTATGGAAGGAGGTCATAGTAGAAAAGTACGATTCAACGGGAGGGGGTTGGAGGACCAAGGCGATCACAACACCTTTCGGGTGTGGCATGTGGAGGAGTATCATGAAGAATTAGGAAGCATTCAGTGGCAACATCACTTACAGGGTGGGAAATGGAAGGAGAATCAGCTTTTGGAATCATAGGTGGTGTGGAGAGGATACTCTGAGGGTCTCCTTCCCCCACGTCTTCAGAGTTTCAAACCAGAAGGAACTGATGGTCCAACAGATTCGCAAGGAGCATGAAGGGGGTAGTATGGGACCTCTCATTCAGGAGGAACATATAAGATTGGGAGATTGCGGAGCTTCAAGTCTTGTTGGCACTGCTATACGGGCAAGACATGCTCCAGCCATCCTGTGACTCTTGGAGATGGGGCTTGCGTGGCGATGGTTTGTTCACCGTAAAATCCTTTTACTAGAGTATGTTGGTGAGAGAGGAGACCAATTTTCCATACTCCTCGATCTGGATTCCTAGGGCGCCCACGAAGGTGTGCTTTTTTGCATAGATCGAGCAACTACACTCTGTTTCTTGCTCTTCCACGAGACCAAATTACCTCCTACTAGAACAAAATATCCAGACGTAGAACGTCTATCAAAAGGTGATCCTGCCCAATCAGCATCTGTGTACCCAACAATCTGCTTGTGGCCTCGATCCTCGAATAGTAATCCTTTGCCTGGAGCTGACTTTATATACCGAAGAATGTGAACAACTACATCCCAGTGACTATCACATGGAGAATCCATAAAACTGACTTACAACACTCACCGGAAAAGAAATGTCAGGTCTAGTCACTGTGAGGTAATTCAATTTGCCAACCAACCTCCTATATCTCATAGGGTCTCTAAGAGGCTCCCCATGTCTAGGCAGAAGCTTAGCATTCGGATCCATAGGACAGTCAATAGGTCTGCAACCCATCATTCCAGTCTCCTCAAGAATGTTTAAGGCATACTTCCGTTGTGAAATAACAATACCTGAGCTAGACTGAGCGACCTCAATACGTAGAAAATACTTCAATCTGCCCAGATCCTTAGTCTGGAAGTGCTGAAAGAGATGTTCCTTCAGATTAGTAATACCATCCTGATCATTACCAGTAATAACAATATCATCAACATAAACCACTAGATAAATGCACAGATTAGGAGCAGAATGCCGATAAAACACAGAGTGATCAGCCTCACTACGAGTCATGCCGAACTCCTGAATAATTGTGCTGAACTTACCAAACCAAGCACGAGGGGACTGTTTCAAACCATATAGTGACTTGCGCAATCTACACACACAACCATTAAACTCCCCCTGAGCAACAAAACCAGGTGGTTGCTCCATATAAACTTCTTCCTCAAGATCACCGTGGAGAAAAGCATTCTTAATGTCTAACTGATAAAGAGGCCAATGACGTACAACAACCATGGACAAAAAGAGACGAACAAATGCTACTTTAGCCACGGGAGAGAAAGTATCACTATAATCAAGCCCAAAAATCTGAGTATATCCTTTTGCAACAAGACGAGCCTTAAGCCGATCAACCTGGCCATCCGGGCCGACTTTGACTGCATAAACCCAACGACAACCAACAGTAGACTTACCTGCAGGAAGAGGAACAAGCTCCCAAGTGTCACTCGCATGTAAAGCAGACATCTTGTCAATCATAGCATGTCGCCATCCTGGATGAGATAGTGCCTCACATATAGACTTGGGGATAGAAACAGTGGACAAAGAAGATATAAAAGCATAATGTGGTGACGACAGACGATGATAACTTAAACCGACATAGTGGGGATTAGGATTAAGTGTGGATCGTATACCTTTGCGGAGTGCAATTGGTTGACTAAGAGGAGACAAGTCCGCAATAGGTGCAGAATCTGATGCGGGGCGTGAATCACCTGGGCCTGATGCTGGATGTGGACGACGATGATAAGTCAAGAATGGTGGATATGCAGAAGGTTGAACTAGATTATGTGGAGGAACTGGAGCTATAGGTGGTGGAACTGGAGCTATAGGTGGTGGAGCTACAATTGGAGCTGTAGGTGGTGGAGCTGGAGTGACTGAATTTCCAAAAGATGAAACTGGTAGTACCTCAGAAATATCTAAGTGATGACCTGAACTTGTGAAGTATGACTGGATTTCAAAGAAGTAACATCAGCGGACATAAGGTACCGCTGGAGGTCAAAAGAGTAGCATCGATACCCCTTTTGTGTTCTCGAGAAACCCAGAAATACGCACTTAAGAGCACGAGGAGCTAACTTATCTGTTCCTGGAGTAAGGTTATGGACAAAACAAGTGCTTCCAAAGATACGGGGTGGAAGAGAGAACAAAGGTAAGTGGGGAAACATGACAGAGAATGGAACTTGGTTCTGGATAGCTGAAGATGGCATACGATTAATAAGATAGCAAGATGTAAGAACTGCATCCCCTAAAAAACGCAATGGAGCATGAGATTGTATGAGTAGGGTACAAACAGTTTCAATAAGATGTCTATTCTTTCTTTCAGCTACCCCATTTTGCTGAGATGTGTAAGGACAAGATGTTTGATGAATAATCCCATGAGATTTCATAAACTGCTGAAATGGGGAAGACAAATACTCTCGGGACCCCAAATATCTGAATGGACTAAAGTAAAATGTGACTCTGCTCGATTATTAAGACGTCGAGGGAAATGGGAGCGGGTATGCTTACCGAGCTGACATTACTCACACTCTAGAGCTAACAAGTGAAATAAACCAGATACCATTTTCTGAAGTTTTGACAAACTGGGATGTCCCAACCGTTTATGTAATAAATCTGGTGAATCAGTAACAAGACAAGTTGTAGAAGGAAGACAAGATGTGAGTCCATGTGATTTAGCAATGATAAGGTAATAAAGTTCGTTTGATTCACTCCCGGTACCAATGATCCGCCCCGTACTGTATTCCTGTATAAAAACATGGTCATCAAGAAATAAAACAGCGCATTTAAGTGATTTGGCTAAGCGACTAACAACTATGAGATTAAAAGGACTATTGGGAACATAAAGGACTGAATCTAAAGGTAAGAAAGGAAGTGGGCTTGCTTGACCTATTGCAGTTGCCGTGGTTTGAGACCCATTGGCCATTGTGACTTTTGGAAGAGATTGAGAATACGAAATAGTATTGAAAAGAGATTTGTTACCAGAAATATGATCTAATGCTCCTGAATCAATGACCCAAAACTCAAAGGATGGGAGAAACAAGTCACGCTATTACCTGTTTGAACAACAGAAGCTATCTCAGAAGATGTCTGCTTACATGCTTTATACTGAAGGCATTCAATATACTCTGCTAAAGAAACCATCCGACTATCACTGTTCACGCCGGAAACACTTTAGCTCGCCGGAAAATTCCATAGTTGTCGGAATTTGTTGTAACCAGGATGGATAGATTCGGAATTCCTTTGCGAGCAAGCTGTCCTGAAGAAATATTTTCAAAAAATGGCCAGAAAGGTCACTGTTCACGTCGGAAAAATATAAAAGTGGCCGGAATTTGATTTGAATTAGATGGGTAGACTCGGAATTTTGAGGAGAACACATTGTCCTGAAGAAGCTTCGCGAAAAAATTGCCGGAAAGTGGCCGGAACCCTCGCCGGAAAAGTTGTTGCCGGCGTGTGGAGGGTCGTGGCGACTTTTCTGCCGGATAAAATTTCAGGGGTTGGTAGTCGGAGGGTGATCTATCTCGTGGTGGTGTTGGTTTTAGCACAACACCGACGGAACGTGACTTTCACTTAGACAAGCCTTAGGTCACCGGAAAAATTACACGATGACTAAGTTCTTTCTTCCCGGTTAACGCTGGAATGACGCACAACGATCTTTTCTCACTAATGCTCTGATACCATGTGAGAAGGCACGGGAGAAAATATGTTATTGATATTGGATGATAAATACAATACAAGAGGTCCCTATTTATAGCTATACACTACAAGGAGATATTACTCCTCTTCCAATGTGGGACAAGACTACACTATACATATCTATAAACTAACAGTCATCTTTGGTTTAAGCTGGGTCATGCCTCAGAACATTAAGGATACCTATGAAAGCTGGTCTTCATGGAAAGTTGATAAATCCATCAGTAAAGTATGGCAGATGATCCCTTCTTGTATTTTGTGGTGTGTTTGGACAGAAAGGAATCGCAGATGTTTTGATGGGATATCAACTCCTACATACGCACTTAAGGCTAGATGTCTTATATGGTTATATAGTTGGCAGAACTTAGCTCCTTTCAATTGTCCTATTAATCTTTTGGACTTCGTCAACTCTTTAGCTTTAACCTAGTTTTTGTCTATATAGCTGACTATGTCTTTATGTATCTCTGTTTTGTACTTCTTGCATCTTCTTGATGCCTTTAATACAATTCTCTTACTTCATAAAAAAAAAAAAAAGAATCCTCTGGCGAGCAAACAAATTGCAGCCAGAATCTCCGACAACGGACGTCACACGCCGTCAAAAGCTACAGTTCTCCCGGCGCGTGTGAGTCTTTCCAGCTACTTTCCCGCAAAACCTCTTGAGGACAGTTCGGTCGCGAGGTGTTTCCGAGCCCACCCATCCAGGTTACACCAAATTCCGACAACCTTTTTATTTTCCGGCAAGTAATCACTGTTTTCCGGCGTGAACAATGTTTTTTCTGGTGTGAACAGTGTTTTCCCAAAGAAAAACAAATCTCCAACTTAACTTGTTCTGATTTGGCATTCCAAGGTTTACCAATACAACCTTTAGTCAAAAATTTGAGAGACTGGTTGTAGCAAAATGGGATCCAATACTATGAGATTATATTGAGTTCATTCAGTACAAAGCATGTAAACAAACATCTTCATAGATAACTTCCATTGTTCAAACAGGTAATATCGTGATTTGTGTCTCCCAATCTTCATCCTCCGATTCTTGGGTCACTCAATCTCTTCCAACAGTCACAACGGCCAACGGGTGTCAAACCATGGCAACTGGAATAGGTCAAGCAAGTCCACTTTTTTCCTAACTTTTAGATTCAGTTCTTTATGTTCATGGTAGTCCTTTTAATCGCTTAGCCAAATTACTTAAATGCTATGTTTTATTTCTTGATGACCTTTTTTTAATACAGGAATGCGGTACGGGGCTGATCATTGGTAACGAGTGTGAATCAAATGGTCTTTATTATCTTATCCTTGCTAAATCACATGGACTCACATCTTGTCTTCCTTCAACAACTTGTCCTGTTATCGATTCACCATATTTATTACATAAACTGTTAGGACATCCCAGTTTGTCAAAACTTCAGAAAATGGTACCTAGTTTATCTCACTTGTCCACTCTAGAGTGTGAGTCATGTCAGCTCGGTAAGCATACCCGCTCCCATTTCCCTCGGCATCTTGATAATCGAGTAGAGTCACCTTTTACTTTAGTCCATTCAGATGTTTGAGGTCCTAGTCAGGTCAGTTCTACCATAGGATTCCGCTACTTTGTCAGTTTTATTGATGATTATTCCAGGTGCACTTGGATATTTTTGATAAAAATTTTCAGACCTTCCACGCTAAAATTCAAAATCAATTTGAGGTTTCTATCCGCACATTTCGTAGTGATAATGCCCTAGTGTATTTGTCTTACCCATTTCAGCAGTTTATGAACTCTCATGGGATTATTCATCAAACATCTTGTTCGTACACATTTTAACAAAATGGGGTAGCTGAAAGAAAGAATAAACATCTTATTGAAATTGCTCGTACCCTACTCATACAATCTCATGTTCCATTGCATTTTTGGGGGGATGCAGTTCTTACATTTTGTTATCTTATTAATCGTATGCTATCCTCAGCTATCCAAAATCAAGTTCCATTCTCTGCCTTGTTTCCCCACTCATCTTTGTTCTCTTTTCCACTTTTCCACCCATGTCTTTGGGAGCACTTGTTTTTTTCATAACCTTACTCCAGGAAAAGATGAGTTAGCTCCTCGTGCTCTTAAGTGCGTATTTCTGGGTTACTCGAGAATGCAAAAGGGATATTGATGCTATTCACCTGATCTCCAGCTGTACCTTATGTCTGCTGATGTTACCTTTTTTGAAACCCAATCATACTTCACAGGTCCAGGTAATCACTTAGATATTTCTAAGGTGCTACCAGTTCCATCTTTTGGAGATTCAGTCACTATCTCCCATTATGTATTTGCATCACTTTGTCCTCTGTTTCCATCCCTAAGTCTATAGGTGAAACATTGCCTCATTCAGGATGGCGGCAGGCTATGATTGGCGAGATGTCTGCTTTACATATAAGTGGTACTTGGGAGTTGTTCCTCTTCCTTCGGGTAAATCTATTGTTGGTTGTCGTTGGGATTATGCAGTTAAAGTTGATCCAGATGGCCAAGTTGATCGACTTAAGGCTCGTCTTGTTGCCAAAGGATATACTCAGATATTTGGGCTCGATTGCTGTGATACTTTCTATCTCGTGGCTAAAATAGCATCAGTCCGCCTTTTTCTATCCATGGTTGTTGTTCGCTATTGGCCTTTCTATCAGTTGGATATTAAGAATGCTTTTCTTCACGGTGACCTTGCGGATGAGGTTTATATGGAGAAACCACCTGGTTTTGTTGCTCAGGGGGAGTCTAGTGGCCTTGTATGTCGGTTGCGCCAGTCCCTCTATGGTATAAAGCAGTCTCCTCGAGCATGGTTTGGTAAGTTCAGTTCAATTATTCAGGAGTTTGGCATGACTCGTAGTGAAACTGATCACTCTGTGATTTATCAACATTCTGCTTCAAATTTTTGTATGTATCTGGTGGTTTTGTTGATGATATTGTTATTACCGCAATAACTAGGATGGTATTACTAAGTTGAACAACATCTCTTTCAGCACATTCAGACTAAGGATCTGCGCAAATTAAAGTATTTTTTGGTATTGAGGTCGCTCAGTCTAGCTCAGATATTGTGATCTCACAATGGAAGTATGCCTTAAACATTGTTGAAGAGACAAGAATGATAGGATGTAGACCTGTTGACACTTCTATGGATCGCGATCCTGCGAGATATAGGCGGCTGGTTGGTAAATTAAATTACTTCACAGTGACTAGACCTGACATTTCCTTTCCTGTGAGTGTGGTGAGTCAGTTTATGGATTCTCCATGTGATAGTCATTGGGATGTAGTTGTCTGCATTCTTCGGTATATAAAATCGGCTCCAGGCAAATGATTATTGTTTGAAGATCGAGGCCATGAGCAAATTGTTGGATAATCAGATGTTGACCGGGCAGGATCACCTTTTAATAGACGGTCTACATCTGGATATTGTATTTTAGTAGGAGGTAATTTGATCTTGGAAGAGCAAGAAACATAATGTGGTTGCTCGGTCTAGTGCAGAAGCAGAATATCGAGCAATGGTTGTGGCAACATGTGAGCTAGTTTGGATCAAATGTTTGCTCAAGAAGTTAAAATTTGATGAGATCAGCAAGATGGAACTTGTGTGATAATCAAGCTGCCCTTCATATCGCATTAAATCCCGTGTTCCACATTGAGATTGACTGTCACTTCGTCAAAGAAAAGATACTCTTAGGAGATATTGCTACTGTTAAGTTACAGCATGTACATAGTGTCCCACATTGGTAGAGGAGTAGTATGTCCTTGTATAGTATAGCTATAAATAAGGCTCTTGTGTTGTATTATTCATTCATTCAATATATCAATAACATATTTTCTCCCGTGCCTTCTCACATGGTATCAGAGCAATTGTGAGAGATTTATCGCTGTGCATAAATTCCAGCGATTCCGGGAAGAGAAATTAGTCACCGGAAGTCTTTTTCCGGCGACTTTTTAAGGCTGTTTGCGTCTGTTTTATCTCAGTCAGTGTTGTGCAAAATCCAACACTACCACAAGAGTCGTCACTGTCCGGCGACCAAACCCCAGTGAACAACTCCGGCAGAAGCAGCCTCACGCGCCTCCACGCGCCACCAGAAGCTCAGCGCGTGAGCTCACGCGCCGGCGCGTACGACCACTTCCGGCCATCTTTTGAAAATCTTCCTTCAGAACAGTTGGGTCGCCTGGTAATTCCGATCCTACCCCTACTGTTTTCATTTCATTCCGATAACTTTGAGTTTTTTCCGGCAGCTACAGTACTATTCCGGCAGCTACAGTTTTCAGTATTCTGTTTTTGTGTTTTCGTACACTGTTTCAGCAGATTACAGTTGATTCTTTCTCCTATTTGGTAATAATTTGCAACAATGTCTTTGGGATTTGATGCTTTTGGGTCTAGAAACATGAATTCTGGAAACTCTAGTGCTATTATTACCTCAGAACCTCTAATGGGAGGTTCAAACTACTTAGCTTGGGCTTCATCTGTCGAGTTATGGTGTAGAGGTCAAGGTGTTCAAGATCATCTAATCAAACAGTCTAGCGATGGAGATGAAAAGGCAATAGCACTTTGGGCAAAAATCGATGCTCAGTTATGTAGCATCTTGTGGCGATCTATTGATTCCAAGTTGATGCCCTTGTTTCGTCCATTCCAGACATGTTATTTGGTTTGGGCAAAGGCACGCACCTTATACACTAATGACATATCTCGCTTCTATGATGTGATATCACGGATGACAAACTTAAAGAAGCAGGAATTGGATATGTCTACTTACTTGGGTCAAGTACAGGCAGTCATGGAGGAATTTGAGAAGCTGATGCCAGTTTCTGCTAGTGTTGAAAAACAACAAGAGCAGCGACAGAAGATGTTTCTCGTTCTTACCCTCGCTGGACTTCCTAATGATCTTGATTCAGTACGCGACCAGATTTTGGCTAGTCCGTCTGTCCCGACAGTTGATGAATTATTCTCTCGATTACTCCGCCTTGCTGCAGCACCAAGTCCACCAGTGATCTCATCACAGATACTTGATTCCTCTGTTCTTGCATCCCAGACAATGGATGTTCGGGCATCTCAAACTATGGAGCATAGACGAGGAGGAGGTCGTTTTGGAAGATCTAGACCCAAGTGTTCTTATTGTCACAAACTCGGACACACTCGTGAAATGTGTTATTCCTTACATGGTCGTCCACCCAAAAATGCTTTCATTGCTCAGACCGAGACTCCAGGTAACCAAGGATTTTCTTTATCTAAAGAAGAATATAATGAGCTCCTTCAGTATCGAGCAAGTAAGCAGACATCTCCACAAGTAGCCTCAGTTGCTCAGACTGATACTTCCTTTTCTGGTAATTCTTTTGCTTGTGTTTCCCAGTCTAGCACTCTTGGCCCATGGGTCATGGACTCCGGCGCTTCTGATCACATCTCTGGTAATATATCACTTTTGTCAAATATTGTATATTCACAGTCTCTTCCCACTGTTACTTTAGCCAATGGATGTCAAACTAAGGCAAAAGGAGTTGGACAAGCTAATCCCTTGTCTTCTATCACCCTAGATTCCGTTCTTTATGTCCCTGGCTGTCCTTTTAGTCTTGCATCTGTTAGTCGTTTGACTCGTGCCCTCCATTGTGGTATATATTTTATTGACGATTCTTTTATTATGCAGGACCGCAGTACGGGACAGACAATTGGTACCGGACGTGAATCAGAAGGCCTTTACTACCTTAACTCACTCAGTCCTTCCACAACATGTCTTGTTACAGATTCTCCAGATCTAATCCACAGACGTTTAGGACATCCGAGTTTATCCAAACTTCAGAAGATGGTGCCTAGTTTATCTAGTTTGTCTACATTAGATTGTGAGTCGTGTCAACTTGGGAAACATCCCCGAGCCTCCTTTTCACGTAGTGTTGAGAGTCATGCAGAGTCTATCTTTTCCTTAGTTCATTCTGATATATGGGGTCCTAGTAGAGTCAGTTCATCCTTGGGGTTTCGCTACTTTGTCAGTTTCATTGATGATTATTCAAGATGTACTTGGCTTTTCTTAATGAAAGATCGTTCTGAGTTATTTTCTATATTCCAGAGTTTCTGTGCTGAAATCAAAAACCAATTTGGTGTTTCTATTCGCATTTTTCGCAGTGATAATGCCTTAGAATATTTATCTTCTCAATTTCAGCAGTTTATGACTTCTCAGGGAATTATTCATCAGACATCTTGTCCTTATACCCCTCAACAAAATGGGATTGCTGAGAGAAAGAATAGGCACCTTATTGAGACTGCTCGCACACTTCTAATTGAATCCCGTGTTCCGTTGCGTTTTTGGGGCGATGCAGTTCTCACAGCTTGTTATTTGATTAATCGGATGCCTTCATCTCCTATCAAGAATCAGATTCCGCATTCAGTATTGTTTCCCCAGTCACCCTTGTACTCTCTTCCACCTCGTGTTTTTGGGAGCATGTGTTTTGTTCATAACTTAGCCCCTGGGAAAGATAAGTTAGCTCCCCGTGCTCTCAAGTGTGTCTTCCTTGGTTATTCTCGTGTTCAGAAGGGATATCGTTGTTATTCTCCAGATCTTCGTAGGTACCTTATGTCAGCTGACGTCACATTTTTTGAGTCTAAACCTTTCTTTACCTCTGCTGACCACCATGATATATCTGAGGTCTTACCTATACCGACCTTTGAGGAGTTCACTATAGCTCCTCCTCCACCTTCGACCACAGAGGAGTCTAGTGTTGTTCCCCTTAGTTCCCCGGCCACAGGAACACCACTCTTGACTTATCATCGTCGTTTGCGTCCTCCATCAGGCCCAACTGGTTCTCGTCCTGCACCTGACCCTGCTCCTGCTGCGGATCCTGCTCCTAGTACACCGATTGCACTTCGGAAAGGTATACGGACCACACTTAACCCTAATCCTCATTATGTCGGTTTGAGCTATCATCGCCTGTCATCTCCCCATTATGCTTTTATATCTTCTTTGTCCTCGGTTTCCATCCCTAAGTCTACAGGTGAAGCGTTGTCTCATCCAGGATGGCGACAGGCTATGAGTGACGAGATGTCTGCTTTACATACAAGTGGTACTTGGGAGCTTGTTCCTCTTCCCTCAGGTAAATCTACTGTTGGTTGTCGTTGGGTTTATGCAGTCAAAGTTGGTCCCGATGGACAGATTGATCGACTTAAGGCCCGTCTTGTTGCCAAAGGATATACTCAGATATTTGGGCTCGATTACAGTGATACCTTCTCTCCCGTGGCTAAAGTGGCTTCAGTCCGCATTTTTCTATCCATGGCTGCGGTTCGTCATTGGCCTCTCTATCAGCTGGACATTAAAAATGCCTTTCTTCACGGTGATCTTGAGGATGAGGTTTATATGGAGCAACCACCTGGTTTTGTTGCTCAGGGGGAGTCTCGTGGCCTTGTATGTCGCTTGCGTCGGTCACTTTATGGTCTAAAGCAGTCTCCTCGAGCCTGGTTTGGTAAGTTCAGCGCGGTTATCCAGGAGTTTGGCATGATTCGTAGTGAAGCTGATCACTCTGTGTTTTATCGGCACTCTGCTTCAAGTCTCTGTATTTATCTGGTAGTCTATGTTGATGATATTGTTATTACTGGCAATGATCAGGATGGTATTACCAATCTGAAGCAGCATCTCTTCCAGCACTTCCAAACTAAGGATCTAGGCAGATTGAAGTACTTTCTGGGTATTGAGGTTGCCCAGTCTAGCTCAGGTATTGTTATTTCTCAAAGAAAATATGCTTTAGATATTCTTGAGGAGACGGGGATGATAGGTTGCAGACCTGTTGACACTCCGATGGATCCGAATTCTAAACTTATGCCAGGACAGGGGGAGCCGCTTAGCGATCCTGCAAGCTATAGGCGGCTGGTTGGAAAATTAAATTATCTCACAGTAACTAGACCCGACATTTCCTATCCTGTGAGTGTTGTAAGTCAGTTTATGAGTTCTCCCTGTGATAGTCATTGGGATGCAGTTGTCCGCATTATTCGATATATAAAATCGGCTCCAGGCAAAGGGTTACTCTTTGAGGATCGAGGTCATGAGCAGATCATTGGATACTCAGATGCTAATTGGGCAGGATCACCTTCTGATAGACGTTCTACCTCTGGATATTGTGTTTTAGTAGGAGGAAATTTGCTGTCCTGGAAGAGCAAGAAACAGAATGTAGTTGCTCGGTCTAGTGCAGAAGCAGAATATCGAGCAATGGCTATGGCAACATGTGAGCTAGTCTGGACCAAACAATTGCTCAAGGAGTTGAAATTTGGTGAAATCAGTCGGATGGAACTTGTGTGCGATAATCAAGCTGCCCTTCATATTGCATCAAATCCGGTGTTCCATGAGAGAACTAAACACATTGAGATTGATTGTCACTTCGTCAGAGAAAAGATACTTTCAGGAGAGATTGCTACAAAGTTTGTGAGGTCAAATGATCAACTTGCAGATATTTTTACCAAGTCTCTCACTGGTCCTCGTATTAGTTATATATGTAACAAGCTCGGTACATATGATTTGTATGCACCGGCTTGAGGGGGAGTGTTAAGTTACAGCATGTACATAGTGTCCCACATTGGTAGAGGAGTAGTATGTCCTTGTATAGTATAGCTATAAATAAGGCTCTTGTGTTGTATTATTCATTCATTCAATATATCAATAACATATTTTCTCCCGTGCCTTCTCACAGCTACAAAGTTTGTGAAGTCGAATGATCAACTTGCAGATATTTTTACTAAGTCCCTCACTGGTCCTCGTATTAGTTACATATGTAACTAGCTCGATACATATGATTTATATGAACCGGCTTAAAGGGGAGTGTTAGATAGTTATGTAAATAACCCTAGTCCCACATGGAATATGAGTAGAATATGTATTGTGTATAGTTATAAATAGGGCTATTGTAAAACACTTAATGGAAGATGTGAGAAAGCACGAGAGAAAAATCTTATTCCTTCTCTAAAGTGTTGTACAATGCCCTTTTCATATACAGTGATTACATAATAATAAGTATCTACTTCCCGATGTAGGACACTATACATGATTAACTACTTAACAGAAGATAATAATATTTTTCCCCTGCTTTCTCACACTTCTAACACAATTCCTCTTCTCAGAGGGGAATCTAACTATGTGAAAATCACCAGCTAAAACCCATGGTCCATTGAATAGTCCCCTAGCAGCCCCAATCTCCCACCACACCTCTTGCCTTCTTTGTCACAGTTAGGGGCATAAACCCCTGTTAAGTTCCAATTAAGGTCTTGCAGTTGAGAAACAAATTTGCAGGTTAGGGTAAATGCCCCACTAGCCACAATCTCCCCCTCCCAAACTTTGCTATCCCACATAATTAGGATACCCCCTCTAGTTCCACCGGCCTCCAATTGTGCAAATTTGACTCCCCTATTCCCCCGTAATTGTTTGACTTTATCTGTAATATCCCCTACTAATTTTGTCTCTTGAAAACAAAATATATCGGCCTTCAATTTAAAGATCAAGTTGTTTATCACCCTTCTCCTATCCATGTGGTTCAGCCCCCTCATATTCCATGATAGAATTTAATATTCATTAATCCACATTGATCTCCTCTCCCTTTGTATCTGGTTCCATTACTTTTGAATTTCATGTCAATAACCAGCCCTTTCAATTCTTGCATGCCTTTCTTTTTAGGAGTAGCAGCAATTGAAAATTCTGCCTTGTGTCTCTTTACTTGCCTACTGTTGTCGATTTTCGTGAACATGCCATTGCCTCCTTTTCGCACCCCTGGAAATCAATCCCAAATTGCTTGCTTAATTTGATCACATTCTGATAGACCCATAATGATGTGTCCAGTTCCCCTCTATCTCCTCCCCTGTTGTGTGTATTTTTAGAGTTTCAGCTTCCTCAACCTGCCAGATGTCTATTTCTGCTGTCTCCATTATTTGCATGCCCCTACTTATAAACATGTATTGTTTTGAGTCAGTGTATATATACAAATATACCATCATACTTGATATCTTGAAAGAGATTATGTAATGATAACACAAGAATTTTTCGTTAGTTATAGAAACAATTGTTTCATGTTCTTCTAACTTGTGAAAAGATGTATAGCATGGTAGAAAAGGGTCAACATTTGGGCTCTTGCTAGAATAGGAAGCATATTTTGTAAATCGGATGGGAGGAATATTGTCTTCGGAGATTGAATGAGTTGTTTCCTTCCTCTTGGACGAGAGCACAACCTAAATGTTTAGATGCTTGCTATGCATGGCTCTTCCCTCCGTCACCACCTTGCTCAATTTTTTTCTTCATCCTTCCATATTGTTCTTCTGCTTATTGATCTTGCAAATCTTCATTTTTTCCATGTAGAGCAGTTAGGCTTGCTTGATATCTGTATAACCACTGATGTATTACGCTTTGAAATGCAGTACGCTCGTCAACATCTGCTTGATTTCATGTTTCGACATGGGCACTACAAGGATGCTTGCTTGTTATTTTTCCCTCCCAATTCTGTTCCTCCACCTCCTCAACCATCTTCAGGCGTTGTTACTTCATCTTCTTCCCCTCAACGACAAGATCCTTTGGCAACAGATTATGGGACCCTTGATCTATTGTGTGATTTGTGCACTGCTTATGGAGCCATGCCTGTTTTGGAGGAAGTACTGTCAGGAAGAACTTCAAATATAACATCACAGGATCCATCAGTGAACAAACATACAACTGCAGCACTTTCTCGCATCTGTAATTATTGTGAAAATCACAAGCATTTCAATTATTTATACAAGTTTCAGGTATTATTCACTATCTTTTGCTTTGAACTCTTTCATTTGGAAAAATGAAGTAAATGGTGACCCTGTTGTCGAGGTTGATGTTAAATTTCTTTACACGTGCCTCTGGAATTATAGACCTTTAATTGATGGAGATAAAATTAATTGGCTAGTGAAATACATCCACTTCATCAGATACACTTGACGAAAGATTGACTAAGAGTAGACTGCCTCTCTGATCTGACTTATTATGCTGTAACCCAGTTTTTAAGAAATGCTTCAGCTTTTAAGCAAAAACATTTTGCTAATTTCTTTAGATTTCATGTATGGGTTCCGGTAGTGCTGGTTTAGGTGCTTTGGTAAACCTCAAGAAGCTCAATCTTTCTGTTTTTCCACAAGCTTCACTCCAAAATTTGATCATATTCTCTGATAGGTTGCCCTAATCGATTTGCTTCCATTTTCTGTATATAACTATGTACTAATGCCATGTCTCCGTCCTGTGTATTTTAAAATTGCACGATAATCAGGTGACAAAGAAGGATCATGTGGCAGCTGGGCTTTGTTGCATACAATTGTTTATGAATTCTTCTTCTCAGGAAGAAGCTATAAGACACTTGGAGAATGCCAAGGTCAGTCCATTTTAAGAATTTGTTCTGCTGCACATCTGCTTTATAGATGGTGTTTATGGTCATCAATGAATTATTGGTTTTACAAACGCTAAGCTCAGGTGCTGTGCTCTCTTTTCTCTGTCCTAGTTATCAAACCAAGTTTAGATGCTTAGGGAAGCCAAAAAATACTGGCAAGGTGCAATTTTATAAGCAGCGTGCTTCTAATGCAAGGAATGCAGACCTGAATAATGGCTGGTTACTCCTTGAATTGGACCATTCTTGAAATAGAATTCCTTATTTTTTTACTATATTTGCAACTTTGAGATTGAAATTTATATGTGAAAAATGATAATTCTTAATTGATGGAATCAATTGAAGCACTTATTTATTAGTTCTAGATATAGCAGATAGTTTCATTGGTCTAATTTGGGACCTTAGAATGGATTTTGACTCTGTATGACAAACATATCAAGAAAAAGAATAAGAAAGCGTCCATAGATTTATTTATGCCCTCTGGAGAGTTGTATGAGGTGAACGTTTCACATATGGTTATATGTGATAGCGATGGACGCAGTGATGCTATCATAGACTATGATTATCTAACAGTTAAAGTATAGTTGATATAGCGGAATGTCAAAATATGATTTGGTGGTGAAATTTGTCTGAAATTCTAGGATAGTCTTAAGAAATCCGGCTTAATTTATTTCCTTATGTTTTGACACTTATATTTCCACAGAAAGACCTTATCAGGATCTTAATAATATCTAATTGCGTATATAAAAAATTGGTTAATAATGAATTCTTATTAGGAATGAATTTATGAAAATTCTTTTAGCAAAAAGTTGATTGCTTGGTCAAATAAAAAATATATGTGTGTTGTATGTGTGTATATATAGTTATTTATTATATTATTATGTATATTACATTAATTAGAATGTGTTAGTTTTTATGTCAGATAAGTTAGTATCAGCAATATGGTCTTACTAAGACTTCTTTAGAAAAATCATATCCGCCTATATCTTGTATCTTTAGTATATCTGTATCTATAGTATATAAAAGCAGAAATTACATGGATATAAATAAGTATAGATTATTGTATTTATACATCAGCCGAACAGAAAATTGTATATATGCATGGGTAAGTAGTTTGAGATGATTGTTGCTCGACATAAATGACACGGGATATATATAACCTGACAGTTCACTGGCACCTCAATTGCTTTGTATACATATTTGTTCTTCTTGTGAATTATCACAAATTGTTTTCTCTTTTGCTATTTCTTTATTGCATTGCCAGCAGATATGCTGTTTCCATATTCTTTATCTGCATCTTTTGATCATCCCCTCTTTCCCTATGCAAGGATTGCTTTCACCTTCTGTGGGGTTTTAGTTGCTAACTTGTGCTCTAACTCCTGTGTGGTCTGCGTATTCTTCATTTGTGATATAGATGCATTTTGAGGAAGGCTTGTCAGCGCGACATAAAGCAGGAGAGTCTACTAAGCTTATTACCAAGGGCATCCGAGGAAAAAGTGCCTCTGAGAAACTAACTGAAGAAGGACTTGTCAAATTTTCTGCTAGAGTTGCTATTCAGGTAAGCATGGGATGCTAATAAACTGAGATTGGAAATATCTTCACCTGTCAGCCAAATGCAGTTAGGTGCATACCATTGTTGCTTTCTTGTTGCTTCTTTCATTTTTGATGTTCTGTTTTCAGAACCTTATTCTCTGTTATCCGAGAGTTGATGCTCTGAAAGATAGCCCTTTTAATTTCACACGTAACTTCTGTAAGAATCCAGAATAACGGGAGGTTCTTCTCAGAAAAGCAAGATGTTTGAATCCTGCATTTCATTTCTTACTCTATCAATAGCATAGAACTCTCGTTCATTACTAGGAGAATTCCTTCTGTCAAAATGAGCCATTTACTGATTAGAGAGGATGGAGGAAACAGGATTTGTAAATGACTTCTGACATCATATCTAATGATAATGCTTCTAACGTCATTCAGTATGTGGATTGGACATGATCATTAGCACTCATAAGGGTTTGATGCTTAAGTTGTTTCACGTCTATCTTGAGTTCATGATTGTTTATGCTTCCTGATTTGCAGATAGATGTTGTCAAATGCTTTAATGATGCAGAAGGACCACAGTGGAAACATTCACTTTTTGGGAATCCAAATGATCCTGAAACTTTCAGGTGTGTTAGTCTTGGGTTTTTGTGCGTTTGTTTTTAATGAAATGTTACCAGGCTCAAAAAAAATGAAGAAAAAGAAGAGAAGTTTTTCGAGACATTAACCAAAATTTCAATGTTCAGCGTAGGGGTTCAATACTCGGACTCTGGTAGAAGAGAAAAAGAAGTGTTAGAAAATATTTTGCAATAGCTGGAATAGGCGGTGCCACAGGAACGGTTACACTAAATTATGACAAGGGAAAAACTTTAACCGCGCAGGACTATTTAGGTTTCCTATAAAGATGGTTGAGGCTCTAATTCCATTTAAAATGAGAATTCTTTTTTGTATGGTTGTCGAAAATGTACGACAGGGCTCTTATATAGGAGTTTAGTCTACATGAGATTTATAGAGGAGTTTAGATTACATGAGGTGATGAAACTTTAGACTGCATGAAATAAAGGAAGTTATTACTTTAGAAAAATTACATAAATACCAAATTTTAAATAATAACAGAATTGGGAAGAATTTTTATATTATTGACTTAGATATATACTAACGTATATATTTAACATTGCCAACATTATGCAGGAGGAGGTGTGAAATTGCAGAGACTCTTGCTGAGAGGAATTTCGACTTGGCTTTCCAGGTGATCCATGGGTTCAACCTTCCAGGTAGTTCATGTACTTTCAACTTTCTTCAAAACTTTTCCAGGGTATGCTCCCGTAGTAGAATTTACTATTGGTTTATGCTCAACTGTTTCAGCTGTTGACATATATGCTGGTGTTGCTGCATCACTTGCTGAGAGAAAGAGGGGAAGCCAACTCACGGAGTTCTTTAGGAACATTAAAGGAACCATTGATGATGATGATTGGGATCAGGTATTTTTATTAATGCAGTTGTCTTCAATGTGTGTTGCTTTGTCTATTCCGCAACAGATGATTGGCCTGTCTTTCCCTTTTCTTTTTTATAACTCATATCTTAAGGAATGCTCGTATTTGGGAGGGTCAAATATAATAAAGTGTGTGTGGGGTCGGGGGCATAGATTCTACACTAGTGTACTATTTATTTTGTTGTTAAGGTGACATGTATCAAGTCTACTCCACTTCTCCCGGTTCAACTGTTATATTTTAAAACAGTTTTAACTATCACCCACAATGGTAACCTATTTCAATGATCTTATGCTTCATGATTGTTTAACGGCCACTAAGCCAAGTACTAAAGCTCGGAATTGATAACCTCCTCTGATCGTTCTGTCATTCATTCAGGTATTGATAACTAATCTTTTGTTAGTGCAGACCATCTTGGTAGAAGAGCTCTGAAGTCATTATTCTAAATTTCATCTTGTCAACAGTAGAATTGCATAAGAACATCCCAAGAAGCCAAACGTTAATGGATTCTATTATTTTTCCAACAATAGAATCTGATTTATAAGGATAGTAGTATTTCTATCTAAACCTAGTTTTGTACTGCTTGGTTTCTATTTACACTAGTTTCTAATGATCTGACGGCATATTTAACGAATTCTATTATGTTTTAGGTTTTGGGAGCAGCCATCAATGTGTATGCAAATAAACACAAAGAGCGACCTGACCGCCTGATTGACATGTTGACTAGTAGCCACAGGTCAGTTTATTTAAGAAAGTTGTTTGCATGTTAGAATCTTTTAAAAACAGGGCAGTATATTTTCTACTGTTGCATCTACTCTAAATCTTAAGGAATTAAAGTCTGGAGATTATCCAGATCATTGAGGATGAAATCACGGGTGATGTAAAGTTGCATCTTGTATGCTGCAAAAGTTCGGAAAAATTTACTTAGCATTGCTCATGATGATCTTCAATATGCAGATGAATAATATCAGGCCAACAACAAAATATTTTCATGTGCATACGTAAAATAAATAAAGTGAAGTGTGTGTTCTCTAACAGATCAAGCAACTAATAGGTTAAGCTTTTTAGATGAGACGGTCTGCACAATTCAATAATATACTTTTAATTTCTATGCTCTTAATTTAAAAACTAGCTGGTAAACTTTGAGTGCCGCCTCATTTTTTAGCTTGGCTTTCCCAGGAAAGTACTTGCTTGTGTTGTCTGCGGGCGTCTCAAAAGTGCATTCCAAATTGCATCCAGAAGTGGAAGTGTGGCTGATGTTCAGTATGTTGCACATCAGGTTCGTTACGATCATGAACTTCAGAGGTTAAATATCTAAAAAAAATTTGAGATGGTAACATATTGTATATTATAATAAAATCAGTACACAGGTTGTACTGAAACCATATTTACAAGTGAGTAGCCAAAAGAAAAAAACTTGGTCCTCAGGCCTAACAAGATTCTAGGACATCTAGGATTGAAACAGTATCTTCTGCGTAGATCTGTTTACACCAAAAGCAAAAAAGTAAAACACAATTAAGCTTGATCTTCTACACAGAGTTTCTTCTATCCTCAAAACATCTGGAATTCTTTTCTTTCCAGATTGTCCACCAAATACATGCTGGGATAGTTCTCCATCTATTTCTATCTCTTGCTCCAGTTCCAACTTTATCCCAACTTAAAAGAACTTCAGTAATCTTACTAGGTATTGTCCAAGCTATGCCCCTGAGATTAATAAAAATCTTGCATAACTGGTCAATTATCTTGCAATGTAAAAATAGATGGCTAACTGTCTCAACATCTTCTCCACATAAGTGACATCTTGAGCACAATTGAATCCCTCTCTTTATAAGATTGTCTTGTGTCAGAACATCCTCCTTTGCTAGTAACTAAGAAAAACATGCTACGTTACAGGGAATCTTGATTTTCCATATATGCTTCCAAGGCCAGTTGTTAATCTGCTGGTTAGCTTGATTCAGGATCTTGTATGCTACATTCACCTTATAGATGCCATTGTTATGTCCCTGCCACCTTATTGTGTCCACCCCACTCTGTAAACCTATGAATCTTTCCAGATGTTTGATGAAGTCGGTCATTCTGGCCACCTCCCAATCATTCAAATTTCTCCTAAAAATAAGTGTTCATGCTTGGCGGAGGGCCCATTTCAGCTACTGTGTTGTGTTGGTGTTGTGCCAGAACATACATGTCAGGGTAGAGGTCCTTTAAGCATCCATCTCCCAACCAGTTATCTTTCCAGAAGGAGGTTTTATTGCCATCTTGCACTTTGATGGATGAGTTGTTCTTTAGAATAGGCCAGAGTGACTGATGGATCTCCATAAGCTAACTCCATATGTTGTATTTACTTCCTTTGTTATCCACTTGTCTTCCTCACCATATTTGGCTTTGATCACATTACCCCATAAAGTTTGGGGTTCTTGAGAATACCTCCATAGCCATTTCATCTTAAGAGCCTTGCTATGGTCCTTCAAATTCCGGATGCCTAGTCCACCATGAGCTCTGCCAACTATAAGAGATTTCCACTTGACTAAGTGAAAAACCCTTTTTTCTCTGTTCCCTTGCCACGAAAAGGTTCTTCTTAGTTTGTCCAATCTCTGTATAACTCCTGCAGGAATAAGGAAGAGTGACATCATATATGTTGGGAGTGCATCTAAAACTGAGTTGACGAGGATGAGTCTTCCTCCCATTGATAGGTACTGGGATTTTCATCTGGACAGCTTCTTCTCACACTTTTCAATAGTATTGTTCCATATCTCTTTGGATTTAGATTTGGCACCCAAAGGCATGCCAAGATAGACAGTAGGTAGAGTTTCTACTTCACCTCCCAAGATTAGTGCCAATTGTTCCATATCAGGTACTTCAATTATTGGGTAAAGATGGCTCTTTTTCCAATTAACATGAAGTCCTGAAATTCCTTCAAACAGTATTAGAATAACTCTTAGAAACCTCAGTTGCTCCTTTTCTGCGCCGCAGAAGATTAATGTAACATCAGCATATTGAAGCATATTGAAGGTGTGTGATCTCCACACTATTGTTTCCACTTCTAGCTACCTCAAACCCTTTGATCCACCCATTGCTTTTTTGCTGTTTTAATCATGTTATTCAGACCTTCCATGAGTAATATGAAGAGAAAGGGAGATAAAGGATCACCTTGCCTTAGACCTCTATGGGCAGGGAAAAAACCCTCAGGAGATCCATTTATGATGATTGAAAATCTGACAGTGGAGATAGAATATTTAACCAGTTGATCCATTTTACCCCAAAACCCATTTGGCATAGCATATTTAACAAGAAGTTCCCGTTTACATTATCATATGCTTTTTCGATGTCTAGTTTACAAAGAATTCCCGGCTTCTTCTGTTTAGTTCTTGAATCCACAGCTTCATTGGCAATCAGAACTGTTAGTTTATAGATATGTATAGTGTAGTCTTGTCCCACATTGGAAGAGGAGTAATATCTCCTTGTAGTGTATAGCTATAAATAGGGACCTCTTGTATTGTATTTATTCATTCAATATATCAATAACATATATTCTCCCGTGCCTTCTCACATGGTATCAGAGCATTAGTGAGAACAGATCGCTGTGCGTCATTCCAGCGTTAACCGGGAAGAAAGAACTTAGTCATCGTGTAATTTTTCCGGTGACCTAAGGCTTGTCTAAGTGAAAGTCACTTTCTGTCGGTGTTGTGCTAAAACCAACACCATCATCAGGTAGATCACCCTTCGACTACCAACCCCTTGAAATTTTATCCGGCAGAAAAGCCGCCCCGCTCCTCCACGTGCCGGAAATAACTTTTCCGGCGAGGGTTCCGGCTACTTTCCGGCCATTTTTTTCGCGAAGCTTCTTCAGGACAGTGTGTTCTCCTTAAAATTCCGAGCCTACCCATCTAATTCAAATCAAATTCCGGCCACTTTTATATTTTCCGGCGTGAACAATGACTTCTCTGGCCATTTTGTTTTTGAAAATATTTCTTCCGGACAGCTTGCTCACAAAGGAATTCCGAGTCTATCCATCCGGGTTACAACAAATTCCGACAACTTTGGAATTTTCCGGCGAGCTACAGTGTTTCTGGCGTAAAACAGTGTTCTGGCGCAGAACAGTGTTCTGCTTTACCTCTGTAAACAGTGTTTTTCAAGCTATTTCTTCAGCTACTACTACAAATTGTAGCGACATGGGGACCGATACTTTGAATAGTCGGATGGTTTCTTTAGCAGAGTATATTGAGTTCCTTCAGTATAAAGCATGTAGGCAGAAATCGTCTGAGATAGCTTCTGTTATAATATCTCTCAAAGCTAAAGAAAATACAATATCCAAAAGGCCTATATATCAATTGCACTAATCAGAGAGTTCTTAAGCAGCAGTCTTCTTAAGCTTTGCAAGCTCTTGTCTCACAACTCCGGCCCTCTTAATCTTTGCCAACATAAGCTTGAACATGTCAAAATCATTAAGTGCAGCCCTCCTCTTCTGCACTATCAACTTCCTTCCCCAAGAACTGTTCTCCCACTTGGTCTTCACATCAGCAGCTTCCATAGCCTCAACCAAGGTCTTCTTCTTTGGGATTCTTTTGATGTCAATTTTGATATCTGTGAGGGAAAGTCTCTTGAAGTTAATTTGGCTCCTCACCATGTCGGGAGCATCAACAAGAGCCCTGTTTTGGTCGATGACGTCGACTATAACGACCAGCTTGCCATATTCCTTTCCGTAGTTGATTAAGGATACCCTACAACTGGAGCTATAGGTGGTGGAGCTACAACTGGAGCTGTAGGTGGTGGAGCTGGAGTGACTGAATCTCCAAAAGATGAAACTGGTAGTACCTCAGAAATATCTAAGTGATGACCTGAACCTGTGAAGTATGATTGGGTTTCAAAGAAGGTAACATCAGCGGACATAAGGTACCGCTGGAGGTCAGGAGAGTAGCATCGATACCCCTTTTGTGTTCTCGAGAAACCCAGAAATACGCACTTAAGAGCACGAGGAGCTAACTTATCTGTTCTTGGAGTAAGGTTATGGACCACCTACAATTCCGGTTGTAGCTCCACCACCTATAGCTCCAGTTCCTCCACATAATCCAGTTCAACCTTCTGCAGCTCCACCATTCTTGACTTATCATCGTCGTCCACATCCAGCATCAGGCCCAGGTGATTCACGCCCCGCATCAGATTCTGCACCTACTGCGGACTTGTCTCCTCTTAGTCAACCAATTGCACTCCGCAAAGGTGTACGATCCACACTTAATCCTAATCCCCACTATGTCGGTTTAAGTTATCATCGTCTGTCGTCACCACATTATGCTTTTATATCTTCTTTGTCCACTGTTTCTATCCCTAAGTCTACAGGTGAGGCACTATCTCATCCAGGATGGCGACATGCTATGATTGACGAGATGTCTGCTTTACATGCGAGTGACACTTGGGAGCTTGTTCCTCTTCCTGCAGGTAAGTCTACTGTTGGTTGTCGTTGGGTTTATGCAGTCAAAGTCGGCCCGGATGGCCAGGTTGATCGGCTTAAGGCTCGTCTTGTTGCAGAAGGATATACTTAGATTTTTGGGCTTGATTATAGTGATACTTTCTCTCCCGTGGCTAAAGTAGCATCTATTCGTCTCTTTTTGTCCATGGCTGTTGTACGTCATTGGCCTCTTTATCAGTTAGACATTAAGAATGCTTTTCTCCACGGTGATCTTGAGGAAGAAGTTTATATGGAGCAACCACCTGGTTTTGTTGCTCAGGGGGAGTTTAATGGTTGTGTGTGCAGATTGCGCAAGTCACTATATGGTTTGAAACAGTCCCCTCGAGCTTGGTTTGGTAAGTTCAGCACAATTATTCAGGAGTTCGGCATGACTCGTAGTGAGGCTGATCACTCTGTGTTTTATCGGCATTCTGCTCCTAATCTGTGTATTTATCTAGTGGTTTATGTTGATGATATTGTTATTACTGGTAATGATCAGGATGGTATTACTAATCTGAAGGAACATCTCTTTCAGCACTTCCAGACTAAGGATCTGGGCAGATTGAAGTATTTTCTAGGTATTGAGGTCGCTCAGTCTAGCTCAGGTATTGTTATTTCACAGCGAAAGTATGCCTTAGACATTCTTGAGGAGACTGGAATGATGGGTTGCAGACCTATTGACTCTCCTATGGATCCGAATGTTAAGCTTCTGCCTGGACATGGGGACCCTCTTAGAGACCCTACGAGATATAGGAGGTTGGTTGGCAAATTGAATTACCTCACAGTGACTAGACCTGACATTTCTTTTCCGGTAAGTGTTGTAAGTCAGTTTATGGATTCTCCATGTGATAGTCACTGGGATGCAGTTGTTCGCATTCTTCGGTATATAAAGTCAGCTCCAGGCAAAGGATTACTATTCGAGGATCGAGGCCACGAGCAGATTGTTGGGTACACAGATGCTGATTGGGCAGGATCACCTTTTGATAGACGTTCTACGTCTGGATATTGTGTTCTAGTAGGAGGTAATTTGGTCTCGTGGAAGAGCAAGAAACAGAATGTAGTTGCTCGATCTAGCGCCGAAGCCGAATATCGGGCCATGGCTATGGCGACGTGTGAGTTAGTTTGGGTCAAGCAGTTGCTCAAGGAGTTAAAGTTCGGAGAAATCAGCAAGATGGAACTAGTGTGTGATAACCAAGCTGCTCTTCATATTGCGTCAAATCCAGTGTTCCATGAGAGGACTAAACACATTGAGATCGACTGTCACTTTGTCAGAGAAAAAATACTTTCAGGAGATATTGTTACAAAGTTTGTAAAGTCGAATGATCAACTAGCAGATATTTTCACTAAGTCTCTTCCTGGTTCTCGTATTAGTTACATGTGTAACAAGCTCGGTACATATGATGTGTATGCACCGGCTTGAGGGGAGTGTTAGTTTATAGATATGTATAGTGTAGTCTTGTCCCACATTGGAAGAGGAGTAATATCTCTTTGTAGTGTATAGCTATAAATAGGGACCTCTTGTATTGTATTTATTCATTCAATATATCAATAACATATACTCTCCCGTGCCTTCTCACAAGAACAACATCCATTATTTGCCTTCCTTTGATGAAAACCATCTGTTGTGAATCCACCAATTTCTCCATCGCTCCTTTAAGCCTCTCTGTCAAAACTTTTGAAATTAGCTTATGCACACTTCCTATCAAGCTTATAGGTAGGCCTGGCAAGTGGGCCGGTCCAGGCCCGGGACCGGCCCAGGACCGCGGGCCAGACGGGCCAAACGATTAAACGGGCCAGGACCGTTTGGTCCGGTTTTAGCGGGCCTGGTCCGGTCTCGTGGGCCGGTCCTATGATTTGGCCCGCCAGGCCCGGGACCGGCCCGGTCTCCTTAACGGGCCCAACGGCTAAATTTTTTTTTTTTTTTTTTAAAACGTTGGACTATATATACATCTTAAGATATACTATACTACATATACATCTTAAGATATACTAGATATATATAGTAGATATACATGTATATATAGTATATATTCGAATATAGCTTATATATAGTATACATATATATATATATATATATATATATATATATACTATATATACATAGTATACTAGATATATATAGTAGATATACTATACTATATATACATCTTAAGATATACTATACTACATATACATCTTAAGATATACTAAGTATACTAGATATATATAGTAGATATATAGTATATCTTAAGATGTATATATAGTAGATATACATGTATATATAGTATATCTTAAGATGTATATATAGTAGATATACATGTATATATAGTATATCTTAAGATGTATATATAGTATATAAATCGAATGTAGCTTATATATAGTATACATATATATATATACTATACTATAGTTTATACTAGATATACTAAGTATACTAAGATATACTATATATACATCTTAAGATATACTATATATACTATACTATATATACATCTTAAGATATACTATACTATATATACATCTTAAGATATACTATACTATATATACATCTTAAGATATACTAAGTATACTAGATATATATAGTAGATATACATGTATATATAGTATATCATAAGATCTATATATAGTATATAAATCGAATATAGCTTATATATAGTATATATATATATATATATATATATATATATATATATATATATATACACTATACTATAGTCTATACTAGATATACTAAGATATACTATATATACATCTTAAAATATACTATATATATTATACTACATATACATCTTAAGATATAGTATATATACTATACTATATATACATCTTAAGATATACTATATATACATAGTATACTAGATATACTAGATATATATAATAGATATACTATACTACATATACATCTTAAAATATACTATATATACTATACTATATATACATTTTAAGATATACTATATATACTATATATACATCTTAAGATATACTATATATACATAGTATACTAGATATACTAGATATATATAATAGATATACATGTATATATAGTATATCTTAAGCTATACATATAGTATAATATAGTATAGTATACATATATATATATATAAATATATATATATAAGCTTATATTTATACTATACTATATATACATCTCATAAGATATATAAACTATATTCGATATACTATATATACATCTTAAGATATACTATATATACTATATCTACTATACTTTATATACATATTAAGATATACTATATATACTATACTACATATACATCTTAAGATATATTATATATACATAGTATACTAGATATACTAGATATATATAGTAGATATACATGTATATAAAGTATATCTTAAACTATACATATAGTATAGTATACATATATATATATATATATATATATATATATATATAAGCTTATATTTATACTATACTATAGTATATAACTATATACTATATATACATCTAATAAGATATATAAACTATATTCGATATACTATATATACATCTTAAGATATACTATATATACTATACTATATATATATACATCTTAAGATATACTATACTACATATACATCTTAAAATATACTATATATACATAGTATACTACATATATATAATAGATATACATGTATATATAGTATATCTTAAGCTATACATATAGTATAATATAGTATAGTATACACACACACACACACATATATATATATATATATATATAAGCTTATATTTATACTATACTATATATACATCTCATAAGATATATAGACTATATTCGATATACTATATATACATATTAAGATATACTATATATACTATACTATATATACATATTAAGATATACTATATATACTATACTACATATACATCTTAAGATATACTATATATACATAGTATATTAGATATACTAGATATATATAGTAGATATATATTAAGATATACTATATATACATCTTACTATATATATATATAGCTTATATATCTTAAGATGTATATATATATATATTAAGATCTACTATACTATAATATATATATATATATATAGTATATCTTAAGATGTATATATATATATATATATATATATATTTTAAGATGTATATATAGTATATAAATCGAATATAGATTATATATATTTATTACTATTTTTTTCTCTAACTTCTATTTAAAAAAAAAAGTTTCTGTTGGGCCCGTTTGGGCCCGGAACCGGACCGGGACCGGCCCACTAAACCCAGGCCCGTTAGTTCATGGTCCCGGTCCCGGGCCGGTTCCAGCAATAAGCGCGCGAGGCCCAGGACCGTTTAGGATCGGACTGTATAGGACCGGCCCACTTAGGACCGGGCCCGCGAAGCCCACTTGGGACCGGGCCCGGCCCACTTGCCACCCCTACTTATAGGCCTGAAATTTCTCAGTTCCTTTGCACCTACCTTCTTGGGGATCAGGGCTATATATGATGGAAGAATAGAGTATACCTTTTTACATGTCTCCTTAGTTATGCCTTTGAGAAACTGGAAGAATAGAGTAGATACCAGTTGATTCTACCTTTATGAAATGCGTACCTATATTTTTTACGAGGTTTACTGGAATTTGAATATGGTACTTTTAGGCGTTTTTTAGGCGTGAAGATGTTTCTTTTCTTTCTTTTTTACTATTATATTTTGTAGGATAGGGGTCCTGACTAAGTTTACCACTTCTTTGCTGATTTCTCTTTCTGTCTTTGACTCTCAACGCAGGCATTACATGCTAATGCACTTCCAGTTCTTGATATGTGCAAACAATGGCTCGCTCAGTACATGTAGTCTGGGTTCTAGGATGTGAAGTTGGTTTGAAGTGGTTGCGGCTTACTTTGCAGAAATTTTGTTTTCTGCAGCATAATATAAGGTCATTGTCAAAGATATGCTGGTTGCTTTGTTTCAGATTGGCAACGTAGCTTGCTCCATGGCACAATCACTTTAGAAGTGTGTGCCTGGTTTCACATTTGGGATGTAGTTTTGCTCATCGTTGAGGTTTCAGATTTCTCATCCATGTTACCCAGTGTGCATGCAGTCAGTTAACGTTATCACCATTTTAACGAGTACGACGAGGTGTAATCCGTCCTTTGGCAGCATGGTGCTGCCGCACGAGCATCTCAAGTCCCTTTGATCAAAGCATAAAGCGAAATTCGTATATATATTCTGATGTCAAGGATTGAACTACATATTTGAAGTTGCTCAATTGTGGTTGATTTTTCTTATGTTCGATTTTTTCATCTGTATATAAAGAAACATATAAAGAGTGGGCATCCATTTTTATTAGGTTGGGGTCCAACTCCCTCAAACTCCTTATTTTTTTATTTGTTTGAGGGGCCAATGCCATTGTGCTTTTTCAATTAACTTTTTGGAACCATAATATGTATATCCTTTAGATTTGAAGAGAGCTTTGAAAAGGGGTTTCATTTTTGGGATGGTTCTGCAAATCATTGTACCAAATATTCTGGACAGATATATATTCTCTTTCGTTAATCTGTTTCATTGTTTTTCTTGAATGTTTTTATTCCCATTGACGTTTCATCTGAAAACTAGGAAGATAATATATCTTTTTACTGGATGAGACAAGTGAATATGCTGTTATAATATTACTTATGTTTATACGATACTCTTTCAATTAAAGTTTGTTCCTAATAAATACCTTCCTACATTTACACTCCTTTAGTTTTTAAATTTATATTCGTGGTTAGGAAAGTCTCGTTCTTTCTTACCCTTGATCCTAGCTTCAGCTTTCATGTAAGTTTAAATTATGGAGTAGTCAAAAGTAGAGGTGCGAATTTAGACCTCTTTTCTTGAAGTATCATAACATGTAGAGTTTACTCATTTACCCTTGTTCAGTTAATAACAAGGGTAAATGCGAAACGATATGCTAATGGCAGTGGATACAAACTATAATAAAGGGTGAAGTTGAGCAACTTCCAACAGTACCACAAAAAAATTGGATTTTTTACATAGTTTTCTGCTGATATTGTACCACATGATATTGTTAAATTTCAAATCAAATTCATCCACCACTAATTGATTTCATCCAGACCAATTGGCATCTTTATCGTATGACACGTACCGATCTGTGGAAACACAAATGGAAATTAGATATTCTCATAGTCAATACGTTTGAATTAAGATTAGAGTTGCAGTTTCACTTTGCATCATTTAAGTGTATATTTCCAATCTCATAACAAGTATTTTTCATCTTCTCCTTTGTTATTGATGGACTAATCTTAACCTAAATTTCTCTTTTAAAAGAAGATACATCGAACTCATTATTTTGAGTTTTTTCTTACATTCCATCATTGAAGAAAAGAGTCCTATGTGTGTGTGTAAAAAGTGTCGACCCATATATATTATATAATAAATAAGCAAAATCGATACTATATAGAATTATATGTAAAGGATAAAAGGTTGCATCATTAATTACCTTGATTTATTAAAATGCTAGAGTTATCCTAGCTAGTGAGATTTCCAATCTTTATTTGTATTTTGTTAGAATTATTCAACTCTTCCAAGAACAAGTTAACAAATAAATAATTCATCAGAGTAGGACGTATAATATCCCTTATAATCTTGTGTATCATAATATACCCTAAACAACAAACTACGTAATTACCAAGAAAACTCCACCAACTATATATCATTGACGGAAACGACAAGATCGCCGGCGACACTTCCGATGAGAAGGTCCCCGGCGCCGTCAGTTTCAAGTAGCCTCTAATTGCCAGCTTTTGGCACAGTACGTACAGTCATGGGTGAAGGCTCTGTAAAGCTGAAAAGATTTGTTATTGCTCCTTATGATCGTAGATATAGGTCAATTATTCTCTCTGCGACGTATTTATAATTAACTCAGTTTTCTATTTTTCCCATAAAGTTTGTGTATGCATATGTGTGCTCATGTTAATTTGTTAAATCCCTTTTTTCTTTTTGTCTTAATGCTACTTGCATGTAGATATTCATATATAGTTTTAGCAAATTTTATTCATAACTAATAAATCCTCGGGAAGAAACAAATTAAGAGAGAGTGACGAATATTATATATTTATGGGGCTTAGCTCTTAGAGTTCGTGTTAGCTCCAAATGTACTTTGTAAAATCTCAAGAGGACGATGAAGTCTTGGTTTAGTCATCAAAAAGAGGTACAAGAACTCACTGCTCTTGGGTTCAAATTCTACCCCTTATTCACAAGTTTGTTTCCTACGTTGGTGTTCTCCCTACTAGCTAGTATGTGTATGTTAGGAGCGGATCCAACCCTTTGGTACCGAGTTCATCTAAACCCTAGTACTTTCGGTGCAAAGCATAAATTTATGTTAAACTGCAATATGTAGTAGATTTGAACTCGTAACCTTAAAAATAGAATAATGCGTTTAAATCTTGTATCCGCCTCTAGACTCGCAGTTTCCAGTAGTCTTTAGGGTCAAATATAGTCGTGTCTCACGATTAAGATTAAGAGGAAGATAAAAAAAAAGTTGAAAGAGCAAGATCATTTCCTTGTTTTACTTAATTTTGACATATGGTGAATATTACAGAATATGGCAAACATTTTTGGTGGTATTGGTGGCATACTCAGGATGGTCATCCCCTTTCGAGTTGGCATTCAAGAAGGTAGCAAATGAAGGCCTTTTGCCTCTTGATTTAGTGGTCGATGCCTTCTTCGCCATTGACATTCTTCTCACTTTCTTCGTCTCTTACTTGGACAAATCCACTTATTTACTCGTTGATGATCGCAAGAAAATTGCTTTCAGGTACTTTATATTTAGTAATGCTTTGAATTTCCGATTAAAGATCGTTTGCACATAAAAAAAAAAATTTAATTTCTATACGCTAACATTATAAAGGAATATTTTACACTATCGGGTCAACTATATCTAAGATAATTTGAGACAACGTTAACCCCCCTTAAAAAGTGAGATTAGTGATTTTAAAAAATAAGTTACCTACTACAAGTTAGACTACAAGGATAGTGTCTGAATATTTTTACATTATTAGTGTATATAAAGTAAATTCGAACGCATATTTCTCGTATCAACCGAGTTAAATGTTCGTATTCAATTCGAAGAGGATATCCAAATGTAGAACTAGTTTCTTGACATACTACATGAAAGAAAAACTCAAAGACTCAAAGTAAACGAAATTGGAATTACATTTGGGATCTTTTACTTTTTTTCTTTTTGTTATAACAGTGGTATGTGGGTCAACTTAGACGCCATATTTCATCGGGTACCCACTAACTCCCACCAACGTATTAGTTATTTTTATTTTGAAAGGTATGTCACTCATCTAGGGTTCCCAATGGATGTTGCATCAACCATACCATTTCAAACCATATACCGAATTTTTAATGGGAAGAAGCAAGGAGATGATGTTTTTGGCTTCCTCAACTTGCTAAGACTTTGGCGACTACGGCGTGTTAGTAAATTCTTCTCAAGGTATTGCGTTGACATTAATACTCAAACACGATCATTTCCAAAAATCCTGTAATTTAATTCTAATCTTAAGTTCCAATAAAAATCCCATCAAATTCAATCTCATTGTTAATCTCTTCCTTTCTTACAGGCTAGAGAAGGACATTCGGTTCAGCTACTTCTGGACAAGATTCTGTAAACTAATCTGTGTAAGCACTTTCGTTTTCCAACTTTACCTGATCCTGCAGATATACAGGTTCTTTTCTTCAAGTAACAGTCCATCTTATGGCTATAATTCTGTCATAGGTTACCTTATTCGCAGTGCATTCTGTTGGATGTTTATATTACTGGCTAGCAACTCATTATCATACTGCAGAGAATACCTGGATTGGGTCAAATGTTACTAATTTCCAAGAAAGAAGTATCTCTCTAGGATACACATATTCCATGTATTGGTCTGTTGCTACCCTCACCACAGTCGGCTATGGCGATCTCCGTGCACATAATACAGGAGAGAAGATTTTCTCCATCTTCTACATGCTTTTCAACATTGGTCTCACTGCCTACTTAATTGGCAACATGACCAATCTTATTGTTCATGGCATTGCTCGGACCTTCGCAATGGTAATGACACCTTAAAAGAAAAATGAGAGTACAGTTTAAGCAATCTACATTTCAAGTCTCAGTTCTAAAAACAATATGATAATCAGTTTTTAATTGCAGCGGGATGCCATCAATAAGACACTGAGATATGCAAGCAAGAATAGACTTCCAGAAGGTATAAAAGAGCAAATGTTGGCACATTTGACTCTCAAATCCAAGACTGCAGAACTACAGCAAGAGGAAGTAATAAGAGACTTACCCAAGGCAATAAGATGTAGCATTGCACAATATCTCTTCCATACAACACTTGAAAATACCTACCTTTTCAAAGGGGTTTCTGAAGACTTCATAGTCCAGTTGGTGATGCATTCTCTTACCTGCCTACTAAAAGCAGAATTTTTAACCTAAAACAGCTCCACATAACTAAGCTATGTCCTTCGATTTTTGATCTTACAGGTTTCCGAGATAAAAGCAGAATACTTTCCACCAAAAGTTGACATTGTTATTCAAAATGAGATACCAACAGATTTCTACATTATTGTCTCTGGAGCTGTGGTACGTGCCATTCCCGTCAACCTTTGCTCTTACTACTCCTACACAGTTAACTGGTCAGTGGTTGAAAACTGCAGGAAGTGGTTACATACAAGAATGGAATGGAACAGGTTAGTTATCACATTCTCATATTGTTTGATGCTGCTCCTAGTTTTTCTTTTCCGGTCTTGTCATTGCTAGACCAAGTAAAAGTTGGCTAACTTTAAAGGATGAAGAAGCGAAGGAATAAGTATTTATATCCAAGTGCCCGGAGACTACAGGGTCAGAAAGTCCACGGTGAATACTTTTTTTTTTTTTTGAAAATGAGAAAAAAAAAATCGGTGCATACTGATTTCAACTATTCTAGAGAAAAAGAGAACAGAAGATGAGTATCGTTTGGTTGCTAGAAATAGTTCGAGAGAACAATCTAATCTATTCTAATAAGTGTACTTTCTCATATATTGTCAAATTCAAACCAATCACATTTCTTACATTTATCAGTATTTAACAAGAGATTACAGAACCTCTATTTTAGTTTAAACAAACTTCAGACATTAAGCACGACAAGAAGCTTAAGTAGGATATATGAACATCAATTACATCAAAAGTTTGCCATAAAGATCTTGAAAGCTGGTGGAAACCATCTTATAACAATGAGGACAGTGCCTAAAGGATATTTAAACTACATATCAAGCTTGATTTAGGAGAAATTCTCAGCTCGAGGAAGTGAATTATCAGGAAACAAATGCTACTTTTCTTATGTAAAGCCTGATAGCTAAAAAAAAATGGGTATAACAGACAAATCACAAAAATAGCTTTACTCACCAAAACTGTTTGACACTTGAACTAATACCGTACATTGAGATAAACAGACTCTTTGACTCAGAAGTAATGAAACAGATCAACGACATGCCCATGACCAGCAGAGGCTATAAGCTTTGTGGTAGAGGCTATAAAAGAATAACTCTTAAACTAACCGAGAGAGGGTGAAAAGCATATAATGTTGAGAGATCATTCGACTATAATGTCTAGATTAATGATCAGTTGACAGGGATTTCACATCTATTAAATTAGAAACTGCATAGCTAAGTGTGACTAGATGTAACTTTCTCAATGTACCTCTTTAGCTGCATCCAACAATCTAAAATGTCATTTATTATCTACTGAACAAATCAAGATACATCATAACAAACCATTATTGAATGATATGTGAGCAGATACTGTCAATTGTTGTATTAACTTAAAACATGACAGTTATGTAACCTAACCATTGTTGGTTAGGTTGCATGTTCAATCATAAAAGTTATCGAAAAGTGATGCTAACTCGAACCAGACAACCTCTACTTACATTATACCATTCATTCGTCGATTAAGCCAACATTTATCATAGTATGAAAATCTCCAATTAATCAGAGAGTTCTTTTCTTAAAAAAGTTTCTCCTTTCTGCTGAACAGTTCCTGTCAAAGTTGGAGTCCCCAGAATTGTTCGGTGAAGTAGGTGTTATCTTTAATACGCCCCAGCCTTTTACCGTGAGAAGTAAGAGACTTTCTCAGGTTGTTCGAATCAGCCATCATCATTTCAAGCAACTGGTGCAGCCCCTTAACGCAGATGGAAAGATAATCCTCTCCAATTTTCTTCAGGTACTGTGGTAGCTTTTAGTTGCTAGTCTTGAACATCATAACATCCCCAGTGACAAACTAGTTATTAAAGTTTCGTGCACCCTATGCTCGAAGATCTGAGCGTCAGTAACACTGAGCTGGTAATGGCATTTTCCATTAGATGACAGCTCATCAGATTAGCTCTTATGTTAGTTATCTCTGTATTCATACTCACATCATGGTCTTGTGACATGATATAAATCAGAATCTTAAAGGAATGGAAAAGGAAGAGCTACAAGAGATACCACTCATATCACAGCTGCTCAGTGACGTGAATAGTGAGGTAATCCTTTGCAATAAACTAGCAAAATCTATGGCATTAAACTGAGCAAGTACTTGAACTTGGCTTGATCCTTCTTTTTTTTGGATGACTGAGAGATTCTTCTGGGATGAACCTTTAGGACTTACCGCAGCCTCCGAAACTCGGGGATTACACACACCCTTCACCACATAAATACCACGATTAATTCATATGGCTCGGAGCTTGAACTTGTGACCTACGTCACAAGTCCCTCTACCTTTGCCACTTGAACCTGGATTTTCCCCTCATTCCCAAATGAGCAGATATTATTACCTTCCCCACTCAAGACTCCTGAAGAGTGGCATGAAGAAAGGGATTTTCCAAAGAAATGTTTCCAATGAGAAAGTCATCTCCTTAGTGTTTGGTTACCATAAAATGTTTTCCGGAGAGTTACTACCTAACTTATCAGTAGATGCTGTTTTCCTTACAACTATCTTAACTTATGATTTTCCTCATTTTCCTCATTCAAGGAAAATATTTCCCACAAAAGGGAAATACAACTTACCTCACTTAGAGGAAAAGTCATTTTCTTTACAACTATCTTAACTTTCAACTTCATATTACATGCTCCAACTAATACTTAGATATTACTCCCCTTGTTTCAATTTAAATGACACACTTTACTTATTAGTCTGTTCCAAAAAGAATGACACATTTTTATATTTGGTAACAATTTCACTTTAAACTTTTTATTTTACCCACTTTACCCTTAATGAGAAGCTTTTATAGCCAAAAATATCATGGCCCCACGAAGCTTTTGCCCCTTAAGCTTTTAGGACCATATATTTCAATAGTCTTCTTTTTTTTTCTTAAACCTTATGTCAAATCAAACTACATAATCTAAATTGAAACGTAGGGAATATTATTATTCGTTAATACTCAAATTTTTCATCCAAACACCCTTGTTAATATCATTATTAATCTTTAAGATATACTTTTTTCCAGAAAATATATTTTGCACTCACTAACCAAACACAAACATTTTCCAGGAAAATGTTTTCCATTGAAAATGACTTTTGTCATACCAAACAATGAAATATACGTCTATCTCAGTAATGAATAAGACAAACTTTTTATCCATCATCTTGTACCATCAACGGTAACAAACAAGGTTACCCTTTTTTGATATCCTAAAAAAACAGGGGAAAAGATATTCCTAGAAAGGTTTGACAATGACCGGTTGACAATACAACAATAATGATTTCCAAATCTAACATAATAAAGTTGCAAAATCTTGTGCAACAGTGAACACTAGCGAAGCAAAGCAAGAAGCACAGTCAGGCAAATGAAAGGCTTCCAAAATCTTATCCACTTGAACTTTTATCCAATTTCTATGATGATTAATGCTTCATTCTCTTGCAGGTGAGTACAATGAGTAGGGGACAAAATCATGAAGGACAAAGCCAAGACGGAAATAGTAAGCTTATGCCTCACCTAGAACTGTTCCGTTATTAATATCTCACAATGTGAGTAAGATATATGTGCTGACAGCAAGCGTGGACAATTGGCATCAAAATATACCAAAGATCGTATCATATATGCCATAAATGTGACTATGAAACTTTGCAGAGTATGTAAAATTTTAAGGAACATAGAATGGTGAAATTTGATGGACATAACCCCTGGTTATTTTGAAAACTTCTTAGCTACATTCTACCTGCATCTGCATTTGACCTTATACTACTATTTTACTCAAATAAGCAACGTTTTAGTTTTCTGCAGACATGTAATAAGTTTGAAATTGAAAAAACTTGAAATGTTTTGGGTTGTCGACATGCCCTTTTTTCTTTTTGATAAAGTAAGTAATTCTATCAATGTGGAAAAACTCCCGTAAAAAGCCAAAATGCTTCTTTAAAAGTTTGACCAGAATTTGCAGTTTACAAAATGGGCATTTCCAGTTTAAATTCATGAGTTGAATCTCACTTAGACAACTAAGATTTAGTCTTTGACTATGGGTTGCTTGTATTTGCCTTTTAGTTTTGCATGACTTAAGGAGTATAATACAATGAAATTTTTGGTTAGGAAACCCTAAAACATCTTTCAATAAATTATAATTTTACAGGAATTACCACAACAACACTCCCCACTAGGGTTATAATACATGGACATCATCCACATGACAAACCAAATGAAGGAGGAATTGCAGGAAAACTAATACATCTACCTGAGTCAGTTGAAGATCTCCTAATAATAGCAGGTAAGCCTAAGTACTTAGTCTACTGGACTTCAGCTTGTGAAGCAGTGATATTTAGCCAATACTCTCAACAAATCCATTCTCTAATACGAAATTAACATCAATGATTGCATTGTCAAGGAATAAGAATGCAAGAGAGGAATTACAATAATTTTTGTGGATGCAGAAAAAAGATTTCGAAAAAGAGGAAGTACAATTGTCATGGCAGATGGCTTCCCAATGGAGGATTTGGGTGCTTTGCGAGAAAATGATCACTTGTATATAGTTTGACGGAAAAATCATCAGATGCTTAATAAGTCAAGCTGATAGAATTCAGGACGATTTTCCTATTGGATTTCGAGAGAAATGTGCAATTAGATTTTATAGATGGAAATGGAAAGTCGGAAGTACCTAAATGAGATGGAGAGTTGAGATTTCATTTCCGATGCCGGTGGGAGTCCGGTGATAGCCGGAAAAGACATCGGAGCGGCGCCCATAGCCATGACTGCGCTTTGCCTCGCTAGTTATGGACATAGTTAAGTTAAATGATCAGATCCTTTCTTTATTTTTTTTTCAAGATGTTAAATTACAATACATATTTGATTATTAATAAGTTGTCTTTAAAGTTTCACACCAGATGAAAAAAAGACTAGTGTAGTATTTGTTTTCTCAACTGAATGCCTATAATTTATCTTAACTTAAAAATAACAAAATATAAATTCTAATACAAAATAATTAATATTAGGAAAAAAAATCATAATTTATATCGAGAGAGAAAAATGATGAGGGACCAATAAAATCTCATTGGATTCCAGAGGGTTAGCTATTTCATTTCCATTAAATAGAGATGCAATTATTTATCATACATCCCTTTGTAGTAGTTGTACAATATGATAGTAAGAGTACCACTGCCACACAAGTTAAAGCCTTAATTAGCACCATACATGCAAATGTTACACTGGGAAATAGGTATGTTTCCAATCTAATTGAGGTGTGTCATCCAGGAATATGCAACTGGACTTCTCACTTGATTTTCAGCATTTTTCCATGAAATCCAACCAAATGCATTTCCTGTTTTAATACCTTTCTTGGACACAAATGTGACTGTGTAATGGAGTTTTTCTCCTACTTTCTTGAATACAAGCTTTGGCGGCTTCACGGTCACCGTAACAGATGAAGGACCATCAATGGCTACTTCATACACTGACCCTGCAGCTCCAACATTGGTCACTTCCCGAGTGTAACGAACAACTCGCGTTGAATTAACTCCAAACAAGACCGAGAATGATGGGTAGTTGATCTGCCCAGCATCTGCAAACTTGTTTGCACAAGTGAAGTTGACTCTTTTGACAATAGCTTGTATTTGATCCATAGGGTAGTGTAAGGAGCACAAGAACTTGATATGATCCTGAATTCTGATATCGTATATGAGGCCGGGGGAGAGTGCTTTCTGGGGATTTACATGGCCTGATCCATGAGCCAATGGACTGGAAAATATACTGTCTTCTGCAGAATCACGAAACGAGGAGTTGGTGTTATCTTGAGTGTACGCGGTTGTCATGATTGCTGATTTGATCGCGCTTGGACTCCATTCAGGATGTACAGCTTTTATCAATGCAGCAACTCCTGTAACATGAGGACAAGCCATAGAAGTGCCAGAAATGATATTGAATGAAGTCTTTCGTGTATCGACATCAAGTGAAGTTGGCCCTACATTTTCAGGCCAAGCTGCCAAGATATTCACTCCAGGACCAATGACATCAGGCTTTAATATCTGAGCAGCAATTGCATTTGGCCCTCTTGAGCTAAATCCAGCGACAACAGGGGATGGTTTAACTTTCACCACTGTCCCAACAAAAGTAAAAACAACTGTTGGATTGCTTTCTGTTTTCACATATTCCCTTATTACATCCCCCACCTTCCTCCCAACAGCCACTGCAGGCAATAATTGGCTATCCGCGAGTAACTCCTCCCCCGTCTCGGGTGTATTGGCTAATATCATACCTATTCCATTGGCTTCCGTCACTACTAGTCCCTTCTCAACTCTATCATTAGTCCCCCTGTCACATAACACTACTTTTCCGCGAACCACGTTTGGGTCAAGCGAACCACGCAAGCACAAATTGCTAGAGGAGTTGTTTCCTTTTAGGTAAACTAAGCTCAGTGATTTATTTTCCATTTCTTCTCCACTATACAACGATACACCTTGAAGTTTTTGGCCATTTCCCAGAGTAATAAAAGCAGGAAAGTCTCGGTCAAGAGTTGCAGCACCAACAGTAACGATCCATGGAGCCGTGTTCACAACTGTTGATTTTCCAGGACCATCATTCCCAGCTGAACACGACACAAGAATCCCTTTCTCAATAGCAGCGAAAGCACCCAGAGCAATGGCATCGTTGTAATATGTTGTTGCATTATTAGACAATGACACGGACAATACATCAACACCATCCATAATAGCACGGTCGAATGCAGCAAGGATATCAGAGCCAGCACAAGTTTCATTCCAGCACACTTTGTAGCTCGCTATACGGGCTTGTGGCGCCATCCCTCGTGCAGTCCCTTTAGCATAGCCAAAGAGACTAGCATTTGCCACAATGGATCCTGCATGCAATATGAGTCCAACTGAATCCAGCCTTTTTGACACGAAATGTAGATATATATAGGTAAATAATTACTAAATCTTCAATAATTAACACATAATTTATTAAATGCATCAAGTTTAAATCTTGAATCCGTCACTACCTGCAGCTGTGCTCGCAGTATGAGTGCCATGGCCGTTATGGTCCCGGGGCGATTCAATCTCCTTAGAGCAGCTGCTAGAAACCTTACAACCTTTAACAAAATACTGAGCACCAATAAGTTTCCTATTGCAATGCACATTCGGATCGAAATCAGGTGCCGATTGGCATTCCCCCCGCCATCTGGACGGCACATTAGACATGCCCAAATCATTAAAACTCTTAGACTCAGGCCAAATTCCACTATCAAGAACTCCAATAATAACATCTTGAGCAGCATTGTTCAATTCTGGTAAAGTACGTCCAGCCCATGAATTGAGATTATCGAGGCCAAGAAATTCAGGGGTACGGGTTGTTTGAAGGGTGTAAAAAGTGTCTTCATAGACATTAACGACAGAGTCAGATTGGCGGAGTAATTCAACTTCATGGGGATAAAGACTTGCGGCAAAGCCGTGAGAGGCAATGTTGTACGTATAGAGAAGAGAATTTTTATTTGAAGAAGTTAGAGACTGGAGATAGGATTTGTACCATTGATTGTGAGTAGAGAAAGAAGGAGGTTTGAGGTGACGTTTCATGTGTACAATGTAGGTTTTTTTGGTGGGATGAACTGCCATTGATGAGTGGAGAAAGAGAAGTAGAATGGTGTATAACAAGATTACTACAGCTCCCATTAGTAAAGAAAATAGAAGGATGAAAATGATAAGTGTGTGTGAAAGAGAGAAAATCAGGGGGTTTTATTTTCAGTTACCACCTTAATTTAAGTCAAATTTTGACTCACAAAATTCTGAAATTATCTTCTGAATTAGGATGAACTTTCGTTTTAAGTGTATAATAATTGATTCCCTTTTATGTCTTGAAGGTATATGATTGAGTTGAGGATATACTTTGTCATTAAATTGAGTTTGACCATAATTTATACTTTCTCCATTTCATCCTACATGAGTACATGGTGATGTTTGATTGGTCGAAGAGTTTTTAAGAGGAAAAAAGGAGTAGATTTTAAGACTTATGTTCTTAAACTTTCCACGATAATGTTATAAACATATTATTACGAATAAAAAATTTAAAATTAAATTATTTCATAAAAATGAATCTTCTTTTCTGGACTTTATAAAATACAACAGAGGGAGTACTAAGTAGTTTAAGTAGATGCATTGACTTGTATTCTTAGTTTTTCTTTTACCGATAAATGCAGCTAAGTTACTCTGCTTATGTTGAAAAAATAAACTGTAACAGTGTTGTTCAGGTTATTTTACCCATATCTTTGATAAGTTGTATACATTTCTTAAAATCGGCAAAGTATAAAACACATAGTCCCTCCGTTTCAATTTATGTGAACCTATTTTCTTTTTAGTCTGTGCCAAAAAGAATGACATCTTTTCTTATTTGGAAGCAATTTACCTTTATGCAATGATTTATAGCCACACAAAATATATGTGTCTCATTTTACACCACAAGTTTAAAAGTTTTCTCTCTTTTCTTAAACTCCGTGCTCAGTCAAATGGGTTCACATAAATTGAAACGGGGGAGTAAATTATATGTGTGCAATGCCTGGGGTCTATGTGCTTCAATAAGGAATAAAGAAATTGGAGCTCAGTTTACTTAAGCTGAGAGATTCAAAAAAAAGAAAATTAAAATGGTTTGATCAACAAAAGAATGCAAAATGTGTTTGGTAGTCTAAACTGGGGAATAAGGGGAAAGTGAATTAAATCCAATTATAGTTACAGAATCCGTCGAGCTCAGGGCGAATTAAATGCGGATGAGGTAGTCAGGAAAAGTTGCATAGAGATAAGCCCATAACTAATTTGAATAAGATTTTCTCCTTCTCATATTATCAGTCGAGGCTACTAAAAATAATTATCTCAAATTATTTATCATTTTAAAAATTCAAGACAAAATTAATTATTTTTTTCTTTTTTTACCATTAGTAATAATTATTCTTGAATATGAAAATAACACATAAATAGAATAAATATTCAATGAAGAGACATTTTATCTTAAGACATAAATAAGGGTAAAATAGTCTAATTATTTTCCTAATTAATATTTCTTAAGGGACATATAAAAGATGATAATTTGAGATAGAGGAATACAAGCTTTAGGTCAATAGGTTTATTTTTTCTATTCTCCTTTAGCTTTTTTGACTTTTAACTTTTTTCCTTCTAATTTGCCAATAGTAATTAGGAGGCTTCAACCGTTCAATGAGATTTTTCTTTTTGAGGGGGAGGGGGGGCTGTGGCAGTGTGAACAATTAGATGGCTCAGAAAACTAAAATTAAATCTTGACGAATAAAACTTTAACATAAAAAAGAAAAATATAAGTTGTTAATGATTTACTTCATATTTTATCAAGTTTATTAATTGCACAAAATGAAATTTTCGATCGAAGACTTCATTCCGAAGGGACATGATACATCTCCATTCTCCCTCTACCGAGAATCAGATTCATTAGAAAAAGACAGAATGCCAGGCTTTGGTAATTATAAACTGCTAAAACTCAATTAGTTCTTCTATATATAAGCTACGTCCGAGCATAAATATTCCACACGCGAAAGCACACACAAAATAATAGCCACTAATCTAACATTTTCATAATTTGAGAGTTAATTTGAATAAGTTCTTATCTCTTAAGGTGAAATTAAACAAATAAAAATTCTTTGTTTGTAACGTTATATAGAGATTAAGTGAATATTGGAAAAGTTTCTCGAAACATCATTGTAAAAGTCTAAGACGATAATTAACTCCAAAGAAAGCAAAAAAGTTGTACAATTATATGAGAAGACATTCAACTTTTCAGAATCGCAAGGTAATTATTCTTCGTAGACTAGCAAAAACCTGGCATATAACAGATTCTTTTCTTCTTGTTTTTTTTTCCTACTTTTTGTTGGTCAAAAGTGTAACTGAACAGTCAAGGCTCACTAAGAAGTGAGAGCCAATATTCGTGTTCTGTTGTCTTGTATCCAAAATTAAGCACATGTGACGTAAGCCATGCAACAAATGAATGCAAAGACAAGGATGCCACATGTTGATTGTTACTTGTTAAATTTGTTTTCCCTACAGAGAAATTATTTTTTGACTTTTGAGAAACTTATTTCCCTAAAAAATATTTCAAGATATTTTTAACCAACAAAACCTATAAAATAAAAAAAATAAAAAAAAGAAAAGAAAAAGGCACCCGTAGTCTAAGCATTTAAATAAACAATGGTTGCTTCAGCTCAATAAACGGCCTAGGCCTGCTTGGCCAATGGCCAATCAGTTTCATAAATTTGATAACAACATTTTTTGGCTAGCCCTTAACGCTACATTACCGAATTCACGTATGTTAATAAGTGAATATCGTTTTAAAAAAATTCGAGAACGCAAGTTCTGAACGTGAAATATTCTATTCGACTAAGCTAGAGGTTGTTTGATCATGCTTTAGAATTTGCTTATTTTGAAGACACTTTCCAAACGAGCTTTAGAGGTACTTTGGGAGAAGCAACATATTTTTGGACTTTGGTCTAAACATTTGAGAATACTTCCCAGTATTGCAGAAACAACTTATACGACTTTGGAAAAGAATCCGAATTAAAGCTTTTGCCTTAGGAGGCCATAAAAGCGAACTTTTAGGATAGTCAGCACTCAGCAGGCACAAAAGCACATGATTCATAGAGATCATACATTGACTATTAACGTTCAGACTCAAGCAATAGTTATTTAACGGGTAGGCGTACGGCTCAAAATTATTTTCTGAAATACCTCAGAGCTAGGTGACATGGATTCTCTAAAACTTTTACATCGTAACGAGGAATGATGGGGTCAACATGTCTGATATGGTCTACATACCTGCACAATGAATTAAAACCTGATGAATATTTTGAAGATGCTCAACTGTGAGCTAATGCTACTAGGCATCTATAATACAAGACCATTATACATGAGCAGATTGTGCTATCTATTCCTAGATCTACAACATATGGAAATTAAGTATCAACAGTTTAAGAGTTAAACACTACAATCACAAGTCAAAAGCATTTCAAACTGCTGTAGCCATAAGGAACAGAATGGTGAATCTATGTTTACATTTTGCCAGTTGTTCAAATTGATACTTAGCATAATATTTACATTTTATATCACCTGTATATTACTCGAGAAAAGAAGCCTAATGAGTAAACGAACATCCAGAAGAGAATGTGTCTGTCACGATCATCAGATGGCATGACAACAATGCATGAGAAATCAAACCGATATATCTTAATGAGATAAACATCACCAGTTATGCATGAGTTGAAATCACAATCATGCTATGAAAAACAGAGATCAAGGGTTCACTGATATACTTACAAGTTCTAGCCGCCCTCCTGGTTATTCAGCATGTTCAAAATAGCATAAGCAGCTCTTTGAAAATTATCCTTCTGTTCCTCTAAAGTTTTCCTCCTCTCAAGAGCAGAGTCCTTGCACTTCTCCATGTCTTCTGTTACTTCAGTAGAGCTCTGATCAATTTCACTGTAGAAAGTGATAAAAATGTGAAAGGGTATACACGATACAAGCAGATAGACAGGAAAAGTGTGAAAGAAATGTTTTGTAGATGCAATGAAAATAATGGTATGTTTGTAGATGCAATGAAAATAATGGTAACGGTCTATAGCTCTAACTTATAGTTACAAGAAAGAACAAGCTGTTACGGTAAAAATGCAAGAAAGACTATGATGGAAGAGTGAAATATGAATACCAATAGCTTCAGAGGAGAACTACACAAAATCCTGGTTGACATCGAAAAATAATGCAATTGACATTTGAAAAATAGTAATCTTGAGATTTGTCAAGAACATGTGACAATGGACAGAATAGGCAAATATTGACAGTACAAGTACAAGTTTTCAAAGCTAATGTAAATATTTCCCACTTCTTCATGCCGCTATGTGGATAAAAATATACTTCCTCGAGTCTCAGTGCTAATCAGCTTACTTTATCATCTTCAGCATGTGCTCCATTGCCACTTGCACTTGTTGTGAGAGGTCTGCATATCCATTATGTGGAACAAATAAGTTCCGCATAACGTGTAATTACACAAGGTATATTAACATTTCCTTACAACATTTGATGGCAACATATATCAACACATTATAAACTTTCCACTGAAAATAGAGGTTCCATTTCAACATGACCAGGCCAGTAACATTAATGACTAAAGGAAAAGAGAAAAAAAAATTCAAAAGATTTCTCAAATAGTATCATATTGAGAACCTGCAGGGGTAAAAAAAAATATTACATTCTCTTCCATTGAGTCCAACCCAATAATGAACCACCAACAATAATATCGGGATTCAGCGAAGCTTACTTCTTTTAGCTTGATGTTCCATTATTTCCATTGACATGTCAGTTTGGAGCATTCACAAATTCTCCAATAGGAAGTTATAGATGTGAATTACCGGTTTCCTCAATTACTTAGTTAATAGGTAAGGAGAACCTCAGTGTGCTTATGTCTCAAGCATGATTGAATTGCATGCTCCTGCTCGTAATAGGTCAGCTAAACTACATGAATCAACATATTTAAAATATAAACTTCAGCAGTATCTAGACATGCAACTCAAACTGATCACTTCATTCTTTCTCAATCTTCCCCAACCAGTTCCTATTTTTTATTTGAGCAGAAATGGAAATATGGCGATTGCAATATTTGCTCCTTATTTATTTTTCATTAAGTATGTATAGTCTAGACATATAAGTTTCCAAGATATTCAAGTGCTAATTCATTGTCATTCTATGCCATAGGATCTTCAAGAATACTAGCTTAATATCTTCTATTTCAGACCACCTGATACGTTCAATTTTTGCCTTCAGTAGGATGGAGAGAAACGCAACTTACAATGGCATGCACTTCCAAAATCAGATGAAATGATGTAAAAATTATGCTTAAAGCAGCATACCAGTTGTCACTGAACGACCATGAAACAGCTTAGTTTAGATCAGTTCATTATTCATTTGAAGTCTCAATTCCAATCAAATTCCTTAGCATTAATTTGCACTTGTCTAAATTGCATGTGGAAAATTCATGAATGTTTGAAGGTTAATTGAGACAGCTGCCTTATTCTTTAGACAGCTACTACGACACTAATTTTTAATATATCAAGTTTACCATGTAAATTCTAAATTGTTTCTAACAATTGATCTAACATCTTAATTCTCTCTAATTCAGGAAAAACTAAATTAGGAAAACATACAAAATTTCGATAAAAATTCAATCAATAGCTACTGAAGACAGAGAAATCACCCAACATAGGCAAGAAAAAAACTGAAGAAAAAAATAATTAAAAATAACAAACAACTCGTTGCTTATAATCAAAGACCAAATTCGAAAAAAAAAAATGCAACAAAAAAAACCACATGTGCAACACTAAAGCAGAAAAATAGCAAATGAAGGCTTATGTATAAGCGAAAAGGATTGCTACAGGAAGTAGTACACAATAACTAGCAATTTGATGCTCGAAACATACATAACTTCCAGCCAAATTCAATAGATTGCAAATCTTCAAGGTAAAACACATACTATGGCTCCTCCAATTGTGATTAAGAAAATATTATTCCGTTGACATCAAATTGACGGAGAATTGTGATTTAAACATCGATACTCTATTAAAATGGATGTGTAGATTACCGTAAAGGACAGAGGAAAGCTGAGATTCGATTTCAGAAGTTCGAGCAAGCTGATCGTCGGCGGCAGCAGCGTCTCTAGAAGGTTCCATTTTCTGTTTGCAGAGAGAGTGTGTGTGTGTGTGTGTGTGTGAAGAGAGAGAGTGTGTGATTGTGTGTGTGGGAAATGTGGTGAATGAATTTGAGCGCGCTTTTTGTCCAGATTTAATATGCGGTTCATTTGGGCAATTTCCAATTTGTAGATTTCAAACAAAATTATGAAGACTTTAGTCCCTGGGTTTTGTTTTTTAGCATTTCAACACCCTTGCAGAGTGAAAGAGTTTAAGCTCGAAGGTAAGACAATCTTTGAGCTTGACCACCCGCGCTCCCTTGGGCTATTTATTGAAGTCACATGCCTTTACTTTGTAATAAGTTGGTTAGTTAGTTAATTAGTGGGAGTGCATGTATGTGAAGTGTATATATGCACAGTGCTCATGCATTGCAGAGGAGATATAGAATCAGATTTCATTCTCAATTCTCTCTTCCTCGTTTCCTTTGTTCTTCACGTTAGCTTCTACATTCTTCTAACATGGTATCAGAGCAGCGATTAGGGCTCTGAATCTGCTTCTTCTCCTTCACCCAGCTGGTTTGCCATTATCAATTCTAGAGTTGTCCGCCATGGGAGACACCTCAACACCTCAAATTGACCATCGTCACCCACTCTATCTCCAACCATCTGATACGCCTGGAGCGATTTTGATAGATATCAAGCTCACATGCCCAGAAAATTACGTATTGTGGAGTAGATCGATGCATTTGGCTCTATTGGGGAAGAACAAGCTAGGTTTCGTAGAAGGAACATGTCATGTAAATAGTCTAGACAAAGGAAATTAGCAGATTTGTGGGAACAATGTAATGATATAGTTCTCACATGGATTGGAATATGTGTGTCACAGGAATTGTTACCAAGCATCGTCTATGCGTCAAATGTAGCAAAGGTTTGGGTTGAATTAAAAGAGAGGTTTGAAAAATCTAACTTGACTAGATTCTATCATCTTTGGACTCAAATTGGAACCCTAACTCAAGGTACTGATTCTGTTACCACATACTTTACTAAGATGAAAGACTTATGGGATGAACAAGATACCTTGATACCAGGTCGAGGATGTAGGTGTAAGGAGTCAAAATCATATTTTGAAATGTTTTATCAGCAATGTGTTGTGCAATTTTAGTGGGATTAAATGAAACCTATGCTCACGCCCGCAGTCAAATTTTATTAAAAATACTTGTGTTATCAGTGAATCAAGCATATGCCTTAGTGATACAAGAAGAAAGCCAAAGGGCTCTTGGTGTAATGGACATGAGTAAAGAGCCATTGACCATGTTAGCTGGCAGAGGACAAATGATGAAAGAAAAAAGGTTTGATTTAATCTGTGAACATTATGGGTATAAGGGGCATCAAAAGGAATTTCTATAATATTGTGGGATATCCACCTAATTTCAAGGGCAAAAGAAAGCCAATGCAGGGTGATGGTGGCTTCAAGCCCTATGCTAACAATGTAACAGTTGAAGGAAATAGTTCTACTGAAGGGAACTGTTCTGCTGAGAGCCAGTCTCAAGGCCACTTCTTCACAGAGGATGAGTATAAGCAGCTAGTGAACTTACTAAACAAATCTTCAGCTGGTGATTGCAAAGTCAACATGGCAGGTATTATTTCCATGTTGTCGAATGACTGTGTTTTTGAATGGATTATTTGTTGATACCCAATTTTTTCCTCATATTTTTATAAAGGTCATATATACTTTTAAAATATCATTCCTGCACCATAACCAATTTACAAGAGTCATACAAGTATTTTCTATAATGTTTCATAATTTTTAAAGGTTTAAAATTATTGTTTTTGCATTTAAATTATTTGAATATATATTAATTACCCCTTTAAATCATTTTGTGATGGCTTAATCATCCAAATGTATTATTTGCATCCAAATATATATTTCATAATATTTTACCTCATTTTTCATATAGTTATATTTGTATTTTTAAGCTATTTACACAATTTTATAATAATAGCCTATATGATGTGCATAATTATATTTTATTACAGTGTTTGCCCAAATAATATTTTTATATTTTTAGAATGTCAAATTATTATTTTCAAGCATCTCACTACATAAATAATATTTTTATTATTTGTTAATTACTTCTTATAAATTATTTTTTTTATAATTTTTGTGTATTTAAAAACTTTGGCCCAATGTTTGAGTTAATTTCGGACCCAAAACCTAGCCCAATAACCCCAAGCCCAAACCAGACAACCCTTTTAATGAAACCGATCGCGATCCATATAAACGACCCGCCCCATTTCCTTTCGATCATGGCCGTTGATCTCAAATGATCAACGTCCCATAATAAATCCCCACCTTTCCTTATATCTCCTCACCCAAACCCTAATCTTATTTCCCCTCTCCAGCCGCCTCTGAATCCTCTCTATTCCATTCGTCTCTGAGAAACCCTAGCCACCACACCCTTCAATCCTCTCCGATTTAGTCCTTAATATGGAATCCCTCTATGATTTTCCTTCCTTATATGTTCTGTCTCCGTGTTACTTACACGATTATGGTATCACCTAGTACTTGCCTATTTTTGGCAAGTACCATGCCCTGAGTCATGTGCAATCATCTACAATCTTCAAGATTTAGACGGTATTTCGTCTGTATACATTCATGGCAAAGTGATATGAGGTCGATTCACCAAGATCTTTGGTCGATTCTTTGATTTCTGTTGAACTAGGATTTGAAATTTCAATTTTTCCTTTACCGGTTCTATTATTAATTGCATGTGATATTTTCTTTTCTTATTTGTGTTTGATTAATTGTTTTCTATATTTGCTTGTTCGATTTCTACCACTATATAACCCCTCCCCAATTTTCCCTTTGGGCAAACTTTAATCACTAAAATTACTACTACTGTCTTTGTCTCACTTGTCTTGTACTACTCTGAGGGTTAATCTCTTGGCCGGCTGAAAGCCAAAGCCACCGAAATTCGATTATCGAACCTTTCTCAGTGTGAGCACTGCCCGGGATTCATTCGAAACCCTTGGAAACTCTGACACACTGAGATTCGTGGGTTCTACTATTCGTTTTGCTATTGACATTGGAGTGTTGCTGAATTATTACTCTTGTTTACTTGTTCACTAATCTGTAACTTGAAAATACCTATGACCTTTGCAATTTCAATCTCTTTTCGTTTAAGTTCCTGCTCTGCATATCTATCTCTATGAGATTTTTATGAACCAACATACTATTGTATGCTCTGAAGCTCTTCTTGAGGCAATATGCCTTCTACTAATCGAATTTGCTTATTTGTTGCCTTGATACTGTTTTCTTAAGCATGTTTGCTCTAATTTGTATGTTCAAATGCTTATTACTGTTGCTTATTCTGGGTTTAGCTTCTTACCTTGTTCTGTACCCTTGTGATGAGTTGAGTCATGCCCAGAACCTATTCTAATTCTTGTTGAGTCATTCATGTGCAACTTAATGCTTTTCTAGAGTTAACTATTGATCGTGTTATTATCCCAAACATGCTTTCCCTGATATTTATAAACGGATGCATGTTCCCCACCTTGTTTAATCTGGTGTTCTTTAATACTGCCTAAGAATTCTAGGATGGAATTAAATATGTGGCCTCTTCTTCTATATGTGATTAAGCCTAGTGCAGGCTAGTCCTGCTAACCTATATCTGACATATTCTTGCCCATTATTAGTCCTTGTGTTATTTAAATCTTCGTGTATGATTGATAATGTTAAAATTCCTCATGCCCAGTTGAGTGGATTGTTACAGACCATGTTCATCAGCCTGTTTGTTATGATCATACTTGCACTAGACCCTCATGCTAGAAATTTTACTTGCTTATGTCTGTGATTCTGCAAGATTCCTCTGTCAAGATCGTATTTAAGTCGATCTTAGATCATATTATATCCTGAAACTCTACTTGGGATTGTCTGTTAGTTTATGATGTTCCATCCTGTCTTTGAACTTCTAGCATCTTATGTATATAACTTCGTGTGATCTCGCCTATTTGCTCTAGTTAAACTACTGTTAGTTGTAGTCCTAAGAACTAAGTGTGTGGACTTCAAGTGGTCTGATTAATTTATGTACAATTTGTTACTCATATGGTTAAGTTTGGCATTGCTGGGTAAGTTAGTTCCCCCTTCAGACTTGGTATGGGTCTGTGTTCGAGTCATGCAGATATCACACTCTAATGTCCTGGGGTGTTCCTAGGCTTGGGTTTACTATTATTGTGTGAAGAATGAGATCACCGAAGACCTTGAAGTTGCTCAGTTATTCCTCTTTGGGTCTGCTATGCTTATTGGGATATACTTATTTTAGCTTGTAATATTTGAGCATGTATTCTTTATTTTGGGCGTGTAATGATCTGTAAACAAATAATTGGAGCGTTAGTATTTTGGGGAATGGGTGTGCTTTATTCTTGCATAAAGGGTAGAGAACATGCCTATAGGGTCTACGTGCTTTATTTGCTATTTTGTTTAATTTGCTCTACTTGTGCACACTAATAGAAATCATGTCTATAGGAATCATGCACAGCTCATTTGTACATTGTTTAAACATGTTGGTCCAAGTTTTACCATACTCGATTCTATGTTACTATTGTGCATTTAGACAGCATGCCTATAAGATATATAACATATGTTTTTGTTAACCTAGATACCATGCCTATAAGACCTCAAATAATCAATTGGTCAATTTGCTTCTATTACTTTTAGTGTACTGCCCATCTAGATATCATGCCTATAGGACAATGTCACTTACCTAAGACGTATACTTATAAAATCAGCGCTAATATTCTAAGTTTACAAATAGTTTACTACCTCATCACATAAACCATTTAGAGAGGACAATAATGTTGCATATCCGATGCTGGAATTCAGAATCGCCTAGAAACCATGTCTATAAGACTCTAAGTCTTAATTCTGAAACTATGTACTGCCTAATATGCCCGCGTGCATTTGTTATTTACGTGTGGGGCTAACTTGGGCCTATAATTATCTTTATGTGAAGTCCTATTTGTTTTGGATGTCCCTTAGTTTTATCATTTTGAGAAACCTAAGTTGAGTCTAGAACCACCTAATAGTAGGTCCAAAGCCTCCTGGACCATAGGCATTGGATGGGTAGTGCACGCATAGGATACGGTTTAGAAGTAAACTGGAGCACCTTTAAGTAACAACTTCAACATAGTAATCGGGTAGCAGGAGATGATAGTATGTGCCCGCTGAATAATATGAGCAACCTCTATCTTAAGGGAGTTGTGAAATATTATTTATGTTGCAAGGGGTGATCTTTTAGGCTAAAAAACTTAGGACCTCTCCCCCCCCCCCTTTTATATTTACACTTAGTCATTTAACATAGACCAATGCAATTTTACACTTGTAATCTTTAAGATTTGTACCGATTATTTATTCTTATGAGTTATAATAGAGTCTTCAATGTCTATACTATTCCTTTCCTATTTGATCACCTAGCTTAACTATCTAATCCACATAGTGTAAATTTCGGTCGGGACCCACAATTATGGACCTTGAAGAGTGACTAATACATTCTCCTTAAGGTAATCTGAGCCCTTACCCGATCTTTGGTGGCGTTGACTAGTCAAACAGATCTACTTGTAAATAGGTGCCCTAACTCGCCTTAAAAATCGTTAGGTGATGACTCTTCTCTTTTAATACCAACTTTAAAAGAGTTGTTACACGTCGAAGCCCACTTTTGCGAGAAAATGGGGTGCGACAGCATGGCGACTCTGATGGGGATACTTAGGCTCTTACCATAATGAACTTGACTTATGTGAATTATTTTTCTTGTTTTTCTATATTTATTTTTTAAATTGCTATGACATGCACATCCCTTCCCTTATTCTCTTTTATTTGCTATGATATGTATGCCCCCTCTCAATTTCTTTCATCTTGTCTAAAACTGCTATATCATGACTCTCAAGTCCCTATTTTCCTACTTGCTTCATTACATTCTCACACGTTTTCATGAGTTAAACTGACTTCTCTTTTTGTATTTTTCTTTCTCTTTTGTTTCTACTCCTGTTCATCTTTATCATAATTGTTGTTTTTACGTACTTTCATCATGCAAATGCTTGTTAATGTGTTATTATTTCTACATAAAGCATGCTCCACATCATACTCCACTCGTGCCTATTATCAACATAGCGGCGCTTGATGAGTGTCCGCGCTTTCCTGAAATCACACTTTTTAATCAGAAAGGCTTATTTGTGGTAGACTAGTCGATCATCGGTGCAGTCGACAGTCTCGTACCTTTCCCTCTCAAGTTGTTCACTTGAGAGTACCAGTCTAGACCCTTCTAGAAACCCCACTCCAATTTGAAATGTACATGCATCATGCTAAACCTAGTACGGATTGAGGCATTATTGACGTAATAACCCGCTTAGATAAACCTTGTCCAAAGTCTGACGGGATTTCAATAATCCCAACGGACACTATCATGTTATATGAATTACTTGGAGAAAATGTGTCAACATGCTGATCGAGAGGGAAAGGGCTAACTTTTATTTGTTTGCAGAAAATGAAGCACGAAATCCACAGGTTCGGTATGGTCCAGAATATCCTGCCTTTTCTACTTGACTGGTGGAAAGACCTTGCACCTTGTGATAAAAATCATGTGAGAAGAGTACTTGGTGACCTGCCATCTTTGCTGAACATTCGACCAAATAGGGAACTGATCGAGGATGCTACCATGTTCTGGGACTAGAAAAGAGCTATTTTTCGATTCGACAAGTTACCATGGGATAGTCCGGAACTGATAGTGCCAGAAAATTGCACTCTGCGCGGTGTTTCGAATATGTTGGGTTTTAAGAAGAGTGATCAACCGCTATGTCTAAAGAAATCATACATCCATTTTGAGTTTCTTTACGAGCGTTATGGGCATAGCAAATCATACTGTCTTTATCATGATGAACTAGCCATTACTTATTTAGGATGGGTTCATCGCCGGGTTTATATTTTTATTGTCTGCTTCTTAGGGTTATTGATCTTTTCGATGCAAGGACGAAGGATTCACACTCTCTTAGCCATGGTCGCAAGGACCTTAATGGATGGCATCGAAGGACAAGCTTATACTATCATCCCAATGATCTTAGCTGAGATGTACCGTGCTCTAGATCGGTGCAAGCATGGGTTTAGACACTTTGAGGGTTGTAACCTATTGCTACAAGTCTGGCTTCTAGAACACTTTCAGAGGGGTGAGTATCGTCAACAGCTTCTGCGAAGGCCTCTGTATGACTACATAGCCAATCATCACCCCAAAGAAAATGATGTTTATTTTAGATAGGTTTGCAAAGCCTGGAAATGTTGTAGGTTGGTTGCGTTTCTTCATCAATTTGACAAACAAGCAAGTGCATTGGATGTTTGAATGGTTTCTTAGTAGTGAGTTCATCATTAGATCAAAAGGGACTACTCACTTGGTACTGATCGGGTTGCGAGGAATATACCCTTACGCTCTTATAAGGGTAATGAGGCAAGCTGGAAGAAAACAATCATACCTCGGGTTTCCAACATGGTCCAGTACAAGGCAGATTTCAAGGGAGATTTCATCCCATTCAAGTTTGAAGTGCAACACATGTGAAACCAAAAGATCATTGTGGAAGGAGAAACTATTGAGCTAGACAAGTATCACGCCGGTCATATGTACTACTATTTATCATGGCTGGAAGACGATGTATATGGGGACGTCAAACCAGGAGTCAATCTGAAGGATAGGATCATAGATAAAGTGGCCGAGGCACAGGTGAAGTACAAGAGGCTACGCAAAAGGGTGTTCAAGTCCGAAGCTAAGCATCTGGAGCATCACAAAGTAAACATGGAGGCGATAAGGGAATAGAAAGAGATTGTCACTAAATCAACAGAGAGATTAGAATACCTGGAGCAAGGGCTGATGGAGCTAGAAGGGAAGATGAGAAAGAGACTTTGGGATTGTCAAGGCATGAACATCGATGAAGGAGGAAAGCTGGCAAAGGCTTATGTATTGCTGGACATGTGCGATCTAGGAAACATGATTGATGGGGTCAAGAGAGCAAAGCATGGAGAAGGTCCTTCAAGGACCAAATAGATTAGGAGATGATGTTCTTTGCTGCTTTTTTAGTTTAGATTAGATTTTGATGTAATAAGGCTCAATGCCATTAGTGATTTTATTATTATTAGTGTCGATCTAGTAAAAGATTTTTTTGGCCTATTTTCGCACTAATGAGATGAAGCAAACGTTGGCATCAATTTTCTCTAAGTCTATGTGTCGATTAGGCCTACCTCAGGCACAATGAGGTCCCCCAAATTAGGACGCAAATTATTGCATAATTTTTGTGAAACATGTTTAAATATTGCAAACACTCTTTTATTTCACCTTACTTACTTGGTTACCTTTTTGTTTTTATTTCTTTATTTATTCTCACTCCCAAAGGTTGGTTCGTGCATACTGGCATCATCAGCATACCACACTAGATCCAGAGGTCCTCTGCCTCCTCTTCTACCTAGCGACCCGAAAAGCAAAGGCAAGGGCAAAGGGAAGATGGATGATTTAAGTGGTATCCGGAAAGATAATGCTATTATAGAGGAAAATGTTAAAACTTCAGATGGTAGAAGCACCCCAGGGCAGAATGAGTTGGTCTTACGTTTGGAGCAGAAAATCCTGGAGTTATAGGGCGAGCATGAGCAGGTCCGAAATTTGTCAAACCTTTTCCTTACTCCCAATGTTCCCGACATCAACGAGCAAAATCCAACTACCCAAAACCAAAACACACCAAACCAGAATCCACCACCCATAGCTCCAAATCCTCCCGCACCACACCAGTATCATAATCCCGCACCTCCCCAAAACCTTAACCCACCACTAGTGCAAATCCCTCAACAATACCACCATCATCCAACTCAATACCCGCATACCACTACTTATCACACTCTCCAAAGTGCACCACAACCAACTCATGATCCCCAAAACTCAACCAACGACCACTCATATAGCCAAGTTTTAGGAACTCATCAAAGCAATCCGATATATGTAGAAACCTTACCTCATACCCCGCAACAAACCTTATACATACCTGAGCCAACTGAAAAGGACCTTCTCATTCAAGACATGGCAGAGGAACTCAAGAAACATACAGAGAGAGTCTAGAGTGTTGAATGTGGGAAATGAGTTAAATATCTAAACTATGATGATTTGTGTATTCAGCCAGATGTGGAACTGCCAGAGGGTTACAAACCTCCCAAGTTTGAAATATTCGATGGCACTGGTGATCGGAAGGTGCATCTGAGAACCTACTGGGACAAGCTTGTAGGAGTAGGTAAGAATGAACAAATCTGCATGAAACTGTTCATGCGAAGTCTTACAGGAGACGCCTTGTCTTGGTATATCAGTCAGAACCCGAAGAAGTGGGAAAATTGGGTAAGTATGGTATCAGATTTCATGGATAGATTCGGGTTCAACACAGAGAACGCGCCAGACGTTTTTTATATCCAAAACCTCAAGAAGAAGCTGACAGAAACCTTCCGCGAGTATGCTACTCGTTGGAAGTCAGAAGCCGCAAAAGTAAGGCCAACACTTGAAGAAAAACAAATAAACAAGTTCTTCGTTAGAGCTCAAGATCCACAGTATTATGAAAGATTGATGGTCATCGAGAATCACAAGTTCTCAGACATCATTAAGTTGGGAGAGAGGATAGAAGAAGAAATCAAGAGTGGGATGGTGACTAATTTCTAGGCGTTGCAAGCCACAAATAAAGCCTTTCAATCAGGAGGTATCTAAAAAAAAAGTGGGCACTGTGATGGTAGCTCAAGGCCCTAAGTCTCCCCTCACATACCATACACCGCCACCCACATATCAATACTCACCCCCAAAGTACCAATACCTTGCCACTACCTACCATACCTACAACACTCAACCTGCATTTTACCATTCACCTCCACCCGCCCGCCAAAACTACCTAAAGCCACATCAAAATTTTGACCGCAGAACTCCTAGACAGTACATCCCAATTGCTGAACCCCTAGCCCAACTGTATGAGAGACTGAAGGTCGCTGGTTAATTCACCCTTATTCCTGCTGTTGCTATTGAGAATCCTTCCCAGTGGATCAATCCAAATAAAACATGTGCCTATCATTCAGTCATGAAGGGTCATACTATTGAAGAGTGCCGCATATTGAAAGACAAGATTCAGACGCTGATCGACACTAAGGTTATACAAGCAAAGGAAGCTATACTGAATGTCCGCAATAACCCCCTCCCGGATCACAGGGGTGAAGGGGTGAACGTGATAGAAACTGATGAGGAATGGGATCAGGAAGGGTCCATCAGACTCATTCGAGAGGGAGACACTCCTAAAATATCTCCGGTCACCCTCACACCAGTTGTGGTACAAACCTAGGCAGCATTTGAGTTTGAGGTAGCTACACCCTTCACTGTAATGGTAGCTCCCACACCATCTTACGAGCCTGATGTTGTCCCATGGGATTATGTTGCGGAAGCAAGAAGAAAGGGAAAAGCCAAAATGGAAGAAACAGGTAACGCGCAAGGTATGACTAGAACTGGCAGAGTTTACACACCTGAGAATCTGGGAGGAACGAGCAAAGAAGCTTCACCTAAGCCGCCTGTTGTTAAGACTGGCACTGACGATCTTTAGAGGAAGATACAAGTAAGGGAATACTCTGTTGTTGACCACTTGAACAAGACCCCCGCTCCAATATCCATCTTATCACTGTTATAAAACTCAGACGCACACAAGAATGCCTTGATGAAAGTGTTAAGTGAAGCTTATGTACCCGCCGACATCACTAGCGGAGAGATGGATAACATGGTCGGACGGGTACTGGAGAGTCACAAATTTACTTTCCACGAAGATGAGTTATCGTCAGAAGGGTTGAGTCACAACAAGGCATTTCAAATCACAGTGCAATTTGAGGACAAATTCATTGCCAGGGTCCAGATAGATGGAGGTTCGAGCTTGAACATATGCCCACTGACCACTCTGAAAAGATTAGGTAAAGGCCTGCACGAGATACGGATGGGAAGCATGAATGTGAAGGCGTTCGACGGATCTTAGAGAGCCACTATCGGGGAAATCAACCTTGATCTACAGATGGGTCCGACTTGGTTTGATGTTGAGTTCCAAGGGCTAGATATATCTGCTACTTACAACCTATTTTTAGGATGACCATGGATATATGCAGCTGGGGCAGTGGCTTCTACTCTGCACCAGCCTGTGAAGTTCGAGTGAAATCATCAGGAAGTGATCATTCATGGAGACGAAAGCAACCCTATCTACACTAACCAGACCGTTCCAGTCATCGAAAAAATGAGGAAGTTGGGTGGAGAAACATATCATCGCATTGAGCGGGTGAATGCAATTAAAAAGGATCGATGGTGGAGCAAGAAGATAGAAAGCATATTATTGTGGACGGGAAATGAACCAGGCAAGGGTCTCGGTAAAAAGTTTCAAGGGATTGCTAAACCCATACAACCATAGTATCATGCAATGACCTTTAGACTCGGTTATGAATATACCGTACAAGAACATCAGGATTGGATACCTCCATGGCGCACCTATTATTATCCGCTGGAACAACTCATACCACCTCTGCACCAGACATTCCGTCAGGCTGACATAATGTGGGGATCTGAGGAAGATGAGATTTTGGCCGGTATGAGGAAGCTATTTCTGGATGAAGAAGGCATGGACTGAAGTGCAATTGTTAAGGAGGAGGAGGAGGAGGAGGATCTTACCATTCAGACAATGGAAGAAGGAGTTGTTCTCAAGAACTGGACTTCTGCACCATCCCGGGCTTGTCGAGTTCTTGGGTAGCCTAGCAAATTAGCATGACTTGTTTTCAAATTATTTTGAGCATTTAAGATATTTTCAGTATTTTGTTTTGAAATAATTACTCGAGCCATCGAGTCGTACCTGTTGACATTTTTAAAGTTTTATTAATGCATTATTGCTTTTCGTATTTATTATTATCTTTCTACATTATTTTTAGCATAATTATTACATATCCTGATGAACCTACGACTGTGACATGCAATGAGACAACGCAACATAAGGACAGTGATTCGGAAGATCTGGAAGATGATATAATACCTGAGGAAATTGTCAAAGAAGTAGAGAATTTTGAAAACAAACCAAAGTCTAATTTGGAGGAAATTGAGGCCATTAACTTAGGGGATTCTGAAATAGTCAAGGAAACACATATAAGCATTCATCTATATCCGTCAGAGAAGGAAAAGTATATCAGGTTCCTAAGGGAATATGAGGACATTTTCGCATGGTCCTACGACGATATGACTGGGTTAAGCGCATTTATAGTAGCTCACAAGCTACCTACCAATCACATGTGTCCACCGGTAAAGCAGAAGCTCAGAAAGTTCAAGCCAGATATGAGTCTAAAGATACAATAGGAGGTCACCAAGCAAATCAAATCCAAGGTTCTTCGAGTGGTTGAATACCCGACTTGGTTAGCCAACATTGTGCCGGTTCCGAAGAAAGATGGGAAAGTTAGAGTATGTGTCTATTACCGAGATCTAAACAGAGCAAGTCCTAAGGATGATTTTCCATTGCCTAACATACACATACTGATCAACAACTGCACCAAGCATGAGCTCCAATCCTTTATGGATTGCTTCGCGGGATATCATCAGATCTGGATGGATAAAGAGGATGCCGAAAAGACTATCTTTATCACACCATGGGGAATATATTGTTACAAAATAATGATGTTTGGTTTGAAGAATGCTGGGGCTACCTACACGAGGGCCATGACGACTATCTTCCACAATATGATACACAAGAAAATAGAGGTGTATGTGCATAATGTTATCATCAAATCCAAAAGGAGCTCAGATCACATAGCATACCTGAAGAAGTTTTTCGACCGACTTCGAAAATACAATTTGAAGTTAAACCCTGCAAAATGTGCCTTCAGAGTCCCTCCTGGAAATTTGCTAGGTTTTATCGTCAGCCGTTGAGGTATTGAGTTAGACCCGTCAAAAATTAAAACTATCCAGAACTTGCCACCGCCAAAGAATAAGAAGTATGCGATGAGTTTTCTAGGATGCCTCATTTATATCAGTCGTTTTATAGCACAATCAACAGTGATATGTCAGTTGATCTTCAAGATGCTGAGGAAAGATGTTGCAACAAGCTGGACTAAAGAATGCCAGAAAGCCTTCGATAAAATCAAGGAGTATTTATCTAAACCGCTCGTGTTGGTCCCTCCAGAACCATGAAGACCTCTGTTGCTTTATCTGTCCATGTTGGATGGAGCCTTTGTCTGCGTTCTACGACAACATGATGAAACTGGGAGGAAAGAGCAAGCTATATATTATCTGAGCAAGAAGTTCACGCCTTACGAGTCCCGTTACTCTTTGTTGGAATGCACCTGCTGTGCTTTGACATGGATAGTCCAGAAGTTGAGACATTATTTCTGTGCGTACACTACATATCTCATATCAAGGATGAATCCACTAAAATACATATTTCAGAAACCCATGCCTACGGGTAAGTTAGCAAAATGGCAGATATTGCTAAGTGAGTTCGACATCATCTATGTAACTCAGAAGGCAGTCAAGGGGAAAGCGTTGGCTTATCACTTGGCGGAGAATCCCGTAGACGGAGAATACGAATCATTGAAAAAGTATTTTCCTGATGAGGAGGTGTCATTTGTAAGTGAAGATATTACCGAAGCATATGACGGTTGGAGGATGTTCTTCGACGGAGTAGCAAACTTCAAGGGAGTGGGAATTAGAGCTGTCTTAGTATCAGAAAATGGTCAATATTACCCCGTATCCGCAAAACTCAGGTTCCCGTACACCAATAATATGGCAGAATACGAGGCCTGCATCTTGGGACTCAGGTTGGTCGTTGACACAAATGTTCAAGAGTTGCTGGTAATCAGAGATTCTGATCTATTGGTACACCAGGTACTAGGACAATGGGCTACTAAGAACACTAAAATATTTCCATACTTGCACTGTGTACAAGATTTGATCAAGAGGTTCACAAAGATCGAATCCAAACATATTCCGAGGATTCAGAACGAGTTCGCAGATGTACTAGCTACCTTGTCTTCCATGATACAACATCCAGACAAGAATTTCATTGACCCTATCCCAATAGGAATTCATAAGCAGCCGACCTATTGTGCTCATGTTGAAGAAGAGTTGGACGGAAATTAATGGTTCCACGACATCAAGGAATACTTGGAAAAGAGAGAACACCCAGAGAATGCTACACACACTCAAAAGCGCACACTTCGAAGATTGGCCAACCATTTTTTTCAAAGCGGAGGAACTCTGTATAAAAGGACTCCTGATTTGGGATTAATGCGATATGTCAATTCCAAGGAGGCATCTAGATTGCTCGAAGAAATACATGCCGGAACTTGCGGACCTCACATGAACGGTTTAGCTTTGGCCAAGAAGATATTAAGAGAAGGGATTTCTGGATGACTATGGAAACAGACTGTATTAAATATGTTCAAAAGTGTCACCAATGCCAGATATATGCTGATATGATACGAGTACCGCCAACGAATTCAGTGCAACGAGTTCACCCTAACCTTTCTCTGCTTGCGGCATGGATGTCATCGGACCATTTGAACCCGCTGCTTCAAACGGACACAGGTTTATTTTAGTGGCTATAGATTACTTCACAAAATGGGTTAAAGCCGCGTCCTATAAGGCTGTAACTAAAAAGGTCGTAGCAGATTTTGTCCGGGACCGCATTGTTTGTCGATTTGGAGTACCTGAGTCAATCTTTACTGACAATGTCGCCAATCTCAACAGTGATCTGATGACATCCATGTGCTCAACATTCAAGATCAAGCAATGCAATTCTACAACATACAGGCTACAAATAAATGGAGCCGTAGAAGCCGCCAACAAGAACATCAAGAAGATATTGAGGAAAATGGTGGACAACTACAAGCAATGGCACGAAAAGCTACCATTTGCTTTTCTCGGATACCGCACCATAGTTCGTACATCAACTGGGACAACTCCCTATCTACTGGTCTATGGTACCGAAGTTGTTATCCTTGCCGAAGTAGAGATCCCTTCCTTAAGAATTATACAAGAAGTCGAGCTCAGCGATGCGGAATGGGTACAGAGCCGGTACGAACAACTAGCTTTCATTGATGGTAAAAGAATGAATGTGGTGTGTAACGGTCAACTCTACCAGAACAGAATGGCAAGGGCTTTCAAAAAAAAGGTTAGGTTAAGGCAATTCACACCGGGGTAATTGGTGTTGAAGTGAATCTTCCCATATCAGGATGAAGCAAAGGGGAAATTCTCACCCAACTGGCAAGGCCCTTACATGGTTCACCGAGTACTAACAGGAGGAGCGCTTATACTTGCATAAATAGATGGAGAGATCTGGCCAAAACCTATCAATTCGGACGCAATCAAGAGATATTATGTTTAAGACTATGTTTGCACTTTTTATTTGATGTAACCTGAACTACGCTTGAACTGATTCCCGTTTAAGAGGGGATATGTAGGCAGCCATTTGGGTTCGGTCACATCATAATAAGATCTTCATTCTACCCTATGGTCAGAAATAGGGACAAGATCTCGAGTTTGCCCGATCTCGTCGTTTAGAATCACAAAGGAATGTATCGCCAGAAGTATGCAATTAAAGTGGGCAGAATTTTGAGGAGGATCCTCAAAATTCTGAGTTAAGGAGGTTGCAATGTCTCAAAAGCGTGTCATAGTCGCCAATTCGACAAAATTATTTGCTCTCATGCGTCATCGCATATTTCAAACAATTACATTTTTTATATAAACGATTTATCATAAATGCACGTTTTTCGAAAATTTCATTTTTCTATAGTAGCAAGGCATTACCCGGGGTGACTTAAACAGGACCACAAGACAGGAGCAAAGGCAAAGCAAGGAATCGAGAGCACGAACCAACCTTCCCCCTCTACAAAACCCACAATTTTTCTTTGGATGCAAGCATAGTGGACATAACAGGAATGTCTGCAAATATAAACATACAACAAGATCACTATCTTCACACCGACATAAGTCGCCAAACGCAAACGCGTCAAGCTAAGAAATACTTTGCCCTCTCGCATTTAATCATTGCTCTTCTTGCATAGGGATAAGAATTCCCCTCATTATTGAATAAGGCTAAACGCTGCCTTTCTCTGCATGAGACTAACTACTATCTCGATTCTTTACATGAGGCTAAGCGTTGCCTCCATTATTTCGTAAGGCTAAACGATGTCTTCCTTTGCATAAGGCTAAGCATTTCCTTTCCTTGCATGACGCTAAGCACTGCCTCCATTATTGCATAAGGCTAAACACTGCCTTCGTTTGCATGAGACTAAGCCCTGTCACCATTCTTTGCATGAGGCTAAGAATTGCCCCCATTATTGAATAAGGCTAAACATTGCCTTTCCTTGTATGAGACCAAGCACTGTCACCATTCTTTGCTTGAGGCTATGCATTGCCTCCATTATTGCATAAGGCTAAGCATTTCATTTCCTTGTATGAGACTAAGCATTGTCACCATTCTTTGCATGAGGCTAAGCATTGCCTTCATTATTGCATAAGGCTAAGAATTGCCTTTCCTTACATGAGACCAAGCACTCTCACCATTCTTTGCACGAGGCTAAGATTGCCTCCATTATTGCATAAGGCTAAGCATTGCCTTTCCTTGCATGAGACTAACCATTATCACCATTCATTACATGAGGCTAAGAATTGTCTCCCCTCGCATGAGACTAAACACTGTCTCCACTTACATAAGACTAAGTATTGTCTCTCTTCTTCGCATCGGGCTAAGCACTGCCCTCATCTTATACAAGATTAAGCCTTGTCTTGTCTCGTTCTCGCATGTGACAAAGCATTACCTATCTTTTTTATCAAACGATTGATATTACTGCATACTTGCATTTCATGGGCTGAAACATCGCCACATTATCTGAAGGCACCATCCTCATAGCCTGAAGATACCATGTCATGGCCTGAGGATCTCTCGAAATTACATATCATTATTCAAAGGAGTCATAGTCCGGAGGAACCATCCTCATGGCAAAAGGACACCATTACATGGCCTGCGAATCCCTTATCACATGCTCCATGGCTCAGGACGTCATAATCTAAGGACACCATCCTCATCGTCCAAAGACAAATCTCATGGTCCGAAGGGAATTAAAATTTTTTGCAATAACCCATATATATTCGCATGCATCGTGTTTTAAGTTTTGCAGGTAACTCTGAAGGTAACCTTTCTACAAACAGGAGCAATTCTCGCTCCGGTTTCCGTTCATAACATTCACATCCTTCAATCACCTCAAACATAACCGGTGATTAGCAATTGATTATCCTTTGTTCTGTAACCATTTAAATACTTGCCTTATACATCCGTAGAGATCAAATTCGCATTCATAGCTCTACCTAAAATCATACATTATCACATCCAAAAGATCCTTTTCAAAACATACGACCACTCTTATGATAACTCCATCGGTTTCGTTCGTTGTTGGATCCAGAACTACACACGGCCTGACTCCCGTAACACAAGGGATATGTAGACAACTCAAGAACTAGGGTTCGGTCCCCATTTTTTTGAAACACATCATTCCTCACTCACTTCGGACAAAATTAGTCATTATTTTCTTTACCGGACAACTCTTTCATCATTTTCGGGTAAAAAGGGGCAACTGTTGATACCCAATTTTGCCCTCATATTTTTATAAAGGTTATATAAGCTTTTAAAATATCATTCCTGCACCATCACTAAGTTACAAGAGTCATACAGGTATTTTCTATAATTTTTCATAATTGTTAAAGCTGTAAAATTAATTTTCTTGCATTTAAATTATTTGAATATGTATTAATTACCCCTTTAAATTATTTTGTGATGACTTAATCATCCAAATATATTATTTTCATCCACATATATATTTCATAATATTTTACCCCATTTTTTATATAGTTATATTTGTATTTTAAAGTTATTTACATAATTTTGCAATAATAGCCTATACGTTGTGCATAATTATATTTTATTACAGTGTTTGTGCCCAAATAGCATTTTTATATTTTTATATTGAAACACTATTATTTTCAATCATTTTACTACACAAATAATATTTTTATTATTTGTTAGTTACTTTGTATAAATTATTTTTTATAATTTTCATGTATTTAAAAACTTTAGCCTAATGTTTGAGTTAATTTCGAACCCAAAACCTAGCCCAATAACCCCAAGTCCAAACCAGACAACCCTTTTAATGAACCTGGTCACGACCCGTATAAATGACCCGCCCTGTTTCCCTTTGATCCTGGTCGTTGATCTCAAATAATCAACGACCCATAATAAATCCCCACCTTTCCTTATATCCCCTCTCCCAAACCCTAATCTTATTTCCCCACTCAAGTCGCCTCTGAATCCTCTCTATTCCATTCATCTCTGAGAAACCCTAGCCTCCACACGCTTCAATCCTTTCTGATTCCGACCTTAATATGGAATCCCTCTATGATTTTCCTTCTTTATATGTTCTGTCTCTGTATTACTTACATGATTATGGTATCACCTAGTACTTGCCTATTTATGGCAAGTACCGGTCCCTGAGTCATGCGCAATCATCTTCAATCTTCAAGATCTAGACGGTATTTCGTATGTATACATTCATGGCAAGGTGATATGAGGCCGATTCACCAAGATCTTTGGTTGATTCTTTGATTTCTGTCAAACTAGGGTTTGTGTCACGGCCCAAAATTTCCCACCGACGGGACCGTGATGGCGCCTAATATTTTACTTGTTAGGCAAGCCAACGTTAGAGGATCATTAACCAATTCCTTATTTTCATTCAGTAATTAGCAATAATTAACTAAGATGAAATATAATAAGTGCGGAATATCATAAAATTGTATTAACTGCTACCACCCGGATCTGGAGTCACAATTCACGAGCATTCTAGAATTTATGACAAGTAATAGTCTGAAAGAAATACAACTGTCTGAATGAAAGAAAACAGTAGGACATAAAAGATAGATGGGGACTTCAAGGTCTGTGAACGCCGACAGATCTACCTTGAGTCTCCGGACAGCGGGCCAGTAGCAAATCTCGATCAACCTGAGCCGGTATCAAAATCTGCACAGAAAGTGCAGAGTACAACATCAGTACAACCGACCCTATGTACTGGTAAGTGTCGAACCTAACCTCGGCGAAGTAGTGACGAGGCTAGGATAAGACACCCACATATAACCTGAACAGTATAATCATGCTAGTGGCAACAACAGTAAATAAAGCAATAACGCAGAAATAATGGGAAGGGGGCATACAGTGGGGGAATACAACATGAAGAGTGAGAATGATGAAAAGACAGAATTAAACAGAAAATCCTTAAACGAATTGAGCAATTAAAACAGCAAAGGAAAACTGCACGGCATCACCCTTCGTGCTTTTACTGTCAACCTCACCAGATAACAAATAAGACTGCACGACATCATCCTTCGTGATTTTACTCTCTTCCTTACAATATAAATAATTCATGCACGGCATCACCCTTCGTTCTTTACACTCTTTCTCACAATATAAATAAATTATGCACAGCATCACCCTTCGTGCTTTACACTCTTCCTCACAATATAATTAAATTATGCACGGCATCACCCTTCGTGCTTTACACTCTTTCCTCACAATATAAATAAATCATGCACGGCATCACCCTAAGAGTCTGCATCAGGCTCCAGCAGCTCAGCCAATCGGATTAGTTCAGCCGGTTATTGCGGCACAGGTCGGTGATGTGCCAGCTATTAGACAGGTTTATCAAGCTCTTTCCTGTTCACTTCAGCGGTGTTCCTTCAGAGGATCCCCAGGAGTATCTTGACAGCTGTCACGAGGTTTTACGGAACATGAGTATAGTGGAGACCAATGGGGTCAATTTTGCTGCATTTCAGATGACGGGTTCCGTCAAGAAATGGTGGAAAGATTACTTGTTGACCAGACCAGTTGGGTTGCCTACTCTTACTTGGGACCAGTTCTCTCAGCTCTTCATCGAGAAGTTTCTGCCTATCACATTGAGAGAGGAGCGTCGCTGTCAGTTTGAGCGTCTCCAGCAGGGCAGTATGATGTTACTCAGTATGAGACCCATTTTGTAGATTTGGCCCGTCATGCTATTCTTCTGCTTCCCACCGAGAGAGAGAGGGTGAGGAGGTTTATTGATGGACTTGCTCAGCCTATCAGATTGCAGATGGCTAAGGAGACGGGGAGTGAGATTTCTTTTCAGGCGGCTGCTAATGTGGCCAAATGAGTCGAACTGGTTCTTACTCAGGGAGGTCAGGGGTCTGACAAGAGACCTCGTCATTCCGGTGAGTTCAGCGGTGCCTCACCTAGAGGCAAGAGTACTTTTGGTAGAGGCCATCCTCCCAGGCCATTTCATTCCGTGCTTCAGGCATCTCACGGTGCCTCAGGTAGTCGTGGCCCTCAGATGCATTATTCTGACCAGCTAGCCTACAGTGCACCACCAGCTCCTATTAGTGCACTTCCACTCCAGAGTCATCAGGGTGGTTATTCAGGTTGACAGGGTCAGTTTCAGGGTCAGCAGTCACAACAGTCGAAGTTATGTTATACTTGTGGTGATCCGAGGAACATTTCTAGATTTTGCCCTCAGGCAACAGGGAGCTCACAGCATCAGAGTTCTCATGCCACGGTTCTGGCACCAGTTGCTGCACCACTTGCTCAGCCAGCCAGAGGCGGGGGTCAGACAGCCAGAGGTAGAGGCCAGACTGTTAGAGGTGGAGGTCAGGCCATTAGAGGTGGAAACCATCCAGCTAGAGGTCATCCCAGGGATGTAGTTCAGGGTAGTGGGGCCCAGCCCGGTGTTATGCTTTCCCAGCCATGCCTGAGGCTGAGTCATCTTTCGCTATTATCACACGTACTGTTTCAATTTGCAGTAGAGATGCTCCAGTTCTATTTGATCCGGGATCTACTTACTCCTATGTGTCATCCTATTTTGCTTCTTATTTTGTTATGCCCCATGATTCTTTGAGTGCTCCTGTGTATGTGTCCACACCAGTGGGAGATGCTATTGTTGTATATCGTGTTTATCGTTCGTGCGTGGTCACTATTAGGAGTCTTGAGACTCGTGTAGATATCCTACTTCTCGACATGGTTGATTTTGATGTCATACTAGGTAATTGATTGGCTGTCACCTTATCATGCTATATTAAATTGTTATGCCAAGACAGTGACCTTAGCCTTGCAGGGGTTGCCTCGATTAGAATGGAGAGGAAATCTTGGCCATTCTGGCAGCAGGGTTGTCTCTTATGTGAAGGCTCGACATATGGTCAAGAAGGGGTGTTTAGCTTATTTGGCTTATGTCCGCGATTCTAGTGCGGAGGTTCCTTCCATAGATTCAGTGCCGATTGTTCGTGAATTTCCAAAGGTGTTTCCTGCAGACCTGCCGAGGATTCCACCCGACAGGGATATTGATTTTTGCATTGATTTGGCTCCAGGTACTCAGCCTTTTTCTATTCCGCCATATCGCATGGCCCCGCTAGAGTTGAAAAAATTGAAGGAGCAGTTGCAAGATTTGCTTGATAAGGGTTTCATTAGACCTAGTGTCTCGCCCTAGGGTGCACCTGTGTTTTTTGTGAAGAAGTAAGATGGATCGATGAGGACGTGTATAGATTATCGGCAGTTGAACAAAGTCACCATCAAGAACAAGTATCCATTGCCGAGGATTGATGATTTATTTGATCATCTTTAGGGTGCCAAGATGTTTTCAAAGATTGATTTGAGATCTGGCTACCATCAGTTGAGGATTAGGGCATCCAATGTTCCTAACACAGCTTTCCGGACTCGGTATGGGCATTATGAGTTTTTAGTGATGTCATTTGGGCTGACAAATGCCCCAGCAGCATTCATGGATTTAATGAACCGGGTGTTCAAACCCTACTTGGATTCCTTTATGGTTGTGTTTATTGATGATATCTTGATCTACTCCCACAGTCGAGATGAGCATGAGCAGCACCTTCGGATCATTCTTCGAACTCTGTAAGACAGCCAGTTATATGCTAAGTTCTCAAAATGCGAGTTTTGGTTGAGTTCATTTGCTTTATTGGGTCACATTGTATCAGCAGAGGGTATCTAGATGGATCCTAAGAAGATTGAGGTAGTCCAAAATTGGCCTAGGCCCATATCAGCTACAGAGATCCGTAGTTTCCTGGGTTTGGCGGGCTATTACCATCGATTTGTGGAGGGGTTTTCATCCATAGCAGCCCCGTTGACCAGATTGACCCAGAAGGGTGCCCCATTTAGGTGGTCAGACGAGTGTGAAGCGAGCTTTTAAAAGCTCAAGACAGCTTTGACTACGGCACCGGTATTGGTGTTACCCACAGGTTTATGATCTTATACGGTATATTGTGATGCATCTCGTATTGGTCTGGGTGCGGTATTAATGCAGGGTGGCAAGGTTATTACATATGCTTCACGACAACTGAAGGTTCACGAGAAGAATTATCCTGTTCATGATCTAGAGCTGGCAACCATTGTTCACGTGCTAAAGATTTGGAGGCACTATCTTTACAGCGTGCCATGTGAGGTATTCACTGATCATCGGAGCTTGCAGTATTTGTTCAAGCAGAAGGAACTGAATTTGAGGTAGAGAAGGTGGTTGGAGCTATTGAAAGACTATGATATCACCATATTGTATCATCCGGGGAAGGCCAATATGGTGGTCGATGCTTTGAGTAGAAAATTAGCTAGTATGGGTAGCCTTGCATATATTCCAGTGGGTGAGAGACCACTTGCATTGGATGTTCAGGCCTTGGCCAACCAGTTCGTGAGGTTGGATGTTTCTGAGCCCAACCATAATCTAGCTTGTACAGTTGCTCGGTCTTCTTTGTTTGAGCGCATCAGATATCGGCAGGATGACGATCCTCATTTACTTGTCCTTAGAGACACAGTGTGGCATGGTGGTGCCAAGCAGGTTACTGTTGGAGATGATGGAGTTTTGAGGATGCAGGGTCGTATCTATATGCCTGATGTGGATGGACTTCGTGAGTTGATCCTTGAGGATTCCCACAGTTCCCGGTATTCTATTCATCCGGGTGCCGCCAAGATGTATCAGGACTTGAGGCAGCATTATTGGTGGAGGCGAATGAAGAAGGACATAGTTGCCTATGTATCTCGGTGCCTAAATTGCCAGCAGGTAAAGTATGAGCATCAGAGGCCTGGTGGTTTATTTCAGAGGTTAGATATTCCTGAGTGGAAGTGGGAGCGTATCTCTATGGATTTTGTTAGACTCCCATGGACTCAGAGGAAGTTCGATGCAGTTTGGGGTTATTATGGACAGGCTGACTAAGTCAGCACATTTCATTCCTGTGGCAGTTACCTATTCCTCGGAGCGGTTAGCAGAGATTTATATTCGGGAGATCGTCCGTCTTCACAGTGTACCTGTCTATCATTTCCGATCGAGGTACGCAGTTTACCTCACAGTTTTGGAGGGCAGTTCAGCGTGAGTTGGGTACGCAGGTTGAGTTGAGCACAACATTTCATCCTCAGACGGACGGGCAATCCGAGCGTACTATTCAAATCTTGGAGGATATGCTCCGCGCTTGTGTTATAGACTTCGGAGGATCGTGTGATCAGTTCTTGCCCCTTGTAGAGTTCGCCTACAACAACAACTACCAGTCGAGCATTCAAATGGCTCCCTATAAGGCATTATATGGTAGGCGGTATCGGTCGCCAGTTGGGTGGTTCGAGCCAGGAGAGGCTCGGTTGTTGGGCACAGACTTAGTACATGATGCCTTGGATAAGGTCAAGATTATTCAGGATCGACTTCGCACAGCTCAGTCCAGGCAGAAGAGTTATGCCGACCGTAGAGTTTGTGATGTTGCATTCATGGTCGGAGATAGAGTGTTACTTCGGGTATCACCCATGAAGGGTGTAATGAGGTTCGGAAAGATGGGAAAGTTGAGCCCTAGGTATATCGGACTTTTTGAGATTCTGGAGAGAGTGGGAGAGTAGCTTACAGGCTTGCATTGCCACCTAGTTTATCATTTGTTCATCCGGCATTCCATGTGTCCATGCTTCGAAAGTATCACGGCGATCTGTCCCATGTGTTAGATTTCAGCTCTGTCCAGTTGGACAAGGATTTGACTTACGAGGAGGAGTCAGTGGCAATTCTAGCTCGGCAAGTTCGCCAGTTGAGATCAAAGAGCTACCCTTCAGTTCGAGTGCAGTGGAAAGGTCAGCCTATTGAGGCATCTTCTTAGGAGTCCGAGTCCGATATGCGGAGTAGATATCCCCACCTTTTCACCAGCCCATGTACTTTTCTATGTCCGTTCGAGGACGAACGGTTGTTTTAGAGGTGGAGAATGTGATGACCCAAAAGGTCATCTTATATTTTAGAACTCGAATCTGCGCTCTTAAGTCTTAAAATCTCACTTTTACCCTCCTTGATTTACGTGCACAGTCCGGGCAAGTTTCCGAAAAGCTTTTGTGTTAAAAACTAATGAAAATAAGAATGTTTGCCTTAAAAGTTGATTTTAGTTGACTTCGGTCAACATTTTTAGTAAACAGGCCTGGATCCATATTTTGACGGTCTCAGTGGGTCCGTATCGAATTATGGGACCTGGGCGTATGCCCGGAATCGAATTCGGAGGTCCCTAGCTCAAATTATGAATTTTTGATGAAAATTAAAAGTTTGAAAATTAATTATTTTTAAGAATTGATTGATGTTGGGTATTGTTAGTACCGGCTCCGTATTTTGGTTCTGGAGCCCGGTACAGGTTCATTATGATATTTAAGACATGTCTGAGAAATTTGGTGAGAAACGGAGTTGATTTGACGTGATTCAGACCTTCGATTGAGAAAATAGTAATTTTAAAGTGTTCTTGAGGATTTCATTCGATTTGGTGCTAAATTCATAGTTCTAGGTGTTATTTTGGTGATTTGGAAGCGCGAGCAAGTTCGTATGATGTTTTTAGACTTGTGTGCATGTTTGGTTTGGAGCCCCGGGGGCTCGAGTGAGTTTCGAATAGGCCACGAGATGTTTTGGACTTTGGAAATCTGGTTTTTCTGCAGAGTCTGTGTTCTGGCATGTCCTTCTTCGCGTTCGCGAAGGTACTCTCGCAAACGCGAAGAGTAAACTGGGCAGCTGAAGTTTTCTTCTTCGCGAACGTGAAGGCCTGTCGCGAATGCGAAGTGATGTAGGACTTACCTTTGCGAACGCGACTGGCTCAACGCGAAGCATGTGGGGACCTGGGGGGAGGGGGGTTGGTTGTTGCTTCATCGCGAACGCGAGCCATGTCTCGCGAACGCGAAGGCCAGGGGGAGTAATCATCGCGAACGCGAGTTGGGTCTCGTAAACGCAAAGGCTTGGCAGCCAGTACCCTTCGCGAATGCAACAGTGCTCTCGCGAACGCGATGAACGCTGTCGCCCAGCACTTAACAGAATCCAAAAACGGGATTTTAGCCAAAAACTCATTTTTCTCAAAAATCAAACGGTGAGAGGCGATTTTTCAAGAGTCATTTCTTTTCCAAATTATTGGTAAGTGATTCTAAACCCTTTTCTTTCAATTACTCATTACATTTCTTGAATTTTCAATCAAAAATCTAGAGTTTTCATGGTAGAATTAGGGGTTATGGTAGAAACTAGGGATTTCGGGAATTTGGGGATTTAGACCTCAATTTGGGGTCGGATTCCAAAACCAGTTATATATTCGGGCTCGGGGATGAATGGGTAAAAGGATTTTGGTCCGTTCCTCGAGTTTTGACCAAGCGGGCCCGGGGGTCGATTTTTCTACTTTTTGGAGAAAAATTTGGGAAATTTAATTTATGAAATATAATTGATTCCTTTAGCAATATTTGATATCATTGAGTCATTTTTGAATAGATACGAGTGGTTTGGAGGTGAATTCCAAAGGAAAAGTTGTGATTGAGAATTAAATGGCCTTCGGAGCGAGGTAAGTGTTGTGTCTAACTTTGGCTTGAGGGAATAAATATTGTGTGAGTATTTGCTACATGTTTTGTTGTTGAATACGATGTATAGTTGAGGTGACGAGCATCTATACGTTATGGTCAAGTCATAGCATGCGAGTGAAATTCCATTTCTTGCAAATTTGTAGTCTTAAATCTTGTTATCCATGCTTATTATTGTTGGTTAAAAGTTGGGAGACTTGTATCCGGATCCACCAAGGTCGTTAAAATTGTGAATATTGATTCGAGGTTGAGATGTTAAATTGTGAAAGTAATCATTTATGAAATATTGATTTCTTGAGAAACTTCTCTCTATCCGTTGTTCTTGATTCTATGAATTGTGAGGAAGAGTGTACGGCCTCTTAGGGTGATGCCGTGCATGATTTATTTATATTGTGAGGAAAGAGTGTAAAGCACGAAGGGTGATGCCGTGCATAATTTATTTATATTGTGAGGGAAGAGTGTAAAGCACGAAGGGTGATGTCGTGCATGAATTATTTATATTGTGAGGAAGAGAGTAAAAGCACGAGGGGTGATGCCGTGCAGTCTTATTTGTTATCTGGTGAGGTTGAGATTAAAAGCATGAAGGGTGATGCCGTGCAGTTTTCCTTTGCTGTTTTAATTGCTCAATTCGTTTAAGGATTTTCTGTTTAATTCTGTCTTTTCATCATTCTCACTCTTTATATTGTATTCCCCCACTGTATTCCCCCTTCCCATTGTTTCTGCGTTATTGCTTTATTTACTGTTGTTTCCACTAGATGATTATACGGTTCAGGTTATATGTGGGTGTCTTGTCCTAGCCTCGTCACTACTTCGTCGAGGTTAGGTTCGACACTTACCAGTATATGGGATCGGTTGTACTGATGCTGCACTATGCACTTTCTGTGCAGATTTTGATATCGGCTCAGGTTGATCAAGATTTGCTACTGGTCCGCTGTCCGGAGACTTAAGGTAGATCTATCGGCGTTCACAGACCTTGAAGTCCCCGTCTATCTTTTATGTCCTACTATTTTCTTTCATTCAGACAGTTGTATTTCTTTCAGACTATTACTTGTCATAAATTCTAGAATGCTCGAGAATTGTGACTCCAGATCCGGGTGGTAGCAGTTAATATAGTTTTATGATATTCCGCACTTATTATATTTCATCTTAGTTAATTATTGTTAATTACTGAATAAAAATAAGGAATTGGTTAATGATCTTCTAACGTTAGCTTTCCTAGCAAGTTAAATATTAGGCGCCATCACGGTCCCGTCGGTGGGAAATTTCGGGCCGTGACAGTTTGAAATTTCAATTTTTCCTTTACCGGTTCTATTATTGATTACATGTGATATTTTCTTTCATTATTTGTGTTTGATTAATTATTTTTCATGTTTGCTTGTTCGATTTCTACCACTATATAACCCCTCCCCAATTTTCCCTTTAGATAGACTTTAATCACTAAAATTACTACTACTCTCTATGTATCACTTGTCTTGTACTACTCTGAGGCTTAATCTCTTGACTGGTTGAAAGCCAAGGCCATCAGAATTCGATTATCGAACCTTTCTCAGTGTGAGCACTGTCCGGGGTTCATTCGAAACCCTTGGGAACTCTGGCACACTGAGATTCTTGGGTTCTACTGTTCGTTTTGCTATTGATATTAGAGTGTTCCTGAAATTATTCCTCTTGTTTTCTTGTTCATTAATCTGTAACTGGTAAGTACCTATGACCTTTGTAATTTCATTCTCTTTCCGTTTGAGTTCCTGCTCTGCATATCTATGTCTCTGAGATTTTTATGAACCAACATGTTATTGTATGCTCTGAAGCTCCTCTTGAGGCATTATGCCTTCTAGTAATCGAATTTGCCTATTTCCTGCCTTGATTTTGTCTCTTAAGCATGTTTGCTCTAATGTGTATGTTCGAATGCTTATTAGTATTGCTTATTCTGGGTTTAGCTTCTTACCTTGTTCTGTACCCTTGTGGTGAGTCGATTCATGACCAGAACCTATTCTAATTCTTGTTAAGTCATCCATGTGCAACTTAATGCTTTTCTAGAGTTAATTCCTGATCGTGTTATTAGCCCAAACATGCTTTCTCTGCTATTTGTAAACTGATGCATGTTCCTCGTCTTGTTTAATCTGGTGTTCTTTAATATGGCCTAATAATTATACGATGGAATTCAATATCTGGCCTCTTCTTTTATATGTGATTAAGCCTAGTGTAGGCTAGTCCTGTTAACTTATATCTGACATTTTCTTGCCCATTACGAGTCCTGGTGCTATTTAAACCTTCGTGTATGATTGGTAATATTAAAATTCCTCATGCCCGGTTGAGTGGATTGTTACAGACCATGCTCATCAGCCTGCTTGTTATGATCATACTTACACTAGACCCTCATGCTAGAAATTTTACTTGCTTTTCTCTGTGATTCTGCAAGATTCCTCTGTCAAGATCATATTTAAGTCTATCTTAGATCATATTATATCTTGAAACTCTACTTGGGATTGTCTGTTAGTTTGTGATGTTCCATCATGTCTTTGAACTTCTAGCATCTTATGTATATAACTTCGTGTGATCTCGCCTATTTGCTCTAGTTAAACTACTGTTAGTTGTAGTCCTAAGAACTAAGTGTGTGGACTTCAAGTGGTTTGATTAATTTATGTACAATTTGTTACTCATATGGTTAAGTTTGGCATTGCTGGGTAAGTTAGTTCCCCCTTCAGACTTGGTATGGGTCTGTGTTTGAGTCATGCATTTGTCACACTTTAATGTCCTAGGGTGTACCTAGGCTTGGGTTTACTATTTTTGTGTGAAGAATGAGATCACTGAAGACCTTGAAGTTGCTGGGTTATTCCTTTTTGGGCATGCTCTACACTTATTGAGCCTGCACTCATTTTAACTTGTAATATTTGAGCATGTATTCTTTATTTTGAGCCTGTAATAATTTGTAAACAAATAATTGGGGAATTAGTGAAACTGGGGAATGGGTGTGCTTTATTCTTGCATAATGGGTAGAGAACATGCTCATAGGGTCTATGTGCTTTATTTGCTATTTTGTTTAACTTGCTCTACTTCTGCACACTAATAGAAATCATGTCTATAGGAATCATGCACACCTCACTTGTACATTGTTTAAACATGTTGGTCCAGGTATTTATTATACTCGATTCTATATTACTATTGTGCATTTAGACAGTATGCCTATAAGATATATAATATATGTTTTTGTTAACCTAGATACCATGCCTATAAGACCTCAAATAATCAATTGGTCAATTGCTTCTATTACTTTTAGTGTACTGCCCAACTCGATATCATGCCTATAGGACAATGTCACTTGCCTAAGACGTATACTTATAAAATCAGTGCTAATAATTCTAAGTTTGCAAACAGTTTACTGCCTCCTCACCTAAACCATTTAGAGAGGACAATAATGTTGCATATCCGATGCTTGAATTCAGAATCACCTAGAAACCATGTCTATAGGACTCTAAGACTTAATTCTGAAACTACGTACTGCCTAATCTGCCCACGTGCATTTGTTGTTTACTTGTGGAGGCTAACTTGGGCCTTTATTTGTCTTTATCACACCTCCTATTTACCGGGGGATGGTGCCAAATGAGTTTTTTCAGTTTAAGTGACATTATTTGAAAAGGGATTAATATATTTTATTTTAAAGAGTCGACACTTGGAATAAATATTTACGGTGTCCCAAGTCACCATTTATTTTAAAAATCCCAATTCAAGAAAATTGACTATGTTTAAGTCTGCAAAACACAGAAAACCGAGTAAAGAATTCTTTTAACCCGGAAGAAGGTGTGAGGCACTCTCGTGTTCTGTGGTTCTAGCACTGTCGCTTTAATAATTATACTTGGCTTAACCAATTCTGGATATTTTAGGTTCTAGGGAACTTTGTGCACTTTTGTCTTAAACCGCTTTTAATTGCTTGATTATTTGTAATTATGGAATTAACTTGAAACGAATCACGTGTATGTGTATTCGTTTTATTTTGTATATCAAAATCATGTCAATCGTACATGTACACAATTGATAACACTTTATTATTATTAAGATTGTTTCGCCCAAAGTTGCGCGAATGCATATCTTGGTTTTAATTTTGAAAATTCTAATTATGTCACGCGAACGTATACATAATCACGATAATTTAATTAATTAAGTGTGTTCCTAAAAGCACACTAACATATTCATGAATTGTTCATTTTTGTTACATTTGAGATTATTATGAGGTCATGAGATACGAAAGTCCTTTGTGAATGAAGTGTAAAATTCAATTAAGGGGAATTAGCAAGATCGTTGATATATCTAAGTTATTGGAAGCATTTTATAATTATGAAATTTTAATTATTAAACAAGTCATGTGATAATCTATAAATTAGTAATCATCTAAAATAATGAAATGAAACCATAAGATCATTACACATCACAATTACGTAATCAAAATGGCACACTTATCAATTTAGACCAATTACTAGTAGATTTAAACCAAGTAAGCTATTATAATAAAATCTGCAACGATACTTCATATGAACAAATATATATATTTCAAGAAAAAGCATCATCATTTATCCAAATCTTATGGCAGAAACCATATACGAATTAAAAGGGGCAAAAGCAATAGAGGAAGGATTAAGAATGCACCTCAATATGACCCTTTCTTTAATTTATAATGAAATTTCACGTACAAAAATCAATAACTACTAGCCACGTATGTTTAGAACATATCAATACGAAGCTTACGAGATCGGTACCGTGAATCTCGAACAAGACCTCGATCGAAGACTCAAGGACCTCGCTTCACTCAACTTTGGAGCTGCTCTTTTTGTGCGAAAAGGGTATTGTTTTTAGGTCATTTTCATAGTTGTTTTTGTTGGGTTTAATGGGTGTTTGTGGTTGATTTTTTAGGTAGTTATTGGATCTGGATTAGCAGCTATTTCGTGGTGGTTTTCGGTGAAGAATAGCAACTTTTTTGTGGTTAAAACCAGTAGCTAGTGATTAAAGGGAGTAGAAGAAAGCTACTTATTTTGTGTGTGAAGATGACGAACTTAATTGCAGCGCTTTGACGCGAAGAAGCTGCCGATTTCAAGCTCTTGTTTTTAGCTACTCTAAGTATCTTTTCTCTCCTCTCTTTCTTTCTTACTTACTCAATTGTTTCTTTTTCCTTTCGTCCCCCTTTAAATGTTAAAAGTGAGTGTATTATATAGTGCATTATGTGAGTTGTGGATTATGCATAATGTGTGTGAAGATGATCATGTGTGTGCAGATCGTGTGACGTGAGAGATCTGAAGTGGGGAAGGACGTGAAGGGGGAAGTTTGTTAACAAACTTATCTAACTTCATTATTTTTTATTTTGTCTTTCATTTCAAAAGATAAGGTTAATTATAAAAATAATAATATTGAACAACCACTTTTTTATACCAAGATAAATATACTTAGAAAGATTCTATAGCTTACTTATTGAAATTCTAATTAAAAGATACCATGTATATGTACATATATATATTTTTGATTTTTTTTTAGAAATAAAATTTATACTCTAAGAATGTGAGTTTTTTTTGTAGTTTTTTAACTTATTTATTTTTTAAATAAAACCTATTGAGAGTAAGATACAAGTTTAAAATATCAAGATTAGACCGAAAAAAATATTTACACTAAAATAGTATAGAATTCAGATGTGGTAAAAAATTAGTTGTTCACAGCATGCCCATCTTTGCTTGAAAACATGAAGAATTTTCAGGGAAAGAAAATAAACAAGGTGACTGATTTTTTACCTCACTATTATTTAAAAAGGAAAAGCCTAGGTTGCAACCGAGCCTTGGCTTTAGGAAACCTACATATCTCAGGGTGTAAGGAAATCAGGTCACGTATAGTTCAAGTGGAAGAAGGCTGATAGAGTATGCTTAGATGGAGAGTCCAGCGAAGTTCCGATCTGCGGTTCCTACTATTACATCAAAATGAAAAGAAAATTACATACTCTTGAAATCTAAGAATTATAAAATTTCTAGCTAAATGCCATCTGGAGTCTTGTCTTGATTCTTGAGTTGCTTTCCCTATTGACTTTAGACTGAAACTTGATGCTCTCAATGTAACAAACTATGAAATATTCTCACAGGCTTATTTTTTGATCAGATGATGAGAAGATGGATCTTGAGCCCTATGTCAAAGTTGGTTGCTACTAGTATTGCGATCAAACGTTCCACTTTCTCTGGCAAGAGCTGGCACATCCAATATATTCTTTGCAGGAAAACCTTCAAGCCATCACAATCAAACAAAACGTACAAAATTTCTGGCCCAGTTTGCACTATGAAATTTTTGTGAGTTATTGAAAATACAATAAACTATCTTTGCTATTGCAGAATAAAGAATTGAAAAAGATTTTAAAAAATAAAAAATAAAAACAGGGGATGTCTTACCCTATGTCAAGAAGAAGGAAGGCAACCAGGTGATGTAATACTCTGTATTGACAATAAGATGATGCCCGTGGCACTCTGGGATACTATTAGGGAATGTTGTACCCCATGTTGGCAATAAAATGAGGCTCGTGGCACTCAAGGATGCTACTAGAGAATGTCGTACTATATGTTGGCAATAAGATGAGCCTCGTGGCTCTCTGAGATGCTACTAGGGAATGTTGTACCCTATGTTGGCAATAAAATGAGGCTCGTGGCACTCGAAAATGCTACTAGGGAATGTCGTACCCTTAGTTGGCAATAAAATGAGACTCGTGGCGCTTGAAAATGCTACTAGGGAATGTCGTACCCTATGTTGGCAGAACGTAATGCAGCCAGGGGATATAGTACCCTGTGTTGGCAATAAGATGAGGCTTTTAGCTCTCTAAGATTCTACTAGGGAATGTCGTACCCTATGTAGGTAGAAAGTAATACAGCCAGGGGATGTAATAACTTGTGTTGGCAAAACAATGAGGCTAGATGCACTCTAGGACGCTACTAGGGAATGTTGTACCCTATGTTAGCAATAAATTGAGGCTCGTGGCACTTTGAGATGCTACTAGGGAATGTCATACCCTATGTTAGCAATAAGAAATGCAACCAGGGGATGTAGTACCTTGTGTTGGCAATAAGGTAAGGCTTTTGGCTCTCTAAGATTCTACTAGGGAATGTCGTACCCTATGTAGGCAATAACATGAGGCTCGAGGCACTCTGAGATGCTACTAAGGAATGTCGTACCCTATGTTAGCAATATAAAATGCAACCAGGGGATGTAGTACCTTGTGTTGACAATAAGATGAGGCATCGTGGCACTCTGAGATGCTATTAGGGAATGTTTTATCCTATATTGGCAGAACATGAGGCTTGAGGCACTCTGAGATGCTACTACGGAATGTCGTACCCTATGTTAGCAATAAAATGAGGCTCGTGGCTCTCTAAGATGCTACTATGGAATATCGTACCCTATGTTGGCAATAAAATGAGGCTCATGGCGCTTTGAAATGCTACTAGGGAATGTCGTACCCTATGTTGGCAATAAAATGAGTCTCGTGGTGCTCTAAGATGATACAAAGGAATATTGAACCCTATGTTGGCAATAAGAAATGCAACCAGGGGATGTAGTACCCTGTATTGAAGATAGGGTATTGGTTCCCTACAATGAAACTAAAAATAAAATGATTACATGTATATTGGAAGAAAATCAAGGATTTGAGAACATCACTTGGTGGTGTTAGTCTTTTCACGAACTGTTTCCTAAAATTATTTTGTTCCTGTTCTGAACAAAGAAAGATTTGTTAGTTTTAAAGTGGAGGTTGGTTTGTGGCGTTGATTATTTCAGTCTCTTTATATCGGCTCATCTTCTTTAATGATTTCAACTGCAACTGGTTATTTCCTGAATATCAACTATATTTCTGACCCCGGAGAACCTTTGGCTTTTCCAAACTCTGCCGTGATGGTTGGTCGTGTGGGACTTAACCTTTTTCAACTTTATTTTTCCTTTCTGGGCATTTCACTTTTGACTTCTTTCAAACTTTTCAACTTCAAAGCATCGGCCAATCATGGCCAGTCAGGGTCGACTTGATGCCCTTGCCATGGCTGGGCGTCTTTTGGATATATCAGCTCGCTTCAAAGGAGAACCCTATAAACTGGTCTTGTCGTCTTTTCTTTGCCTTATTTTTGGAACAAAGTTAGACCGAAAGGGATTCAAAGAAAAAACAAACAATGAAATAGAGAATGAGTTTAAAACAAGAGGTGTCCCTTTTTGGGAACAGAAAGACGGACTTATCTGGGAGTACATGCGAACTTCAATGAACATGACATGCCTTTTGGACTGGATGCCTGATCTGTGTAAACCGTCCAACTCTCAGGAACTCATCTCAACCTTTGACTTGAAACCAAGAAACCTTGCTTAGGACTGTGTTGATGCCATGGCTGTGTGGATCCTCTTTTCAATCAACAGTGCCCTTTGCGGGTTTTCACTAGCTGACCTCTCTAATTTCTCTTCTCGCCTCGCCTTATAGTGCCCTTTGCGGGTTTTCACTAACAAGACTCTCATTTTTATTTTCTCTGCTCACCATCGCCTACAGTACCCCATGAGGGTTTTATTCAATATGACTCTCTCATTTTATTTCTCCCATTTGGTTGCATCCGATCCAAGTAACTGTATCCACCACTTCTTGAACATTCTCGCCGATTGATCGGAAAGACTTGAAAGGATTTGGGTAAAAAGAATTTGGATTGAATTACAACTTTGGAACCTCCGGGCGAAACCATTGCCGAACTATTGTAACATCTGCCCCAATTTTCAGTTTTGGGGGAATGTGAATTTTTGTTTTGGTGTGACCGAACCCCAAAATGAGTGTCACGACCCAAAATCTCACCACAGGCGTCGTGATGGCACCTAGTCTCTAAGACTATGTAAGCCGATTTCAATTACCTTTTAAAGCCTTTTTTTTTTGGAAATAATTACAATATACAACCTCCCAAGACTGGTAGTACTGAGTCACGAACTCTAACTGAATACATGGAATGATCACGAGGACCGAATATACAATATTGTTTGATTACAATTTAACAGTACAATGAAATGAAAAGACTCCAAGGGACTGCGACGGCCAAGCAACTCTACCTTGAATCCTTACGATCCCGCTTTAACTCTACTCAAGTCCGATATCTCTCTGAACAAAAAATGTACAGAAGTGTAGTATGAGTACATCACGGTCGGTACCCAGTAAGTATCAAGACTAACCTCAGACGAGGTAGAGTCAAGACACTCACTAGTCTAATAACCTGTGCAATATAATATACAAATACTAGAAAATAGATAGCAATAAGGGCAGGATAAAACGACCAGTGGTATGCGCAACAAGACAACAAGAATACCATAAATATCACTCAATAATTAATAAATACATGTACGCCCAATTAATTCACGTTTTTCAAATAAATATCCTTCACATATAATTCTTCCAAATAACTCTCTTTCAAATGTAGTTTTCTCAAATAAATATTTTGAATATAATTCTTTCAATTAAAAAGTCACCATGTGACACCTCATTTCATAATCATAAAAATATGAGTCTCAGCTCATTTTCATATTTGTCGTAAACACGGGTCTCAGCCCATTTTCATATTTTCACTGTACCTCGTGCCCATAATTATATCGTCATATTTTCCCGGCACCTCGTGCCGTCATTTCATATCACAACTGCACGGACAATTCACGTGCCAAATATCATTATCATTTACTCACGGTACCTCATGCCCACATTTCATTTTATAATCCGCCTGACAATAGCCACAAGCTCTCAATTTCAACATAAATCAGATTGTTACCAATTTACTAACAACAAGACAAATTGCACAAGGTATAAAAATAAACACAAGAAAATCACAACATCACATGAAAATCATCAACACCACAACCCCACATCATCACATATCGCCCCTGACAATAGCCACCCTTATCGCTCCTATTGCCACCCTTATCACTCCTATAGCCACCCTTATCGCTCCGCCTAGACAATACCTATAGCCACTCTTATCGCTCCTATTGCCACCCTTATCGCTCCTATAGCCACCCTTATCACTCCGCCCAGACAATATTCCAACAAACACAACAACAGTGAAATGTCACCCTTATACCCACATAATATCAATGGTGAAATGCCACCCTTATCTCCCCAAAATAATAAATCACACAACACAATAATTTACACGGAAAATTAACACAACAAAATAATAAAATCAATTCATATCACAATATTTCCAATGGCCACAACCAAATTCCAAAGATATACAAAATCAATTAATTTCATAACAAATAGCCCAAGGCTCCACACAATGTATATAACATCCAAAAATAATCAATAGAGAGAGAAATTACTCAGCCTAAAGCAAAACCTTCATTAATGCAAATTTAGATAATTATATTAACACTTATTCTTAAGCTCGCTTAAATTAACTATTTGCATAAGAAAATTTATATTGGAATTAATTTCCAAGAAATATTAAACCAACAATACTCACGAAATTTCATAAATATTTCAAGTAACAATCACATCAAATTATCATATAAAAACAAATTCAACAATAAGGATTTAGGCATGGCAAACAGATGATTTAACAATTTTCCATAATTTCTCAATTTACTACACAATAATGCCTAAGACTTTGATTCAATGAATTTTACACGTATAAGCCCGAGTACGTACTCGTCATCTCGTGTACACGGCTTTTCACATTTCACAAATGGCACATAAGACTCAACGCCTAAGGGGTAATTCCCTCACTCGAGGTTAAGCAAGACACTTACCTTTTTGAAGTTAGGCCGATATTCCAAAATTGCCTTCTTTCTTGAATTGACCTCCGGACAACTCAAATTTATCCAAATTAATTGTATAACTCCATTAAAATTCATCGGAAACAATTCTGGATAATAATACGTCGACTTAAAAGTTTATTTCAAAAATTCAACGCGGGGCCTGCCCCTCGGAACCCGATATAATTTTTATGAAATCCAAACACTCATTCCGATACGAGTTCAACCATACCAATTTTATCGAATTCCAATAACAACTCGACCTCCAAATCTTTATTTTTTGTTTTTGGAAGATTTTGTAAAAATCTTGATTTCTTCCATTTAAATCCAAATTAAACAATGAATATAACCATGGATTTATGAAATATAATCACTTTTGGATATAGGATACTTACCCAGGTCGAAGTCGTGAAGAACTCCTCCAAAATCGCCCCAAAACCGAGCTCCAAAAATCCAATCAAAAATGGCAGAATGACCATTTTTGGTCCTTTATGTTTCTTCCCAGTTCAGCTTCTGCGGACAGGTTTGCGCATATGTGGACTCGCTTTTGCGAGCCAACATGCGCATCTGCAAAGTCCCAATGTCCACTGCCCAATAGGAGCTCGCATCTGCGGAAGAAAATGCGCATCTGCGATGTCGCTTCTGCGACAAAACGATCGCTTCTGCGAAGACATGCCCAGCTGCCTTCTTCCGCGCCCAGAAATAACAGCAATTTCTAGCAGCTATCTCATCCAAAAATCAACTCCGTTAACCTTCCGAAATCCACCCGAGGCCCTTGGTACTTTAACCAAATATACCAACATGTCCCAAAATATAATACGAACTTAGTCGAGGCTTCAAACCACGTCAAATAATGCCGAAATTCCAAATCGCGCAGCGAATCGAATTATAAGTTTTCAAATCTTCCAACTTCTATATTTTGCGCCGAAACGTATCAAATCAATCCGGAATGACTTCAAATTTTGCACACAAGTCATAATTGACTTAATGGAGCTATTCCTATTTCCGGAACCGAAATCTGACCTCGTTATCAAAAATTCACCCTTTGGTCTTCCAAAATCTTATATTTTCCAACTTTCGCCAAAATGTGTCGAATTGTCCTACGAACTTTCAAATCCAAATCCGAACATACGCCTAAGTCCAAAATCATCATACAAATCTATGTCCATCCTCAAAATTCTATTCCGGAGTCGTTTTCTCAAAAGTCAACTCTCCGGTCAACTCTTTCCATTTAAGCTTCAAATTAAGGATTGTTCTTTTAATTTAATTCCGAATCTTTAGTAAATCAAACTCGACCACACCCACGGGTCATAATATATATTGCGAAGCTGCTCGAGACTTAAGTCACTGAATGGGGTGTAAATTCTTAAAACGACAAGTTGGGTCGCTACAGTGAGGCTGCCTACGTATCCTTTCGGAATCAGGTCGGACGTAGTTCAATTAACTTGAACTTCTTTTGATTTTTGTTTTGTTTTCTTTTGCTTCTTTTCTTTTTTTTTTTCTCCTTTTTTTAATTCTTTTTTTTTTCTTTTTTTTCTTTGTTGTTTTTTTAAATAATAACTTCTAGGCTCCAATGAGGGTAATCAAAGAGAGGGAACCAACTCAAAGGGTTTGAAAAATGGTTAATGGTGTTTGGGTAGCAAGAAAGAAAGCCTTTATCATACCAATCAGAGAATGTTAACACCAAGTAATGAGTTAAACATAGTACTTTTTGACTGCATCTGGATGGACAGTTATATCGGGGACATTTCCTTCGATGTCTCCCTAATACAACGCTCCCTTCTGACAACACTCTTGTTATAATGCGCGGACCTTTCCAATTTGGAGAACTTTCCTTTAGCTTCTTCATGATGCAGGAGGATGCGTTTCAGAATGAGTTGCCCCACTTCAACCTTCCTGGGTCGCACTTTCTTGTTGGCACGGACCATTCTTTGTTGGTACAACTGCACGTGGCAAACTGCATCCAATCATTTTATATCAATCATAGTCAATTGTTCCAAACGGGTTTTGACTCACTATTCATCCTTGATCTCGGCTTCAACAATGATCCAAAGAGAGGGAATCTCAACTTCGTTCCAATTCTTTGTTTATTTTCTCACAAGTCTTATCTTCAACACATTCTGCTTTTTGATTCATTATTTTGAAGTCTGACAGCATTTTAGGATCTGGGCATAAAGTCCGCAAGCATATCATGTCATTAAAATCTGCATTAACAGAACTGAAAAGAGAATAAGAAAGATGACAAGATTAAGAAAAGAGACATTCATGGATGATGAAATATTGATTAAATTTATTTGAATTATATATATAAAAAATAGAAGGGTTTATATTAGAAAGTAAGACAATTAAGTAAAAGCATTCGGATTACACCCTGAAATAGCCCGAAATGCAGAAAAGATAGCAAGACCGGCTACCGAGACTCCCGTCTGATAGGGAAAGCTTCAGGTTTGGTGCCCATTTTTAGGTTTCTTTTCTGTTGTGAAAATGGATACTATGGCTTTCAGAGCCGGATCAAATTCCCCTTCATCGCCGATCATTCCAACGACTGGCCCATTGTGTAAGTAGGCTAAGGATTATTTGTCACATTCCTCTTCCTCCCTAACTATTTCCTTGACCTCAATGAGGTCCTCCACTACTCTTTTGAGAGTCCAACAATCCTCAGTATTGTGTCCCACTCATCCAAAGTGGTATTCACATTTGGCATCAGCTCGGTGCAAGGGGGACTCAGGGTTCGGCCGGTTCAGGGCCATTGGCTGCAGCAAACCTAGCATGGTTAGATTTTGGAACAAACTTGAATATGATTCACCAATAGGGGTGAACTGATTCCTTCTAGGAGGCTCTCTTGGATAAGTATTGTATTGAAGAACATTTTGTTGAGGATTATATGGATCATGGTAGGGACGGGCATTTCTGAGAGGTCGAGTTCGGTTTTGTGTATAATGTTGTGGCCGTGTAAGGTTGTGTATTCATCACCGCATAGTAATGCGGTGCCACAACATATGCATCATCATGGTACCAACAAAACCAACCACTTGAAATAGAACCTAAGCTTTGGGCAGGCACAACAAATTTGTTAGTTCAAAGCATTTAACAGATAGAAAATTACACATTAGGATGCAATGCACCTAATAGTTAAACGTTTCTATCATGTGTTTGAATGGTTGCGTGTTTCATCCTGGTTTTAACTAACCTTTTTCCACTCTATACATTATTTCTTTCATTTACTCCTCTCTTTTATTTTGATTTTAACACTATGGGTTCGTCGCTTTCTGTTTTTGTCACTCTTTGTTTCTCTTTCTTTCTTTTTTTTCTTTTTTTTTCACTTAGTTTTTTTTTTATTTTTTTCACTCAGTTTATTTATGGCTATAATCGCATCCGATGGGGATTGCTTACGTATCATGACGCCGCATAAATCAGATCATTACGTAGTTCAGGGAGATCAGGAATGAAGCAAATAATCTAACTCTTATTCTTATATAATTCAGACCATGAAAGCTCCTAATAAGGAAAATATATATTTTTTATTTTTTTGGATTTCTAAATTTTTTTGTTATTTTATTTTTGAAATTTTCGAAAGAAAGACTTCTAAAGAAGAAAGAACATTTTTTTTTTTGGATTTTGAGCTTTTATTTTGAATTTATGAGAGAAAAGACTTCTAGAGAAAAAAAAAAATATTTTTAAATTTTGAATTTTCTTTTTAATTTTTCGAAAGAAAAACTAACGAAGAAGAACGAAAATATTTTTGGATTTTGAGTAGAAACTAAAAGAAAATATTTTTGGATTTTTAAAAATTGGGGGCCGGACCCGATGAAGGTTCCCTACGTATTTCACATCCGGTGAGAATCAGACACGCGTAGTTCAGTAATATTTGACACAAATTGAAAAATATGACTTTTTGAAAATATTGGCTCATTTTGAAATGAAATTTTCTTTTTCTCTTTTTTTTTCAAATTTCGGCAGAGTTTCGGGGTTTTCAAATACTTGAGTTTTTCAAAAACTGGGTAAATTTTCTCTCTCATGCCTCACTCTTATTTTTTCTTGGTTTCCTTTCCCTATTTTAGAAGCCGGTCAACATGCAAACCGAAACAAACATATGCACAAGTAGCACGTAAAAATAAATCAGGATGGTCTTTTATATTGGGTTTACATGTACTAGATGGACCCAACCCCAGTGTTGAGTCTCCAAAGTCAAATGCACGTGATGCAAACAAATGTTCCTACTAGGGATTCGGCATGAGGCTATGTTATTCTATGTTTAACTCCTGTGGGGAGTGTTTTAGACATGGCTTACCCAAGCGGACAACTCGAGTCGAGGTGGGGGCAACGTACCGAGAGCACAAAAGTCTACCCGGCCTAGTTACTGACCCAGTCTCGTTCTAATTGGCATGACCTCTAACAGAAAATTGGGCCACGCGCACGTGTGCACCATAAATTCAGAAGACTCAGAAGGGAGGCGTAAGAAGACAATTTATATAGTTTAGATAATATCAAAGTGGTAAATAAGCGGCAATTAGCATATTAGGCCCACAAACACGGAAATATCATACAATCAAAAAAGCTAAGTATAGATCACATTACAAGATCGAATTCTGAACCTCGAACCAGAAGATTCTAGGTTCTTGTCCCCAGCAGAGTCGTCAGAGCTGTCACACCTCCTTTTTACCAGGGGATGGTGCCAAAGAAGTTTTTCCAATTTAAGTAACATTATTTGAAAAGGGATTAATTTATTTTATTTTAAAGAGTCGCCACTTGGAATAGATGTTTACGGTATCCCAAGTCACCATTAATTTTAAAAATTCCAATTCAAGAAAATTGACTCTATTTAAGTCTGCGAAATACAGAAGACCGAGTAAGAAATTCTTTTAACCTGGGAGAAGGTGTGAGGCACTCCCGAGTTCCGTGGTTCTACCACGGTCGCTTTAATAATTATACCTGGCTTAACCAATTCTGGATATTTTAGGTTCTAGGGAACTTTGTGCACTTTTGTCTTAAACCTCTTTTAATTGCTTGATTATTTATAATTATAGAATTATCTTGAAACGAATCACGTGTATGTGTATTCATTTTGTTTTGCATGTCAAAATTCTGTCATGCGTACGTGTACATAATTGATAACACTTTATTATTATTAAGATTGTTTCGCCCAAAAGTTGCGCGAATGCATACCTTGGTTTTATTTTGGAAATCGTAATTATGCCACGCGAATGTATACATAATCATGATAATTTGATTAATTAAGAGCGTTCCTAAAAGCACACTAACGTATTCATGAATTGTTCATTTTCATTATATTTGAGGTACGAAAGTCCTTCGTGGATGAAATCTAAAATTTAATTAAGGGGAATTAGCAAGATATCTGATATATCTAAGTTGTTGGAAGCATTTGATAATTATGAAATTTTAATTATTAAACAAGCCAAGCGATAATCTATAAATTAGTAATCATCTAAAACAATGAAATGAAACCATAAGATCATTACACATCCCAATTACAAAATGGCACACTTATCAATTTAGACCAATTACTAGTAGATTTAAACCCAGTAAGCTATTATAATAAAATCTGCAATGATATTTCATATGAACAAATATATATATTTCAAGAAAAAACATCATCATTCATCCAAATTTTATGGCAGAAACCATATGCGAATTAAAAGGGGCAAAAGCAATAGAGGAAGGATTAAGAATGCACCTCAATATGACACTTTCTTCAATTTATAATAAAATTTCACGTACAAAAATAAATAACTATTAGCCACGTCTGTTTAGAACATATCAATACGAAGCTTACGGGATCGGTACCGTGAATCTCGAATAAGACCTCGATCGAAGACTCGAGGACCTCGCTTCACTCAACTTTGGAGTTGCTCCTTTTGTGTGAAAAGGGTATTGTTTTTAGGTCATTTTCGTAGCTGTTTTTGCTGGGTTCAATGGGTGTTTGTGGTTGATTTTTTAGGTAGTTATTGGATCTGGATTAGCAGCTATTTCGTGGTGGTTTTCGGTGAAGAATAACAACTTTTTTTGCGGTTAAAACCAGTAGCTAGTGATTAAAGGGAGTAGAAGAAAGCTACTTATTTTGTGTGTGAAGATGACGAACTTAATTGCAGCGCTTTGACGCGAAGAAACTGCCGATTTCAAGCTCTTGTTTTTAGCTACTCTAAGTTTCTTTTCTCTCCTCTCTTTCTTTCTTACTTACTCAATTGTTTCTTTTTCCTTTTGTCCCACTTTAAATGTTAAAAGTGAGCGTATTATATAGTGTATTGTGTGAGTTATGGATTATGCATAATTTATGTGAAAATGATCATGTGTGTGCAAATCGTGTGATGTGAGAGATGTGAAGTGGGGAAGGATGTGAAGGGGGAAGTTTGTTAACAAACTTATTTAACTTTATTTTTTTTTCTTATTTTTTTTGTCTTTCATTTCAAAAGATAAGGTTAATTATAAAAATAATAATATTGAACAATCACTTTTTTACACCAAGATAAATACACTAAGAAAGATTCTGTAGCTTACTTATTGAAATTCTAATTAAAAGATACCATGTATATGTACATATATATATTTTTGATTTTTTTTTAGAAATAAAATATATTTGATTTTTTTTTAGAAATAAAATTTATACTCTAAGAATGTGAGTTTTTTTAGTAGTTTTTAAATTTATTTATTTTTAAAATAAAACCTATTAAGAGTAAGATACAAGTTTAAAATATCAAGATTAGATCGAAAAGAAATATTTACACTAAAATAGTATAGAATTCAGGTGTGGTCAAAAATTAGTTGTTCACAGTCTTTATGTGAAGTCCTATCTATTTTGGATGTCGCTTAGTTTTATCATTTTGAGCAACCTAAGCTGAGTCTAGAATCACCTAATAGTAGGTCCAAAGCCTCCTGGACCATAGACATGGGACGGGTAGTGTACGCATAGCATACGGTTTAGAATTAAACTAGAGAGCCTTTAAGTAACAACTTCAACATAATAATTATAAGGGAAACCCCTATCTTAAGGGAGTGTACGCATAGGATACGGTTTAGAATTAACATAGTTTGTGCCCGCTGAATAATATGGAAAACCCCTATCTTAAGGGAGTTGCAAAGTATTATTTATGTTGCACGGGGTGATCCTTTAGGCTAAAAAACTTAGACCCACCCCTTTTCTTTATATTTACACTTAGTCATTTAACAGACCAATGCAGTTATACACTTGTAATCTTTAAGATTTGTACCGAATATTTATTCTTATGAGTTATAATAGAGTCTTCAACTTCTATACTTTTCCTTGCCTATTTGATCATCTAGCTTAACTATCTAATCCACATAGTGTAAATTTTGGCCGGGACCCATAATTGTGGACCTCGAAGAGTGTCTAACACCTTCTCTTTGAGGTAATCTGAGCCCTTACCCGATCTTTGGTGGTATTGACTAGTCAAATAGAGCTACCTGCAAATAAGTTCCCTAGCGCGCCTAAAACATTATTAGGTGGCGACTCTTCTCTTTTAATACCCACTTTAAAAGAGTTGTCACACGACGAAGTCTGCTTTCGCGAGAAAACGGAGCGCGACATTATTGACTCCGGGGCCTCTCATCATATCACCTCCTGCAATGAGAAGCTAGTTGATATCAACAAACTAGGAAATCATAAAAGTAAAAAAATACAGGTACCAACTTGAAACAGGTCACGGATAACATATATAGAAAGTGCAATAATCCTAGAGGCTAGAGGGGCAGAGGATCAGGAATGTTCTACTTGTGCCAGACTTCAAGTTCAATCCATTTTCAGTATCAAAACTGACCAAGGATCTTGTTTGCACTGTTAAGTTTTTCCCCGACTTCTATCTTTTACAAGGTCTCTACAGTGGCAAGGTGATAGGGATTAGTAGAGAAACATATGGTCTTTACATCCTTCAAGAAGAAATAAAACCATTAGCAGCAGCAACAGTGATTAAAGGAAAATGTAACACAATACTATGGCATTCAAGATTAGGACATACCTCCATGAAAGCAATGCAGTATATTGCCACCTTGAAAGGTTTAGCAGATGAGCAAGTTCAACATGAATGTCAAATATTCCCAATGGCAAAGCAACATAGGTCAATATTTCCAGATAGCACAAGTAAAACAGACTGTATTTTCCAACTTGTACACCTAGATGTTTGGGGTCCCTATAAGCAACTTACATATGATAGGAAATACTAATATATCACAATTATTGATGAATATAGTAGATATACTTGGGTGTGTTTGATATAATCCAAATGTGAGGTGATAGTTTTGTAGACAAATTTCTTTACAATGATAAAAAATCAGTTTGGCATGAATGTTAAAGTACTGAGATCTGACAATGGTACAAAAATTTTCAATTCTAAATGTAGCGTTTTATTTTCTGCTCTTGGAATGGTTCATCAAAGTAGTTGTCCATATACTACACGGCAAAATAGAGCTGTGAAAAGTAAACATAGACATATTTTAATTTAGAGGTTACAAGAGCTTTCAGGATTCAGAGTTCAGTCCCAATTAGATTTTGGGGTGAGTGTATTAGGACTGCAGTTTATCTAATTAATAAGCTCCCAACTGCAATCCTCAAAGGCAAGTCACCTTATGAGATGTTTCATGGCATAGCACTAAAACTAAAGCATTTGAGGGTGTTTGGATGTTTGTGTTGTGCTAGTGGCTTACCAAGAGAAGACAAATTTGCTGCAAGAGCAAAGAAAACAGTATTTATGGGCTATTCAGAAACACAAAAAGCATATAGGTTGTATGATTTAGAGTCTAAGTTCTTTTTGGTGAGCAAAGATGTTTCTTTTAGGGAAGCTGTCTTTCCTTTCAAAGAAAGGAAACGTGATGACAATGGAGATGGTAATTTGTTTCTGTTGAATCCAATGCCAACTGAGAGCATGGATCCTATTACAATAGAAGCAAGATCTCAAATTACCAGCCTAGTTGTTAAAACAGGGCACATTCTCTGAGACTTCTTCAAAAGGAACAAAATTTGGAAAACACAGCAAATCTGGAGGAAAACATGGCCAATTCAGACACAAATATCAACCCCAATTGTAATAATATCATCTCATATTCTAGCATGCCTGTTGAGATGAACCAACAACAAGATGTCACAAGTGAATAAGATGCAGGTGAGCAATTTGTTGAAAAGACTATAGGTGAGCAGCTTGAAGAGTTTGTTACAGGAGATCAGCCTGATGACCAAGAACCAAGCAGAATTAAACTTAGTAGAGTCACTAAGCCTCCTACATGGCTGAAAGACTATGTTGATGGGAAAAAGACTTCAGCCTTCTGTCAGTATCCTATTACTAATCATATTTCTTACAACCACCTCCCAGAATCCTATCAATCATATGTTGGTCTTGTCTCAATTGCTGTAGAAACAAAAAATTTTAAGGAAGCTACTTAAGATGAGAAGTGGATAGAAGCCATGAGGCAGGAAATAACTGCCTTGGAAGACAACCATACCTGAAAAAAAATTTATCTCCCAGTAGGCAAACAAACAGTGGGGTCTAAATGGGTGTACAAAATTAAGTACAAAGCCAATGGAGAAATTGACAAATACAAGGCCAGACTAGTGGGAAAAGGATACACACATCAATAAGGTTTAAACTATTATGAAACATTCTCACCAGTTTCCAAGATGGTAACAGTGAGAACAGTGATAACTATTGCAGCCTCAAGAGATTGGGATCTTTTACAAACGAATGTAAATAATACCTTTTTACAAGGAGATTTATTGGAAGAAGTATAATGAATTTGCCTCAAGGCTTTCACAGACAAGGGGAGTATAAGATATGCAAACTACTTAAGTCACTCTATGGCTTAAAAAAAGCATCTCGACAATGGAACATCAAGCTCACAGATGCCTTGATAGAAGCATGCTACAAGTAGAGTTCTTATGATCATTCTCTATTGAAAAAGAGGGATGGGGATGATATAGTCATAATCTTGGTGTATGTATATGATATTCTTATCACAGGGAGCAACAAGAAGCTGATTAAAGAAGCTAAAGAAACCCTTCATACAGGCTTAAAGTAAAGGACTTAGGAAAGTTGAGATATTTCCTGGGCATTGAAGTTTTAAGATCTAAGTCTGGGATCCTACTTAATCAAAGAAAGTATGCTTTAGAATTGCTTGAAGATATTGGTTTGACTGGATCCAAACCTGTTACTACACTACTGGAGATTAACCTTAAACTCACATTTGTTGAGTATGATACTCATGTTGGGAAATCTGATGATGAGCAATTGACAGATGCTGGGAGTTATCAGAAGTTAGTAGGCAAGCTACAGTAATTGACCATCACCAGGCTAGATATCTGTTTTGCAGTGCAAATACTGAGTCAGTTCATGCAATAACCAAAACTATCACATTGGAATGCAGCTTTGAGATTTGTGAGGTACATTAAGGGGTCACCTGGACAAGGAATACTCTTAAAGAGAGGAGCTGATATAGAGCAATTAGCAGCCCTTTGTGATTCAGACTGGGATGCTTGTCCAAATACAAGGAGACCAGTAACAGGCGATACAGTCAAGTTAGGGGAGTCCTTGATATCTTGGAAATCCAAGAAGCAACAAGCCATAAGCAGAAGCTCAGCTAATGCTGAGTACAGAAGTATGGCAGTAGCAGTAGCTGAAGTGGTTTGGCTAGAAGGTCTACTAAAAGAATTGAGTGTTGACGTATCAACACCAGTTAAGTTTTTCAGTAACAGTAAAGCAACAATGTAGATTGCAGCTAATCCAATATATCATGAGAGAACAAAACATATCGAGATCGACTGCCATTTTATTAGGGAGAAGATCAAGAAGGGACTGATTCGACCAGAATATCTGACTGAACTTTTCACAAAAGGGTTGGGTACAGCACAACACCATTACATGTTATCCAAGCTAGGAGTGTTAGATGGGTAACACCCTCCAGCTTGAGGGGCAGTATTGAAGTCACGTGCCTTTACTTTGTAATAAGTTGGTTAATTAGTTAGTTAGTTAGTTAGTGGGAGTACACGTGTGTGAATTGTATATATGTATTGTGCTCATGCATTGGAGAGAAAATATAGAATCAGATTTCATTCTCAATTCTCTCTTCCTGATTTCCTCACGTTAGCTTCTAGATTCTTCTAACACAATTACACCACTCAAAATTAAGAGTATTATTACTATAGAGGTCCAAATAGTCAATCGAATTCAAAATGGTCATAAAGAGTTCATAAGTAGCAACAATATGACTCATAGTGCCAATATGATCTACTTTAAGATAGTGTTTTCAGGTTATTTTGTTATAGTTAGAATTTCGAGCTATATCTTCTAAGTCCACCATGGCGAATTGAAAGGCCTCGTCGTCCTCTCGGTGACTTCGACCAATGACTTCTCATCAAAGTTGAAAAACTAAATGGATACTTGAAAGGGTTGATGGAGATATCAATATCGCCCACTCGTCTCTCCTCTTAATCCGATAATGTAGTTGTTATTAATTATTATTATATCAACAGGTATGACATCAACCGACTTGACTAGATATCGTAAAAGAGAGCATCAGCAAGTGTCCAAGTCCAATAATTAGGGACAAAAATAGATGGGCTAATAGTACCCACTACTCAGGCTTGGGCTTACAAGTTTTGAGCAACAAGAAGACATTGTACATACAAGGAATGAAGACTTGATTGGAGTTGCTGTAGTTGTGTAGTTCTGGCCCTTTAGTTCTGCCTTATAGAGTGTCCACTAAAAGTAAGCATAGCACTTTATCCAATGACGACTCAATTTTTCACTTAAAAGATAAAGATATAATCTCCTATGATCAGTTACAAATTGAATATAAGGAAATAACTCTACATAAGAGATAGGTTGTGAGAAATTATGTGAGTGGGAGAGCGAGGAAAATGACGTGAGCATAAGCATAAGTGACGTTCAGCCTTATCATAAAACTTGAACATTATCTAAGCTCGATATATACATATTATCTCATATACATTTTTTTCCAAAATGAACCATTAGTTGAATTTACATATTTTGTCACTCGATATAATTAATCCATTTCTTATATGACACAAGTGATGGTATTTTCGCTTATTGGAACTCTGTTTCCCTAATTACCTTGATAAATATTACTGTCGCGTATATAACATTCTTCAACGTTATTATTATTTAGGAGGTTAAGTTGTTTTTCTTAATTATATTTTTCAACTATATTAGTTTAAGTTAAGTTGTTTTTCTTAACTGTAAAGTTTGTGATTTATAGTACTATACAATTCAACCCGAAAATTAGATGAGTTTGACTCTCACACTTGTGAGTTGTGACCATATAGTTCTTTTTTGCGATAGAAGGAGTATTATTTATTTTTATTTTTATTTTCTGTCAATGCTTATTTATGTCAAAACAAAAGGATAAAAACTATAGTATCACTAAGATATATTTCATTTAGCAAAATGTTGTTGCCAAATTCATTTGCACATATCAACATTTCTTTCCCCAGTTCAATCAAGATAATAGTCTATACTATTATAACATTACATATTATCATTTACCCGTAAAATGGTATAGTTAAATTTGTAACATGGTTTATAAACACGTGGATTAAATTGATCCGCTAAAATAAAATAATAAAGAACAAAGCAATTAAAATAAAGATGCTTGAAGAAAAGACAAGCCTGAGCTTAAGAATGTTCTCCCGAATCATGAATAATTAGAAAATCTTGATAGTACTTGTATAAAGCTTAAGAGAATGATAGAAAGAATATCAGCCTTTTGCTATCGGTGTTTCTTGATTGTCTTTTTTTTTTCCCTTTACAATAGAATGAAAGCTTCTATTTATACTAAAGCTACGAGGTGCTTGATTACAAATCATGCCCCCTTAATTACTAATATTAATGTTATAATAAAATATAATTAAAAAGTAATAAAGAATAATAAAGGCCGAAGGAATCTCGGTCATATCTTGAATTGTTTATTATCTGGCCACAGGTTTGTATCCGGTGTCAACATCTTATCCAGTTATAGGTTTGTATCCGTGTCAACATCGTATCCGGCCACAGGTTTGTTTCCGGTGTAAATATGATTGAATCATTGTTGATTGGCCATCCTTGACACGTGTTACTTTCCAATTCATCCAACTTCTAAGATCGGTTTTTACCGTATACAATTATAAGTAATAAATAATACTAACTTCTTGTTGGTTAACTTAAAGAGGGAAAAGGCAAATAACTTTGATTTTGAGCAGATAGACATTTTCAAAATATAAGCAAATGTTACAAATGCTTTTTGGATATCAAATAAGAAGCAGAAAATTAATTATGTCTTATAGTCTGATTGTCTTTTGTGTTCATCTCTTGTAGTTTTCAACGATGGGGTACAACAGCCAATGAATAAAAACAAGGATATTTTTTTTTCTATTATTACTGACATAGAATTTTTCGTTAGATGTGTTAAGTCATGACTCAATATAATAATAGGATTTGAAAAAGATTTATATAAACATCTTTTGACATTAAATATATATCATAGTACTAAGTCATAAGGAAAATTATTACACCTCTCATTATATTAATATTATTTCTATTTACTTATGTCGGGCATAAAAGAAACATTTGAGTCATCTGAATTCTCTTCAGATAAGAAAATCCAAACAGCCTCGGATATGCCACTCACCCCTCGTGCCCTTGATTTTTTAGAGCTTATATTTCAATTCCAACTTTCTTCTTTCTTTTTTTCTTTCTTTCTTTTTGCTACAAGAATAATTTGACCATTCTAATCTGAATTAATTATTAAATATTATAGCATTGGGATCTGTAAATCCTATAATATTCACTAATTATTTATATACATATATATATTTTATCTTTTTAGATACCAGTTAATCGGTTACAAAGAATCTGAAGGATGATTAAATGAAAAAGTGGATAATAGAAATTCATTTCTGTTTATTCCAAGGTTTAGCTGAAATTTGAAACAGATCACTTAGCCGGCGTTTGACTATAGATTCTCAAATTGTTCTAAAAAATCTGATTTGGTAAAATTTGGTTTGAAGATGAAAATGTGTTTGGACATCAGTTTTCAAAATATATTTCCCAAATTTATTTTGAAAAAACATGAAACATGACTTATACTCACAAGTTCTAAAAACTATCACAAATACCCAACAATACCATTATCAATAGCATTCATTATATTATCGCAAATCATAGTCCTGAACATAAATAAATTTGATACAAAATTATCATTTTTATAATGAACAGCATGATACACTATCACGTGACCGAGAAGACGAAGCAACATTGTTACAAAATAATAAATGGTGTATTTTTTTATAAAATACAAAAGTTTGGGGTAATTTTTAAATAAATATAATAGTGATATTTTGGCCCAAAACCAGCTATTTGCCAAAATGTAGGCAAAATCTATGACCAAACATATAATTATCAAATAATATCTAAATTTATTTTAATAAAATTTATGATTAAACAGTTAGTTAATAAGTTTCCATACGAAGACTCAATCTGATGCTAAGTCACACAGCGTCTCGAAAAGAATGGACGAGCCATATACACTATACAGGGATTGCACATGTGGTTTTAGCTGAGATCCAATTGGTGTAACCCATCCGAAATAAGTATGTTATCTTCTAAATAAATGTGAGAATTTGGAGTGAATCCCTAATTGTCTTCTTTTGTTAGCCTAAAGCAGTGTTAAGATATGAAATGGATAAGATTAATGATCTTGTTAACTTTTGTCTATCCTTTTTTCTTTTTGCTTGTTGCTTTTAAAAATAATAATCCATCCCAATTTATTTATCTAGTGTTTCTTATATGGAATATCTTCTCTTTGCAATGTTCACAAGTATTATCATCCTTCTAGTGAATAATTTGTTTTACAATGTCTGAATATGAAATGTAAGGACAATAATCTCAGCCTCTTTATTCCTAGGAATAGTAGTTTTCAATTAGGTTAAGCTCAATACAAGTGTTGTACTTCAAGTAATCAAAACTACCACTAGATTTCCATCTTAGGCAACAGGATATATGTGTATGACATGGCAAGTTACCAACAAGAGTTGTAATGGAAGAGTAAGTAATTCTTGATTCTGAAATAGAGTTTTCAAATTCGTACTTTGGGTATGATGTCGTTTTTCTTAGAGAACGTTTTATCCTTCAGTGTAAATTTTTTTATGCAAATTCGAATTTAGTCGGGTTTCAATACGGATACTGAACCCCCGACGAGAAACTAAAATAAAAAAAAGACATGACAAGTTTACTAGCCCCACTGCTTGTAATAGAGACGAACTCTCATTTAACTCATTATCCTATCTTAGATTAAATTGTTCTATGTTTTATTTTTTGGTTTCACAAAATAACATCTACTCTTTCAATAGAGAGACTTGTACCTTCTTCCATAAAATTTTCGTTCAAATGTCAAATTAGAACTCTTATATAAATTTTTATGCTTAAATCTAATGAAACATTTACATTGAGACTAATGGAATATGTGAAAATCTCATCATTTTGGACCAAACAATATGATGAACATATAGTACCCCAAATCGTACTATAAAATCTAGGCTTTAACTCACGGTTTGATTTCTTTCATCATTTATGTCTCCAAAAAGAACGTCAATATTTCCTATGAGCCTAATTTTTCATTACATAATATAACGACTTCTTAAATATTATGACTAAATTTATTTTCAAAAATTTCTATCTACGTTCTATTTTAATCCAACACAAGTGAATTAGACATAATGAGACAATAAGTTGCCCAAGAAAAAAGGATAAATAATCAAACAATATAACAAATATACATAGATTTATCTTCAGGTTTTTTATTATATTTTTTAAATTCGGTAGTGTCCATTTACTGACATGATCTATTACTTGTACTGTTGTACACATGACATGATCTCATCATGAATATTGATTATAACATTGAGAGCACTGAAAATAATTTAACTTCGACAACTAGTGGACCATGATTTGTTCTTTATATTATAGAAATGCATATTCTTTTTCACAAACTACATTTTTTCTTTTGCGGTGAGATAAAGGGGGGGGGGGGGGGGGGGGGATGGTTTAAAAAAAAAACTATATCATCAAGAAATTCTATTTCTCACTTTTGTTTTATTTATCACACACAACAACGTTTGGATTTAAAGACAGAGTTTGATTTTTGTACGATTTAGTAGTCTTTTCTATTTAAAAATTAGCATGTACTCATAATAGGAACGTCCATATCATTTCGAATTAACGCTCGTGACATAAACTCCAGGGAACTACATAAGCATCCGAATCACCTTAAGACACACTAGCCATGGAACATATTAAATTCTAAAAATTTAATAATGTTATAAAAAAAATTAAATTATGGTGAATGTCTACTCTTCCTCCATGATCTTCTCAAATGTTTAATGACATATTCAATGACATATTTCTATGCCTAATGACATATTCAATAACATATTTTTCTTCACTTTTCATGCCTATATAAAGGCTTTGTAATAGATAAGAAAATACACACAATTGAAGAAGAAAATCTCTTCCTTCTCTCTATCTCTATTTCTTGTTCATGTTTTACTGAATTGCTTTTATTTCATATAACAACATGTCTTGTTCATGTTTTACTAAGTTGCTTTTATTTTATAACACGTTATCAGCACGATACCCTAATCAATTGAGTTACTTACATCTACAAAATTGTCCTACATCATAAAAGGCATGTTCCTGCCGTGCCTAATATTCATCTTGAAGAGATAAGCTTTTCATGGTATCAAACATAACTGAAGTAACAATAAGGTTGAGGAGACCAGTACACTGTGATAAGGCATATAATGCTAATGCTAAGATACATTTTCTAATCCTTTTTAATTAATTCATTTTCTTATTCGTTTTTCTCATAGGTTCTTTATTTGTTATGAAAGTTTCCAATACTAAGTATTTTCTTCTTACAAATCCATTCATATTCTTAAGTGTTTTACTTTATAAACAAAAATACTTAAATGTAAACTAATTACTATTCCATGTTTTACTTATTTTATTTTGTTGCATTATCAATATCCATTTCAATGAACGAGTTTTTAATATTTGTTGTAAGTTTGGTCTGATCTTTTTCATCTCGTATCCAGGTTATATAGATCTTATTATAAGAATCAGAAGTATATAATGATGCAGCCAAGAGTTACGTACTAAACCAAAGACAAAAAAAAAGTACAAAAAATTGGGGAGCTACTACAGCTTTTGCAAAGTCATTTGAGGAACTTTGGTTCCTTAGTTAAAAAAAAAGTAAGAACCTTATGTAAAGTTTCCCTTAACTCAACGTTTTCCTATAAAATATATGCTGGACCATCATGCGCCATTCTGACTTTTGAAAAGGTAATGTGAGGTAAGTTTCTCTCGGATAATCTTAATAGCACAACTAGCATACATTATTGATAAATAAATATACGATCCAAATGGAAAAATATTTTGAATTAGCATTGGCCGATCAAAAATTTTAATTCTCGTATATTGAAAAATTGAGTGAGTTTGTATCTCTGCAACCCAATTTTTTATTATTTATACACGATATTTTTAGTACACTCCATTAAATAAAATAAAAAGATTTAGTTTTCTGTGACTTAAAATACATAACTGCTCCTATTTTATAACTGATGTGGGAGGCAACAAGATGGTAAAGTCATTCCAGTATTGACTTTTTCATTAATGTTAAAAATATTGTCAATGATTTTTTCAATTAAAGGTTCTGCTATATCTCTTTGTTTTTCTAGAGAGCATAATACTTAGTTTCCATAAAAGTGCATGGTAACTAGTAGTACTATATTATTTTATTTGATACATTATTTTTCTTTAATGTTCTAGTCATATCACTTTCTTCTTGAAGTGAGCTTATTGAAGCAAAGACCACATGTGAATTTTTAATATTATTTTATATTTTCATATATCTGTTTGACACTAATTACTTAGCTGATTTGAGTAAACAAAAGTCTATTGTTGAGAATTATATCCAAATGACATTATGAATAGTTTAACTCAAGAGGTAAACATTCCCTTCACAATAATAATAATAATAGTTCTTCAAAATGTGAAGGCAATGTTTACCATCAAATTGGTATGAAAAATAATAAAGCACGCCGCCGATTATGATACATTCATTGAAGAGAATGTGACTTGTGATAAGCATTGAGAATGCAGACTCATTCCTAAAGGTGAATATTGTAATATGTGATAAAAGTAATGAATAAAGACATGCAATGCATGATTGGATGAATACCACACAACTCACCTCTGAGGGAGGTTTGAATGAAATAAAGAGAATAAATATTATAGTGTGGTTACATGAATATGTCATTGGCCACGTACATGTGATACGCCAAAAAAAAAATTGTTGTGCCTTCTCCATGAAGGAGACATTTACTATATGAATGGTGTGACAAAAGATCTTGTAGTACAAAAGTCATTAAGAGCTCCGTAAAAATTAATTTGTTACTACCCGAATGAATAAAAGTATTCACGACATTGATATTGTAAAGTCTCAAAAGAAACTTTTTGAGTTTCAAATGTATAAGTCAAAGTGGTTGGCATATTGAGACTATAAATGAAAGGAATATTGAATATTTTCATATTTCTATAATCATAACGGATAAATATGAAAGATTACCCGATTTTTTTTTATTTGTACTACACAAATATAAGCATGATGATGGAATCATATGTCACAAGTAAACTAGAGGTTTACCAAAATAAATATTAGTTGGCATGACCGGTTACCATCTCGGTTCAATTATAATGCGAAAAATTAATTGAGAATTACATTGACATATATTGAAGAAATATAAGATTCTTCAAGAATTCTCTTGTGCTGCTTATTCTCATGATATATCAGTTAAAGTTGGGATTGAATCCTTTGATTTCCGGAACTAATAAAAGGTGATAAATATATGGGCCCAGTCACCTGCCATCTCGACCGTTTACTATTATATGATTTGAATAGATGCATCTATTCTTTGGTCACATGTGCATTTGTTATCAACTTGTAGTTTGGCTTTTGCAAAATTGATTGCTCAAATTATTAGAGCACAGTTCCAAAATATAAATTATGATTATTTATCTTGATAATACTGGTTTAAATCCAAGTTGGTTTAGCAGAAATTGTATGCCTCCAATTACAGCTAAACCATTAGTTATGAGAATAAAATTTCCAAAATAAAATTTGGTATGTGATGTTTTATTTAATATACAACAGTACTTGTATGCATCTAGCCAAATTAAGATAAGTTCTCCCTATCACAATCGGTTCAGGGTCAGGAACCAAATAATTTCCATCTAAAAATATGAATGTGCTATATGATTTAATTATTCCACCACAATGTACAAAGATGGATCCCCAAATAAGGCTAGGGATATGTGTCGGTGATCCCAACAAAAGGGAGAGAAAATGGGCAGCTGAAAAAGTAATGCATGTAATGAATTATTATGAGTACATCTAGATCCTCGTATGAGAAAACGTGAACTTGAAGTTCAAGGAATAATTTATTTGCAAAATATTGCCACACGTATTTGCTGACCCAAAGTTAAATATCATATTCAGCTGCCAATGCTCCAAATAAAATAAAGTTCATAATGAATAGAGTCTATGGCATGCATGAAGCATAATAGACTAATCGATTCCAAAGATAAAACTCCTTGAAAAATGAGAGGAGTAAATGTTCAAGATGGTCATAATAAGGAGGCAAGTGCTCTAGAAGAGCACCACGACATAACAATTCATAAGACCTCATGGGAAAGGCTTAGGTACCTGAAAATAATAAGATAAAGAGATCTCAATAAGTTATGTCTTTATTGGGTAATAGTAGAACCGATATAAAATAATCGTCGACGATATTGTTAATATAATGTAGCGCTCAATATTATTAATATTGACGAGGATCTTGAGATCAAATCTATCATGAAATTTGGATAGATAAATGATTGGCCAAATAAAAAATACGCGATAAAAATTGATTTCACCTGAAAAATATGAAGTTGGACAGATAATCCCAACACCTGAAAGTATAAAGCTAGTGGAGGTATAAATGCGTTCTTGTGCGGAAAAAAAAGGCAAGTCAATAAACATAAAGACGACTTGTGTCACAAAAAAATTTGTAAATATCCTGGCATTGATTATATAGAGACATGTTCTCCTGTAGTGGATGTCGCCATTCCAGGTTTTAATCTGGCAATACAAGAAAAATGTGATATGCGTATAATGAAAATCATTGAAGAATTTAAATTGTTCTGAAGCATATTAAGGTTTCCAAGAAATTTATTAAATAAAGTTTTAAAAATTCTTATACGGATTGAAACAATTAGGGCGCATGTGGTATAGTCGCCTGAGTGAGTACCTGTTGAAAGAAGGGTACAAGAAGGATTCAATTTGTCCTTGTATCTTTATAAAAAGATATGGATCTAAATTTGTTATAATCACCGTGTATGTTAATGATTTAAATATCATTGGAACTCCTAGGGAGCTTCCTAAAGCAGTAGAGCTTCCTAAAGCAGTAGACTATTTAAAGAAAGAATTTGAAATGAAAGATCTTGGAAAGACAGAATTTTGTCTTGGTCTACAAATTGAGTATATGAAAGATGGAGTTTTTGTCCATCAATCACCATACACTAAAATGATTTTAAAGTGATTATATATGGATAAAGCACATCCATTCCGACCTCATAAAAATAATGAAGAGCTTATTTGTCCCGAAGTATCATATCTTAGTGCAATTGGTGCACTAATATATCTTTCTAACATTACAAGGTCTCACATAACTTTTTCAGTTAATGTCTTAACAAGATATAGCTCTGCTCCTACAAGGAGGCATTGGAATGGAATCAAACATATATTGCGGTATCTAAAGGGGACTACCGATATGAGATTATTTTATGGCAATGATTGTAGTCCCGATCTTGTTGGTTATGCCGATGCTGGGTATTTATATGACCCACACAAGGCTCGATCTCAAACAGGCTATGTGTTTACATATGGAGGCACTGCCATATCTTGGCGATCGACTAAGCAATCAATCGTGGCTACTTCATCTAATCATGCTGAGATAATTGCTAGTCATGAAGCAAGTCGAGAATGTGTATGTTTGAAGTCTATAATACACCTTATTCGAGAGAAATATGGTTTGAAGTGTGACAAACTACCCACAATTTTGTATGAAGACAATGCAACATGCATAGCCCAATTGAATGGAGGATTTATAAAGGGGATAAGACAAAGCAAATTTCACCAAAGTTATTTTTCACACATGATCTTCAAAAGAATGGTGATATCAATGTGCAACAGATCCGTTCAAGTGATAATATGGCTAATCTGTTCACCAAATCTCTACCGACGTCAACCTTTAAGAAACTAGCTTACAAGATTGGGATGCGAAGGCTCAAGGATGTGAATTGATGCTCTCATCAGGGGGAGTTAATACGCGTTGTACTCTTTTTTCCTTACAAGGTTTTGTCCCACTAGGTTTTTCTTGCAAGGTTTTTAACGAGGCAACCAAAAGGCGGATTTCTAAACATGTGTACTCCTTTTCCTTCACTAGGATTTTTTTTCCCCATAAGGTTTTTTCCTAATAAGGTTTTAACGAGGCACATTATCTATGGACATCCAAGGAGGAGTGTTATAAGAAAAATCAAATTATGGTGGATGTCTACTCTTCCTCCATGATCTTCTCAAATGCTTAATGACATATTCAATGACATATTTCTATGTTTAATGACATATTCAATGACATATTTTTCTTCACTTTTCATGCCTATATAAAGGCTTTGTAATAGATAAGAAAATACACACAATTGAAGAAGAAAATTTCTTCCTTCTCTCTATCTCCATTTCTTGTTCATGTTTTACTAAATTGCTTTTATTTCATATAACAACATGTCTTGTTCATGTTTTACTAAGTTGCTTTTATTTTATAACAAATAATACATTTTATAGATCAATTTTGTCTAATTTAAATTTTAAAAATATGCTACTCCCTCTTTTTCAATTTATACAAACCAATTTTATTTTTAGTCCGTGTCAAAAAGAATGATCTATTTATTTATTTAAAAATAATTTACCTTTATGCAATGATTTATAGTCACACAAAAAATACGTACCTCATTTTATACCATAAATTTAAATTTTTTTCTCTTTTCTTAAACTAAATATCCAGTCAAATATGTTCACGTAAATTGAAACATTGCATTCTTCTAACCAGGTAAAAGAAGAAGACTTTGTAATTGTAATTAAGAAGAAAGAATGGGGATAAAATTGGGAGAGCGTATTGAAACGGTGAGTAGGCAACAAGGAAGCACACGTGCAGTGGAGACCCGTTTCCCGATTCGGAGTTAGAAGTACGGATAATATCACAGCCGTTAGTTACTGAAATGTCAGAAGGGGAATCTTCTCCTTACAGCCGTTAGATTTACTAGAAATATGGGACCAAAATCGTACACGTGTCCCTAACATAGAACTAGACGTTCCCTTTGGCCCACAAAAATTTAAAACGACAAAAGCAAAGGAAGTGTACCTAAAAGTTAATGAAAGGCCAAACCAGTGCAAGAGAAGAGAAATAATGAGTCCCATTGGAGACATTATGGTATTGGTTAGCTCATAAATATAACATGGGCACTAAAGTAGGGACTTTCAATAATGAGATTAAATCTAGTCCTCTTATCATTTTGTGCCCTTTCTTGTTCCTTTTTCTTTTTGCTTTTTTCTTCATTTTTTTTAGATTAATTTAGCATGTGCATTTTAAATGCTAAACCACTAAAAAATCTAGCATGTGCATTGTATATGCTAAGCCAATAAAAATGACCATAGAATTTGACTAAAATTTTGAACTAATATTTAAGTATTAATTCACCTGTTTGTTTATTACACTGGCTCATTATTTTTAACTTCAAATTTGAAATGAAGAATTTGAAGTTTGAAAAATAGGTATATAAGTATTACAACTTTTTCTTAAAGTTTTCACTCACAAAATTTTGAATATATTTTCATGTCCAAACACAATCGTTCTTCAACTTCAAATACTATCTTTTTTCAAACCTCAACCAACTTATGTCCCGACATCTTAATATATGCGTTTGGATAATATTTGAGTTCAATTATTAAAAAAAAAGGTATTCAAAATTGAAGTTGAAGTTTTAAAAAACATTGTTAAATCCAAATTTATGTTTGAACGTCAATTTCACTTGAAATTTTTCCGATAAAGTTAGAGAGTTAAAATTTTATTTGAAATACACTTTCAAACCACTGTTTTTACTATTTGACTTGCAATTCAAATAATATTTCACTTTAAATTCAAAATTTCATGGCCAACTTTTTATTTACAAATAATTATTAGTATCTGAGATATTGCAACAGCAACTTTTGAAGGTGCTTTTGGATTACCACTAAAAATTACTACTCTCTCCAATTATTGACACGAACTTTTAATAGATACTCTCTAAAACTTTTCACTTTCAACATGCGAGCATTATTATTGTAAAAAATCTAGTAAATAGAGTAAGATTTAGAAGAGAAATTAGTGCCGTTCCTACTAGTAAAATTTACTTACACTCGTAAAAATATTTTTCGAAAAATATTTTTCATTGTTTGGTTGCACAAAATAGTTTGGAAAAATATTTTTCTAGATATCACATTTCCCAAAAATTATAGTAAAATAACTTCCTTAGAAAAAATTAAGAAAACATTTTTCAAAAACTACACATACCCTCACATCATACCCCAACCACCTCCTCCTTCCCTGATCCCCCTACTCCACCTCTCCCACCCCTCTCTCCAAAAAGATTTTTTTTCGGATTTCAGTTTTTTTTTTTTTTATCACCACCCATCCTGTTAACCCCCCTCAAAATTTCTTTTTTTGTATTTTTAATTTTCTATAATTCTTTTTCTACAGCACCCCCAGACCCCCTCCCCCTCCCCGCGTCAAAAAAAATAACTTTTTTTTTTGTATTTTTAATTTTCTATTTTTTCGTTTTTCACTTTTTCTGCACCACCCACCTCCCACCCTTGCGGCAATTTTTTTTTTTTAATATATTTTCAGTTCTGATTTTTTTCATTTTTTATTTTATACGTTCGAAATTTTACGAGTTCCAAAGCTATGAGTTCGAAAGTTTATGTGTTTGGAAGTTTGTAGGTTTAAAAATTATAGAGTTTACGGGTTCGAAAGTTTAGCGACTCGGATATTTATGGAATTTGTGGATTCGGAAGGTTGTTAGTTCCAAAGTTTATGGCTTCGTGTTTATTATATCTAAATTATTTATGAATACTCTTGAGAAGTTATTTTCCTTAATTTGCGTACCAAATACCAAAAAATGAGTAAGATTACTACTTATTTTTCAAGAAAATATTTTTTTGGAAACTATTTTTCACGAAAAATATTTTTCGTTATACCAAACACACCCTTGGTGTTTACACCATACCAAAAGATGTATGATATGTGGTTGCTAATAAACTAGTATCACTTGATCTTGGCTGATTAATAGTATTCTCACTATGTTAAATTACTTAAACCGTGATAAATTGATATGATTTGACGTGAACATTATATGCGTGTAAGTATTTATTGTTCACTACTTCACTCATGCGAGAGATCTTGTTCATATTGTGGTTATGCAAGAGCTACGAAGATGGGGTAAATTTCACAAATGATCATATAATTATAATTTTTTTTATCAAAATCATATAACTATATTATTTTACACAAAAATTATAAACCTTTTACTAACTCGCACAAAAATTATAGTGACTGAAAAATATATTTTTTCGATAGTATTTTCTCATTCCACGGTTTTTATTTTTTTTAATTTTAGTCTAATAAATAATAATCTAATTAAAATAGGAATGACACAACCTAACCCAATAGCTATATACATAAATTAAAATAATACTAAAAGTGAATCCTTCAAAATACGATACTTCTATCTTTTATTTTTTATTTCAGGATTTTCATTTAAAGTGATAGCATTTTTGTTTCAAGTGCTCTCTAATTATACCTTCTTTTTTTTGTCAGAATTTCATGCATTTCAAACTAAGATTTTTATGGGGCATGATACACTTCTGGTATTATTTTAATTTATGTATATGGGTATTGTCATGGTGGATTGGGCCATTCCTATTTTAAGGGAAAAATATAAAATTGAACGGTTTATTGAAATTTATTGCATTCGCTAGCCAAAACATATATAGAATCGTATATTATATGTATATAAGAATACACGTTTATATAAAAATCTATATTTCATCAGCTATATATATATATATATATATATATATATATATTTAATTGGATTATTATTTATTAGACTGAAAATAAAAAAATAAAAAGACCTGGAATAAGAAAATATTACCGAAAAATTATGTTTTCCGGTCACTATGGTTTTTGTGTGAGTTAGTGAAAGTTTTATGATTTTTGTATGAGAAAATAAAGTAATATGACTTTAGTGAAAAAAAGGTCATAGTTATATGACCATGTATGAAAATTTTCCCGAAGATGGGACAATTATGTAAGTGTTGATTATACGTGTGTGTATGTAAGTGCATCTAATATTTAATTACTTAAAATTAAAATGTGCTTTTTTTTTATCTCTTATACAGGAATTTTATTGGTTTCACGTTATTTATAGAACTACACAACCTTAAAATTTATAAATGTAAATGTATAAAATTTGTATAACTAGTATCTACGAACGTGCGTAGAACGTTAATAATGGCACGTAATGATTTAAATATCATTTATATGAAGGAACAATAAAATTTAATTAATGAGAGAAATTTTATGTTTAATACTACAACAATCATCTAAATGTCGAAAAATATTATTACATTAGCATAATACATAAATTTAAAATGAAAGAACATCATCAAAACTTACATAAATGATCAATTTTGTCATGTTAGTTAGATAATTATGTATTATAGTTTAAAAGTATTTAATGTGATGGTATCTTAACTAACACTTCTTTGTGGACAATTTTTTTTGTGTGTGTATGTTTCCTCCTAATGCTTTGGGTTCTCTGCTTTAACCAGAATTCTTGTTGTCGATCTTGATATCTCTTTTGAAGGTGCAACATATAGTTGTGCGTGCAAGAAAATATATTACGATAAATATAGTCCAATATTTAGGATATTTGTCCTTGTACTTTATTTATTATATTTGCAAAACATAAACATACTAAAAATTATTTTCATACAAATTTGAAAGGATAATCCTTAGTTTTGGAAGACGAAAGTTGAATCCAGGGATAAGAATATACTTAGAAGCACATTGACGAGTATCATAATTTTTGCACGCTATTGTTAAAACTTCTACATACCATCTGTGTGCTATTACATAAGCTATTCAGCGTATCTAAGTTTTTCAGTAGCATGATGGGTATATTTTTCTTCAAAATTAATCTATGTACAATGGAAGATCAATTTTAACTTAGTCTATTATATATACGGTGACACTAGCATACGTAAGAAATAATAAATTTGACAACAAACATGTATAGTAGAAGGCCATTTGGTATTAAAGTATTTAAATATTCTTCTTGGTAGTAATTATTAGTATCATTTTATGTTGAGTCAAAAGCTGAAAAACATTTATTTTTACTATAAAATTTTGCAATCAACCTTTTATTTAGTTGATCAATATATTCATTTTTGTTGAGACTCCAGGTATTATTCTAAACATGTTCGAGGACGAACGTTTATTTAAGAGGGGGAAAATGTAACGACCCGGCTGGTCGTTTTGAATATTATAACCCTGTTCCCCCATTTACTGCTAGATTTATGTCTTGCAATTGATTTATGACTTATCAGGTTAGTTGGTTCGGGTCCGGAAGGAACTCGGAGTGAAATGAGACACTTAGTCTCATAATTAAAAATTTAAGGTAGAAAAGTGGATCGGATATGTACCTATGTGTAAACGACCTCGGATTTAAATTTTGATGATTCCAATAGCTCTGTATGGTGATTTTGGTCTTAGGAGTGTATCCGAAATATTATTTAGAAGTCCGTAGAGGAATTAGGCTTGAAATGCCGAAAGTTTAATTTTTGAGAAGTTTGACCGGGGGGAGGGGGTGACTTTTTGATATCGGGGTCGGAATCCGATTCTGAAAATTGGAATACCTCTGTTATGTTATTTTTATGACTTATGTGTAAAATTTGAGGTCAATCGGACGTGATTTGATAGGTTCCAGAGTCGTTTGTAGAAATTAGAAATTTCAAAATTCATTAGACTTGAATTGGGGTGTAATTCATGATTTTAGCGTTGTTTGAGGTGATTTGAGGGTTCGACTAAGTCCGTATGATATTTTAGGACTTGTTGGTATATTTGGTCCAGGTTCCGAGGGCTCGGGTGAGTTTTGAATGGTTAACGGATCAAAAATTTGGACTTGAATAGCTGCTGGAATTTTCTGATATCTAATAATGTTTTCCTTCTACGCGATCGCGTGAATTCGTTTGCGATCGCGTAGGCTTAATTGGTCAGTGGGGTTTTTTTGTTCTACGCGATCGCGTAGGGTTAATGTGAGGCAGTGGCATTTTTTGCTTCGCGATCGCGTGAAGCAGGATGCGATCGCGTAGCTCTGGAATTTTGTGACTCGCGAACGCGTGACGAAGGTCGCGTTCGCGTAGAGTAAGTGGAGCGGAGTAGAAGTCACGCGTTTTGTGCTTCGCGATCGCGTGGACTAGTCTGCGATCATGTATGTCTGTGATGTTGTGCATCGCGATCGCGTGGGAAAGTCCGCGATTGCGTAGAGTAAAATCTGGGGGATGGAAAATTGTTCTTCGCGATCGCGTGGGAATGTTCGCGATCGCGTAGAGCAAATGTCTGGGCAGAGAGTTTAAGTTCTGAAAATGGGACTTTATCCCATTTTTAGTTTTTGATGATTTGGAGCTCGGATTTGAGGCGATTTTGGGTGATTTTCAGAGAAAATAACCGGGTAAGTGTTATTAACTCAATATTGGTTAAATTACCTGAATCCATAGTTGTTTTTATCATTTAATTGGTGAATTGAGTTGGGAAAATTTGAAAACCCTCTTGGTTTAAATTGAAGATTTGAGGGTCGAGTTGGGATCGGATTTTTGTAAAATTGGTATGGTTAGACTCGTGGTTGAATGGGTTTTCGGATTTTATAACTTTTGTTGAGTTCCGAGACGTGGGCCCCACGGACGATTTTTGAGCTAATTTTTGGATTTTATGGGAAATCATTATCTTCTTATGGAATTAATTCCAATAAATTTTAATGACTGAAACGAATTATTTATGACCAGATTCGAGGCGTTTAGAGACCAATTCACGAGGAAAAGGCATTGCAGAATAAGAATTTCACGGCTTGAAGTAAGTAAAAGTTTTAAATCTGGTCCTGAGGGTATTAAACCCCAGATTTTGGTATCATGTGATTATTTTGGAGGTGACGCACATGCTAGGTGACGGGCGTGTGGGCGTGCACCGAGGGGATTGTGACTTGGTCCGTCCCGGAAAACTGTAAAGTTGAATAATTTGTTGTTAGCTATATGTTCTCTATGTGTTGACAAAATTTGACTATAAATCATGTTAGAAATCATGCTTAGACTATGTGATAGTACTGTTGGGACCCACAGAGGTCGCGTACTTGTTGAATTGCCTACTAAATGCTATATGTACTCAGTCTCAGTTTTTACTTACACGGTTTATCTCAGTATCTGTTATTATTATTGATACATCATATCATTGTTGTTTGGGCTGATTTCATGATTATTGAGAGCCCGAGAGACTGGAGAGATTTATGACTGAGTGAGGCCGAGGGCCTGATTGTGAGATATTGATACTATAGCACGTGAGTTGGCCGTGCAGATCCTTATATTATACTATAGCACGTGAGTTGGCCGTGCAGATCCTTATATTATACTATAGCACGTGAGTTGGCCGTGCAGATCCTTCTATTATACTATAGCACGTGAGTTGGCCGTGCGGATCCTTATATTATACTATAGCACGTGAGTTGGCTGTGCAGTGTGGGGTGTATACCGATCATCGGAGTCTATATCATTTGTTTATACAGAAAGATCTTAACTTGCGGTAGCGAAGGTGGTTGGAGTTGCTTAAGGATTATGATATCACCATTCTCTATCATCCCGGAAAGGCCAATGTGGTGGCCGATGCATTGAGTCGTAAGGCAGAGAGTTTGGGTAGCTAAGCATACTTACCGGTAGAAGATAGGCCTTTAGCCTTGGAGGTTCAGGCCTTGGCTAATTAGTTTGTTAGATTGGATGTTTCCGAGCAGAATTGAGTTTTGGCATGTGTGGTTTCTCGGTATTCTTTATATGATTGCATCAGAGAGCGCTAGTATGATGATCCAAATCTACTTGTTCTTAAGGAAACGGTTCAGTACGGTGATGCCAAGGAAGTCACTATTGGAGATGACAGTGTATTACGGATACAAGGGAGGCTATGTGTACCTAATATAGATGGTTTGCGTGAGATGATTCTCCAGGAAGCTTAGAGTTCGCGGTACTCTATTCATCCAGGCGTCGCGAAGATGTATAAGAATTTGAGACAACACTATTGGTGGAGGCGGATGAAGAAAGATATAGTTGGGTTTGTATCTCGGTGTTTAAATTGTCAACAGGTAAAGTACGAGCACCAGAGACCGGGCGGATTGCTACAGAGACTTGAAATTTCGGAGTGAAAGTGGAAGCGTATTACCATGGACTTCGTAGTTGGATTCCTACGGACCTTGAGAAAGTTTGATGATGATTGGGTGATAGTAGATCGGTTGACCAAATCTGCGCATTTTATTCCAGTCAGTACTAATTATTCTTTGGAGCGGTTGGAAGGGATTTATATTCACGAGATTGTTCGCCTACACGATGTGCTGGAGTCCATTATTTCAGATCGGTGTATGCAGTTTACCTCACAGTTTTGGAGGGCAGTGCAATGAGAAATGGGCACACAGGTTCAGTTGAGTATATCATTTCACCCTTAGACGGACGGACAGTCCGAGCGCACTATTCAGATATTGGTGGATATGCTACACACTTGTATCATTGATTTTGGGTGTTCTTGGAATAAATTTCTGCCACTCGCAGAGTTTGCTTACAATAATAGCTACTAGTCAAGCATTCAGATGGCTCAGTATGAAGCTTTATATGGGAGACGGTGTCGGTCTCCGATGGTTTGGTTTGAGCCGGGTGAGGTTAGGCTATTGGGTACTCACTTGGTTCAGGATGCTTTAGAGAAAGTCAAAGTGATTTAGGAACGGCTTCGCACAGCACAGTCTAGACAGAAGAGTTATACCGACAGGAAGGTTCGTGATGTTTTTCACATGGTTGGGGAGAAGGTTCTGCTCAAGATTTCACCCATGAAGGGTGTGTTGAGGTTCGGGAAAAAAAGGCAAGTTGAGCCCTCGGTATATTGGGACTTTTGAGATACTTAAGAAAATTGGGGAGCTGGCTTATGAACTTGCTTTGCCACCTAGTATATCAGGTGTTCATCCAGTGTTCCATGTATCCATGCTCCGAAAGTATGTCGGGGATCCGTCTCACATTCTGGATTTCCGTACAGTACAACTTGACGGTAATTTGGCTTATGATGTGGAGCCGGTGGCTATTTTAGACCGGCAAGTTCGAAAGTTGAGGTCAAAGAACATAGCATCAGTGAAGGTGCAGTGGAGAGGCCGGCCAGTCGGAGAAGCTACTTGGGAGACTGAGCGGGAGATGCAGAGCAAATATCCACACTTATTTGAGACCCCAGGTATTATTCTAAGCCCGTTTGAGGATGAACGTTTGTTTAAGAGAGGGAGAATGTAATGACCCGACCGGTCGTTTTAAATATTATAACCTCGTTCCCCCATTTACTGCTCAATTTATGTCTTGCAATTGATTTATGACTTATCGGGTTAGTTGGTTCGGGTCCGGAAGGAACTCGGAGTGAAATGAGACACTTAGTCTTATAATTAAAAATTTAAGTTAGAAAAGTAGACAGTATATGGATCTATGTGTAAATGACCTCGGATTTGAATTTTAATGATTTCAATAGCCCCGTAGGGTGATTTTGGGCTTAGAAGTGTGTCCGAAATATTATTTGGAAGTCCGTAGAGGAATTAGGCTTGAAATGCCGAAAGTTTAATTTTTGAGAAGTTTGACCGGAGGGTTGACTTTTTGATATCGGGGTCGGAATCCAATTTTGAAAATTGAAATACCTCTGTTATGTCATTTATGACTTGTGTGCAAAATTTGAGGTCAATCGGACATGATTTAATAGGTTCCGGAGTCGTTTGTAGAAATTAAAATTTTCAATGTTCATTAGGCTTGAATTGGGGTGTAATTCATGATTTTAGCGTTGTTTGAGGTGATTTGAGGATTCCACTAAGTCCGTATGATATTTTAGGACTTGTTGGTATATTTGGTCGAGGTCCCGAGGGGCTCAGGTGAGTTTGGGATGGTTAACGGATCAAAAGTTTGGACTTGAATAGCTGCTGGAATTTTCTGATATCTAATAATGTTTTCCTTCTACGCGATCGCGTAGGCTTATTTGGTCAGTGAGGGGTTTTTGTTTTACGCGATCGCGTGGGAATATCTGCGATCGCGTAGGGTTAATGTGAGGCAGTGGCATTTTGTGCTTCGCGATCGCGTGAAGCGAGATGCGATCGTGTAGCTCTGGAATTTTGTGACTCGCGAACGCGTGACGAAGTCGCGTTCGCGTAGAGTAAGTGGAGCGGAGTAGAAGTCACGCGTTTTGTGCTTCGCAATTGTGTGGACCAGTCCGCGATTGTGTATGTCTGTGATGTTGTACATCGCGATCGCGTGGGAAAGTCCGCAATTGCGTAGAGTAAAATCTGGGCGATGGAAAATTGTTCTTCGCGATCGCGTGGGAATGTTCGCGATCGCGTAGAGCAAATGTCTGGGCAGAGAGTTTAAGTTCTGAAAATGGGACTTTGACGATTTGGAGCTCGAATTTGAGGCGATTTTGGGTGATTTTCAGAGAAAATAACCGGGTAAGTGTTCTTAACTCAATATTGGTTAAATTACCTGAATCCATGGTTGTTTTTATCATTTAATTGGTGAATTGAGTTGGGAAAATTTGAAAACCCTCTTGGTTTAAATTGAAGATTTGAGGGTCGAGTTGGGATTGGATTTTCGTAAAATTGGTATGGTTAGACTCGTGGTTGAATGGGTTTCCGGATTTTATAACTTTTGTTGAGTTCCGAGACGTGGGCCCCACGGGCGATTTTTGAGCTAATTTTTGGATTTTATGGGAAATCATTATCTTCTTATGGAATTAATTCCAATGAATTTTAATGACTGAAACGAATTATTTATGACCAGATTCGAGGCGTTTAGAGACCAATTCACGAGGAAAAGGCATTGCAGAATAAGAATTTCACGGCTTGAAGTAAGTAAAAGTTTTATATCTGGTCCTGAGGGTATTAAACCCCAGATTTTGGTATCATGTGATTATTTTGGAGGTGACGCACATGCTAGGTGACGGGCGTGTGGGCGTGCACCGAGGGGATTGTGACTTGGTCCGTCCCGGGAAACTGTAAAGTTGAATAATTTATTGTTAGCTATATGCTCTCTATGTGTTGACAAAATTTGACTGTAAATCATGTTAGAAATCATGCTTAGACTATGTGATAGCACTGTTGGGACCCACATAGATTGCGTACTTGTTGAATTACCTGCTAAATGCTATATGTACTCAGTCTCAGTTTTTACTTGCACGGTTTATCTCAGTATGTGTTATTATTATTGATACATCATATCATTGTTGTTTGGGCTGATTTCATGATTATTGAGAGCCCGAGAGACTGGAGAGATTTATGACTGAGTGAGTCCGAGGGCCTGATTATGAGATATTGATACTATAGCACGTGAGTTGGCCGTGCAGATCCTTATATTATGCTATAGCACGTGAGTTGGCCGTGCAGATCCTTATATTATACTATAGCACGTAAGTTGGCCGTGCGGATCCTTATATTATACTATAGCACGTGATTTGGCCGTGCAGCACGTGAGTTGGCCGTGCAGCACGTGAGTTGCCCGTTCGGATCTAGATATTTATATTATGGCACGTGAGTTGTCCGTGTAGATTTTAGCGCTTGGGCTGTAGGTGCCCCTCCGGAATTTGTACACCCCGAGTGAGCGCGGGTATCCATTGAGTGAGTTATGAGGGCTGGGAGCCCAGGGAGTGATGAGGGCTGGTAGTCCAGTGTGTGATTGTTGTCCTGAGAGGTTGTACTTGATTTTAATTTATTGTTACACTTAGTTGCTATCTGTCATTGTTGTGAAACTTCTGAAAGATTGTTGATATACGGATTACATGAACATGAACTGTATAAAAATTGATTTGACATTAAACTGCCAGATTTGATAGCATGTCTATTCTTTGGTGGGATTACTGAAAATGAACAATAACTGTGTAGCTCGTTACTATCTTCAGTTCCTTATTTATTATTGTTACTTGCTGAGTTGGTTGTACTCATACTACACCCTGTACTTCGTGTGCAGATCAAGGTGTTCTCAGATATTGCGGGTGTTGATCCTTTCACGCGGTTGATTTTCAGGAGATATTTAGGTAGCTGCCGTGTTCCGCAGACCTTGTATCTCCTTCTCTATCTCTTTGTTCACTGTATTTAGTCTTAGACTATTATAGACTATATTTTCCAAACTTGTATTCATATTAGATGCTCATGTACCCAGTGACACCAGGTTTTGGGAAGTATTTGTATTGTATTCAAAATATTATATTTTCATCCTTAAAGAGAAGTTTTGGTTTATTGAGATTATCGGCTTGCCTAGTATCAAGATAGGCGCCATCACGACAGGTTGAGATTTTGGGTCGTGACACCATTTAATATTACTATTATTTTTTCTGATATTTGATATTATGGAGTGGTAATGTATTACCAATACGGAGGATTCTTATGAAATTAATTTTATTAAAACTTCCTACATATTTTTAATAAGAATTTAATAGACAAAATTTTATTAAATTTAAAATTTTAAATATTAAAAATTAGCATATAAGGTATTGTAGTCCAAAAAATAGGTTATTATAGTTATGTCCTTTCCATATGTGTTCTTCCGCTTAATATTTTAGGGCTATTTTGGTATATTAATATTGTATTTATGCTTTTATAATAATATAGGCTCTCATTTTCTAATGAATTTGGACAATATAATACATTCTCAAATTAAATTAGTAATAGGACATTATAATACGTTTTCAAATTAAATTAGTAATATGAATTTTTAAGAAGAATATCCTAAAAGTAATAGGATTACATGGCTAAAGATATTTACTTGTTCAATTTTATATGAATTAGACATCCCGAAAGTAATTATACTAATAGGATTCCTAAAGGTAATCATGTAGGATTCCTAACGTGTAGTATTATGTCCTAAAACTAATAGGATTATAACGCTAATATCTAGAATTTCAGTTATGTCCTTATATTATGAGTTATTGTGCTTAATATTATAAGATTATTTTTGTAAATCGACATTGTATTCATACTTTTATAATAATACTAGTATCTATGAACGTGCGTTGCACGTTAATAATAATACATGATGATTTAAATATTTATTTATATGAAGGAACAATAAAATTTAATTAATAAGAGAATTTTTATGTATAATTATACAACAATTATCTAAATGCCAAAAAATATTATTACATTAGTATAATACATGAATTTAAAATAAAAGGACATCATCAAAACTTACACAAATGATCAATGTTGTCATGTTAATTAGATAAATATGTATTATAATTTAAAAGTATTTAATGTGACGGTTTCTTAAAGAACATTTCTTTGTGGACAATAATTTTTGTGTATGTTTCCTCCGAATGCTTTGGTTGCTCTTCCTTAACTAGAACTCTTGTTGTCGATCTTGATATACCACTTGAAAGTGCAACATACAGTTGTTCGTGCAAGAAAACATATTACGGTAAATATAATCTAATATTTAGGATGTTTGTCCTTGTGCTTTATTTATTATATTTGCAAAACATAAACATACTAAAAATTATTTTCACACAAATTTAAAAAGATATTCCTTAATTCCGAAAGACGAAAGTAGAATTCAGGGATAGGAATATACTTAGAAGCTCATTGACCAGTATCATAATTTTTGCATGTGTGGCGTTATTGTCAAAATTTTTATATACCATCTGTGTGCTATTACATAAGATATTTGGTGTATTTAAGTTTTTCAGTAGTATGACAGACATATTTTTCTTCAAAATCAACCTATATACAATGGAAGATCAACTTAGTCTATTATATATACGGTGATACTAATATACGTAAGAAATAATAAACTCGACAACAAACATGTATGGTAGAAGTATTAACGTATTTAAGTATTTTTCTTGATAGTAATTATTGGTATCATTTTCTGCTGAGCCAAATACAGAAATACATTTTGTTTTTACTATAAAAATTTGCAATCAACCTGTTATTTAGTTGATCAACATATTCATTTTTGCTAGCTAAGATATCTTTTTAATTCTATCATGCGATTTGCACAAATTATATTTTAATCTAATGATAGAAATATTTCTCTTATTAAATGCACTAACATTACCATTGGGATTGATAACCGAGTGTTCAAGAAGAACCAAATCATCTTTTATTGAATGCTCTTATTCGTTTCCGACACGAATCAAGAAGACATTGAATACTAGATCTGTTCTTACTTTATATTTTTTGTCAGTTGAATCTTTTTCATTTGAGGCCAGAAGTATAACTTTGGCAAGCTAGCTTTTACAGTCTCTGCTTTTGTCGATTTTGGAACTACTGGTAGTACTTGACATAAATTACCTCCCAAATCATTAATTTTTCACCAAACGTTTCATTAATATCTAATATATCTCTAGAACTCCGTTTGGCACTTAACCATGAGTGTTTCATCCCATATTATCATTTTTGATTTCCTTATAAATTTAGCATCATTCCGCTGCTTTGATATATTTGTGATGATTATTTAAGTTGTTTGAAGAGGTATATCAAATCTAAAGTGGGTGGGCTCACAATAAAATCGTTGTTGGTACACCACTTACTATTATTGCTAACAGTGTCATGCCTCGTGATATTATATTTGTAAGTAATGTGTGACATACAAATATTATTTCTATTCTGCCAGAGGCATTTACAAAGAATAATTCCGTTATAGCAGAGTTGTCTCTTTATAATATAGTCTTGAAAGCTTGTTCTTGTTTAGGATTTAGTTTTGATTGCGCTTCCTCAGACACTTTATAACTTTTTTGATTCTTAATAATATATTAGCCTTTTTACTTTCTGTTCTAACGCTCTTTTTATGGAATAAATTTATGTACCCTAAGATTTTATTTTAAACTTGAATAAGAATTTTACTCATACGATAAATTTAAAAAATAATTGAATTGGATTCTCTTGCTAAATAATTAATTAAAAGATTTAATTATTTGATTTTAACATAAATAATTTATCCTATGTTGATTCAGATCTTAATATTAGTTCATCTCTTATTTTTAATATTTAATCTTAATTATAATTTTATCCACCATAAATTTTATTTTCAAAGAGTAAAAGATTGATATGACATTTTACTTTTAGATCTTTATGTCGAATCATTAGTGGTATTGACTCTCACCTACTATTTTTTTTCTCTTTCTCACACATTTATATTCTTAATATTTTCTTAGTTGTTGTTTAATAATTGGGTATTTTTTAATATTATACGAAAAATTAATTAAAAAATATTGTTTTAGTAGGAGAATAATTCAAATATAATATAAAAATATATTATCATGGGGGTATTTTTTTCTTAATTTCAACTCTTTATGCAGTCCATTTAATATTGTTTTTATTGTTTGTATTGGACATTATGAAGTGGTAATGTATTGCCAATATGGAGGATTCTGATAAAATTAATTTTATTAAACCTTCCTACATATTTTTAATAAGAATTTAATAGATAAATTTTATTAATTTTAAAATTTTAAATATTAAAAATTAGCATAGAAGGTATTGTAGTCCAAAAAATAAGCTATTGCACTTATGCCCTTTCCCTATGAGTTCTTCCGTTTAATATTTTAGGGCTATTTTGATATATTAATATTGTATTTATGCTTTATAATAATATAGGCTCTCCCTTTTTCTAAATGGATTTGGACAATATAATACATTCTCAAATTAAATTAGTAATAGGACATATAATATATTTTCAAATTAAATTAGTAATAGAAATTTTTAAGAAGTATATCCTAAAAGTAATAAGATTACATGACTAAAGATATTTATTTATTTAATTTTATATGAATTAGACAGACGAAAAGTAATTATACTAATAGGATTCCTAAAGGTAATTATGTAGGATTTCTAACGTGTAATATTATGTCCTAAAACTAATAGGATTATAAGACTAATATCTAGAATTTCGGTTATGTCCTTTTATTATGAGTTATTATGCTTAATATTATAAGATTTTTTTTTAAAAACCGATATTATATTTATACTTTTATAATAATATAAATAGATAGATATAGATAAAAATAGATAGTTACATGGTGAATCAGTTGATAACTCATTAATTAAATATTGAGGAATTTACACATGGAGGGACAAAATGCATATTGCAGTTGATTAAAATTTTGAAGTGCTTTACCAGTTAAATAAGGACCAAAATAAAAAAAATTGTTCTTATCGAAAAGTAAGTGCTAATTTGCTAAAGGAAAAAAGAATTTGAATCTGAAAAGAATAGAAAAGAAAAGAGGAAAGGTTAGGTCAGGAAAAGGTCGCAGAGTCTTTTTACGTGGCATCTCCAAGAAAAGAAAGTGCTTTTAATAAACGGCGTCGAATCGCGCGGTTTCTTGATGGGAACACCATCTTTGACTACCATTGAAGTAAAAATTCGGCAAAGAATCCCAAAAAGTTGAGGAGAAACTACAAAGAGCCTTCACCAAAAGAAAGGAACTCTACCATTTCTGGTCGGTCGGTCTTATACCATTTCAGTATGTGCACATGCATGCTCCATTTATTTATTTATTTTAAGGAAAATCGTGGTTTTTGTCTTGAAATTTTGATAAATTCTTACTTTGATCCTTATGATGTCTAATTAAACACAGCTATCTTTAATTAAATGAAATGTGCAGTTTTCAATCTTTTGCTCGTGCGTGAACTTTTACCTTTTACGCTATTTGATTACCTATGTGTTATACTTCATGTTTAAGAGCAATATCCTTATGAAAAATACAACAACAACTATAAATTCGGTGTAATCTCACAATTGAGGTATGGGGAGAGTTGTGTCATGTGTGTACACAGACCTTACACTTAGCTTGTGAAGGTATATAGGTTGTTTCCGATAGACCCCCACTTACGGAAAAATATAAAAAAGGCAATAATAACAACAAGATAAGATAATAAGATAACCGAAATGAAAGAAATAATATGTAGTGATATAAATATAAGAATAAGAATAGAGTAATACTAATACAATTGGTATGAAAAAGAGATACGCCTCACTATCTTCTAACCTTCTACTTGCACCCTCCTATCATGGATCACGTCCTCTGAAAGCTTAAGTTGCGATGTGTCCTACCTAATCGTTTCTACCCAATACTTTTTAGGTCTACCTCTACCCCTCCTTGGACCCACCATGACCAACCTCTCAATTTCCGACAAAAAAAATCCGATCGGAAAAAGTAGTCGGAAATGGCATAAAAATATATTTTTCAATTTTTAATAATAATTATGGCAGATATTTTGTCTATATCCGTCACAAAATTTGGCGAAAAATACTGCGAAGGAATTAGCGAACGATTCAGTCGGGAAAAAAAAAAGTTGCGACCAATTCGATCACAAAAATTTATTAAAACGGGGTATGACTTCGTTGGCCTCATTTGCGATCGAATCGGTCAGAATTTTTAATTTTTTTCAAATTTCCGACATATTCAGATGGAAATTTTTTTTAAAACTCCAGACCCCTTTCTTTTTTCCTTCTCTCTTTTCTTCCTCTCCCCGCTAGAAATCCCCCATCCCCAGGCATTACCGTGCTCCGGCGACATTCGTCCCTCTCTGGCGATACCTCCATCCCTCTATCTCTCGCTCCCTCTCCCTTTCCCTCGATATTTTTTTTTTCTGCATTTCAAACTTTCTCATATTTTGATGTTAGTAATTTGTGAGAATAATTTTGAACTAAAGAAATACCGTACCAGATCATAATGAATATGTGGCAACAATTTAAGGTAAAAATAAATTAAATTTTGTTAATACTTATCCTCATTCGTCTAATATTATTTATTCTTTTTTTGCACGTTAGGTGCGTATGGTAGCCTGTACTGAAAAATGAGGTAGATGTTAACTTCGAGAAGAGAGCACAAAAGTGGATAAAAGATTCAAATCATGTTGCTAGGAGAGATAGCACCAAGCCTGAGTGGATCCGTGTAGGTATCTAGAATCAGCTCTTGGAGAAGTGGAACATCGCTGAGTGGAAGAAGAAGAGTGAACATGCAAAGTTAAACAAAGCTTCTACTAAGGGTGGAGAGTTGCATACTCGAGGTTCTATTAGTTTGAGATTGGTAATTTTATTATAAAATATTTTTTAGTTTTACAAGTACGCACATAGAACACACGCGCGCGCGCGTACACACACACACACACACATACACACACACACACACACACACACACATACACACACACACATATATATATATATATATATATATATATATATATATATATATATATATATATATATATATATACATACACTCTTTAATTTTCAGGAAAAGGAACATGGGAGGATGTGACTCATGCTGAGGTTTTTGCGGAGACCTACAAGAAGAAGAAGAAGAAGGACTGCACAAGATAAGGATGGGTCGAACCGCGTGCTTCAGAGACATTTGTATGATCCCAACTCCAACACTATATTATTTTTTAGGATTATTTGGTTTATATAATGTGTATCATTTTTATTTCAGGAAAAGTATCATAATGATCTTGATGCATAGCGACAAACTCAGCCTGAAGGAACTCAGGCGGCCCTGGAAGATATGACTGCAATATGGACACATGGGACAGGTGACGTGAATAAAGGTTTTGATGTTATGTAATTATCTATTTTAGTATTAATTTAAAAATTGCGTGTTTGTTTTCTTACTCCTTGTACTTTATTTTCTTTATTTCTCGTGAAAATAAATAAAGGTCGAGTCTACGCGTTTGGAGTACAACCATCTTCCAGTCGTCCTGCAGCATTATTCGCTGGTGTGTCAGTTTCCCAAGAAGACATGGAAGATATGCGTCAAAGAATGGATCAAATATCGCGAGAATGGAACGCAACTCAAGCTTTGATCCATAAATTATTTAAAAAGATAAGAAAGAAAGACAGTCAATATACAATGGAGTCTGAGTCTGAAAAAGAGACTGAGTTTGACTAGGAGTAGTTATTTGAATGTGCATATTATATTTTAGAGTTGAAGATAGAGACATGTTTAATTTATGAATTTGAGTTAGTATTTGATAATTGTTTGATGATAATTAATGTTGTTTGATTAGTTGGTTGGATTGTTATAAATATTAGTATTTGGTTTGTAGTAAATATTGGATTTAGTTTGTTATACGCAATGGTGTGTTGATATTAGGTGTTTGTTTGGCTGTTTTATTTTGCAGGTGCTGTAATTGAAAATACAATAGAATTCTATTAAAAAATTTCCAGATTTGGGGCTGATTTGCGACCGAATCAGTCGCAAATCTCACCAAAATTTTTCTAGATTTGTGACTGATTCAGTCGCAAATTGTGAATTTTTGATTTTTTTTAATTAATTTAATATGTACTGTTGTTTCGCCCGAAAAATGTAATTAAATATTAGTTTTATTATTTAAATTTCCGATCGAATCGATCAAAAATATTTTAAAAAAATTATTTAAATTTGCGAGCGAATCGGTCGCAAATTTACTGACCAATGCGGTCGCAAATCACTTAGATTCAAATGCGTCCTTTATTTTTTATTTTGCGACCAAATACGTCGAAAACTTCCGACCGATATCGTCGCAAATGTTTTGCGCCCACGTGTTTTCCGATACATCTCCTCACAAGGGCATCCGTGCATCTCCTCTTCATGTGTTCAAACTATCTGAGCCTCACTTCCTGCGTTTTGTCCACTACGGAAGTCATTCTCACCTTGTCGTGAATAACTGCATTTCTAATCTTATCTTTCATAATATGCTCACACATCCATCTCATTCTTATTTCAGCTAATTTCATTTTCTGGATATGAGAATTCCTGACTAGCCAACAGTCCGTCCTATATTACATAGTTGGTCTAACAACCACTCTGTAGAATTTACTTTTAAATCTTTATGGTATATATATTATTATCGCACAAGACATTGAATGCGAGCCTTTATTTGATCCATCCCCCTCCAATACATCGTGTGATATCATTATTAATCTCCCAATATTATATTTGATAACATACCAAGATAGTTGAAACTTCCTCTCTTGGAATGACTCGTGTATCAAGCCTCACTTTCACGTTCGCCATACGGCTTACATCACTAAACTTGCAATCCAAGTATTTTGTTATAGTCCAGCTAAACCTGAAACATTTAGACTTCAACGTATGTCTCTAAACCTCCAGCCTAGCGTTAACTTCACCTCTCGTCTCGTCAATCGGTACTATGTTATCTACAAATAACATTCCCCGTGGCACCTCCTATTAAATGTGTCGCGCTAATTCATCCACCATCAAGGAATATAAAAATAGGCTAAGAGCTGGTACAACTCCATCATGACTGGAAATGCATGAAATTTCCCCCAACTGTCATCACCCGAGTCTTAGCTCCATCATACAAATCTCTAATCGCCCTAGTGTATGCCACATGTACATCTCTAATCTCCAAACATCTCCATAGAACCTCCCTTAGGAGTTGGGACTTTGTCATATATTTTTTCTAGGTCAATAAACAACATATGCGATTCCCTCTTCCTCTACCTATTCTACTCCATCAATCTCCTTACAAGATAGATGACTTTTGCAGTCGATCGCCTTTGTTTGAACTCGAAATACTTCTAAAAAATAGGCATACTTTTTCTTACCCTTATCTCCATCTCCTTCTCCCAAACGTTCATTGTGTGACTTAACAACTTGACATCCCTGTAGTTATTGCAATTTTGAATATCATTCTGAAAATAATTTAAATATGTTTTATAACATATTTGCTATATAAAGGGTCCAAATTTAAATATGTTTAGGGGTCGTTTGTTTGAAGAGACAGGAATAATATCCTTGAATACAATATGAAATTATTTTATTTCGCGTTTGGTGATATCCATAGCATAATTATGGTATCACAAAGATCCCTTCCTCCAAACCTCTTCTCCCAATTTTTTTTTGAAGAAAGTCAAGGTTAAAAATTAAAAATTAAAAATTAATTATAATTTTAAATTCATTGAAAGTATAAATAGAGGCTCTCTTTATGGATTTGTTATACGATTTACCTTTATTTTAATAATTAGTTTTGTGCAATATGTCCATTGAATATATATTTAAAAGTTATCACTTTTATTCAATTATGTAAAAAGATTCTCGAATTTTGATTATTTCTTGTTATTCTAACCTTTTGCATATTCTGCTCATTCTCTTATTAATATTCGAGGTTATTAAATTTTCACTTTAGAAGTAGTAAGAGATTTGATTTGTTCTATTTGCGAGATCATAACATAATTAAAAGAATGGTAAAATATATTATTATATTTAAAGAAGTAAAAGGAGATGAAGCATATAAAAGTTGATAATCTAGGATGTACAATAAACACTTGAAATAATCAATTTAAATAGTAGGAGAAGAATGTTTATTGTATAAAGTTGGAAAAATAACACTGTAAATAATAGCCGATAAAATGTATAATTGTTTATATATCTATCTCTCTCTCTCTCTCTCTCTCTCTCTCTCTCTCTCTCTCTCTCATATATATATATATATATATATATATATATATATATAAATTATAAAAATTATAAAAAAATTTATATATTTTTGTGGCTATAGAATATAAATAGTTTATGGCGCAAGCTAAAAATGATAATATTGGGAGAGGTTTTTGATTTTTTAGACAAAGTTTGAGGTGGAAAATGATTTTCTCTCTTTAAGAATTAACTATTGTGATGAATTTCTATTCAAAAATCAAAACTACCAAGTGGATTTAGGTTCTTATACCAACAAAATTAAACATTAATAATTTGCACCTGATAATCAGATATAGATTGGGTTAGTTGCATTTTGTGCGCGACCCATTGTCAGATTAAGCAATAATATGTATTGTTTTGAGATGCGACCGGCATGATAATGTCAAGTTTAACCTAATAATTAAGAAAAACAATAAACATACAAAACATGCTTTGACAGTTATGTTTCCTAGGCATCTCAAATAAACACACTTTCCAAATTTAAGTAATCTTTCACGGAATCTTAAATATCTCTGTGGTGGCGAGGAAAATCAATTTTATTATTTGTATCACATATAAGTATTTTATTTTATTTTATTTGAGATCATGTGATTAAATAATAGTAACATCTTATTTAAAGAAAATGGTGGTCACTAGACTTTAGTTTAAGAATGATGGGTCTTTTTTTAGTTAAGTTGAGATATATGATTTTTTAAAATATATAGAGAAATATGTTTTCATGTCATCTATTTTAAAGGTTCGGCTGGTTGCATGAAATAGTATAAAATAAGAAGGATTTTTTTTTGAGATGACGTTTTCTTTTTTCTTGTTTAATATTCTTCAATAGGCTGTCTTTTAGTTAAGCATTATAATTAATGATACTTTTAAGTACAAATAAACTATACTTAAAGTGACCGGCCTGTTTGACAATGTCAAGGGACAGAAAATGAACATTGAAAGTTGAAACTGTCTTTAGTCTTTACCCACCTTGTACTAAATAAAATTGGCTATAATTATATTAATAATGTGTTTGACACATGAAATTAAGAAACTTGTAAGTTTATGCTTGACCGTGTCAATGAGAGAAATCACAAATACGTTTTTGGAATTAATTAAAAAAAAGAAGAAGAGTAACTGTAGTATACTATTTTAAATTAGAATGCTTAGAAAAAAAAGTTAAAATTTATAGGAAAATCAATTAATAATTCATCCAAAATCTTTGACGGACATTTAGCACTACAAAATTGCATCTCTATATGTTCTTAAAATTCACTTTAATCTCTACGTCAACTAATTTAGCTTCTCTATGAGAATATTTCTTGACAAAATGTAAAGTACATAATACAATGCAGATTCTTTCTTGTTTTAATACACGACTTTATAGAAACGGAGATGAAAAACCTTGGTAATCGATAAAATATGTCTATTTCAGCCTCTAATTAGTTTACATTTTCCGAGTATAAGCTTTATCAATGTGGTTTAATTTGGTTCTTTTCGATTTAATTTGTTGATAGAGATCTCCCTAAGAAGATGTCTTATTCTGTCACAATATAATGTTGAAAAGAAAAATGTTGTACATAATTCTGAAGTTGCCTCCATCAACATGAATTGCAAGTCCATTTTCACAATATAAAAAAGAAAACGAATCCAATCTTGAGGAATTTCTTAGACTGGGTAAGAACTGTTCTTGTTTTCTGTTTTTGCTTTATACGACTTGTGGCTATATGTTTTGACATTGATTTGTGTATTTTGACCTTATTTGTACATGTACAATTGAGCAATAGCCTTGAACTGTTATTGTTAGCACCAAAATTTGAGTTCAAACTTAGGTCATGATCAATCGACGTACAAATTACAATAAATTCAAGAAACACAGTACACTATTCATTTTCTACAATTCACTTCGATTTGTTGATTTTTAAAGTTTATTATTTAATTAGATATAAACATACACATCACAGATTAATTTTACCGTTTTTCTAATTATATTTTGTATGTATACTATTTGCATCCTCCGTTAAATAGTATAACTGATGGATTATTATAAGCATCGGAAGTAATCAAGGTATCAAAATCACATGTAATCTAGAAAACGAAATTTTACGTGTTACCTCTCACCTCTTCAGTCACGTGAGGCTTCAGTTCCATGACGTCTCAATGGAATTTTCACTACCCGCACGATCACGATCCACAAACATTTTACGGTCTTCTAATGTGTTATTCAAATAACATCCGAAAATAGTTATTTCGTTTGGATGAATTTTCAAGGAAACTAAGGCTCAAATTTTCGGCCATCGCCTTCTTTTTTCTCTAGGTGGAAAATCACATGTAATTATAGCACAAGTTTTAAGGGTTAAAATCTTTTTCCAAAATCTATTGGGTTTTCTTTTCCACCAAAAAAATAATTTTTTTATTCCTATTATTCAAGCACACAAGAACCATACAATTTAATTAACAAAGCTTCAGGAATTACTTTCTAACTTTTTAAATTAATATCGAGCATATTTTTATGTTTTACTCTCTATATATGGTCGAAATAGATTTCGGCCTTTGTACGTCTGATCGAGTTCGAAAGATAATCGATTGAAGTGAGACCTCGAGATAGGTTCCGAAGATGGTACAAACAAGCTTCGAATCCGTGGGGCTGATCAATGTCGAGTTCGATATCATTGTCAAGCTCGGATCCAAATCGAACTATGATGCAAAGTAAAGCTATCAAGCTTATGATCCAGAGACCGACCAACATTGACCCCGAATCAATTCGAGAGCTCGAGTCAGAATCGAGCTCGAGCCAAGATCGAGAGCTCGAGTCAAGATCGAGCTCGCAGACAAAAGCCGCTGCAATCCCACTATAGAGAATCTTGGCAGAAATTGTGTAAAAGCTGATTTATCGTGGGTCTCCCATTGAGTATTTTTTAATTATGTTTAGAGCAAGATCCCTCTACTATAAAGGGCATGGTTATCATTTCTGTAAAGGCAAGTTTTTCAGGCTTACATTGTAATAAAAATACTATATTCTCCCATAGTAAAGAATCGTTCTTTCACGCTTCTTAAATTGATTCCACTTGTTGAGTCCTAAGATTCATCTTCTTTACAACCTTATCTATTTTGTATTCTTTACAATCTATATTTATATTTCTATTTATGCTTACAATTTATATTAAGCTGTGCCACATATCCTTAGAACTACGTACAAATTTCACTCCATCCGTTTTTCGGGTAAATAGTTTGGTGCCCACCGTGGGACTAAGGATAACAGTGGTTATTTGATACGAATCTGAAGAAACACACCGTTGTGTTTTTTGCGCTCGGTTCCGAAAATATCTTGGATTTCGGATTAGCAACGACTAACTACCAATCAAATGATTCACCAATCAACAACGGAGCCGGTCTTCAAGATGAGAACAATAACTTGACACCCAGTACCGAAAGGCCACTTGTAAACGCCGTTGGAGCTCGAATCGGAGCGCCAATAGATATCAATTCGCATGTAGCCATCGAGGCGAACCTCTATGCTGAACCCGAGAATAGCATCCATGGTGGCACTTGGTGTGCAACTCGAGATACCCATAACGTCGAGGAAAACGACGTTAGCTTGCGTATGATTTTTGAAATGTTGCAAGCCCAACAGACAGCAATAGCTCAGTTGCAGAGCCAAACCCAGCTACAAAGCAGGCCGGAGCCCAGTCCATCTCGAGAAATTACCCACAGAACGGAGCCAGCCATAGTGAAGTCAAATGAGCAAGAATCGGGGACTACTCCCGAAATTGCTAAATTGCTCGAGAAACTCACAAAGCGAGTCGAAACTAATGATAAAAAAAGTAGAAACTTATAAATCTAGGGTCGATTAGATCCCAGGAGCTCCACCAATAATAAAAGGGTTGGATTCAAAAAAAATCGTGCAAAAACCTTTTCCCTCTGGCACAATCCCGAAACCAATCCCCAAAAAATTTCGTATGCCCGAAATTCCTAAATATAACGGAACGACCGATCCCAACGAGCACGTCACTTCTTACACGTGTGCCATCAAAGTCAATGATTTAGAAGACGATGAAATCGAATCTATGTCTTTAAAAAAATTCGGAGAGACCCTCTCGAAGGGGGCAATGATTTGGTATCACAACCTACCACCAAATTCCATAGACTCGTTCGCCATGTTAGCAGATTCTTTTGTGAAAGCACATGCCGACGCCATAAAAGTCGCAACAAGGAAATCGGACCTCTTCAAGGTAAGACAAAAGGATAACGAGATGCTGAGGGAGTTCGTATCTCATTTTCAAATGGAACGAATGGACTTGCTACCAGTCATAGACGATTGGGTTATTTAAGCTTTCACTCAAGGTTTGAACAAACGAAGTTCGACGGCTTCACGATGGTTAAAGCATAACATGATTGAATACCCAACCATCACGTGGGCCGACGTGCACAATCGGTATCAATCAAAAATTAGGGTCGAAGATGATCAATTGGGGTCTGAACCCGCTGTTCGAAGGGATACTAATCGAGAACGAGGTCCGATCGGGGATCGATACCAACCATACAACGGAAGCTACAAAGCCAGTGAATTGAGACATAACCTCGGGCAAAATAACAAAAGAAGTGATCGAGGTCAGGCCTCCCTGGGGATGATGAACAGAAGTAGGTTCGATAGGCCTGTCGGATTTAAGGAAGCACCTCCGTTATCGGAATATAACTTCAGCATTGATGCATCCGCCATCGTTTTGGCTATCGGACGCATCAAAGATACTAAATGGCCTCAACCTATGCAGAACAATCCTGCCCAGAGGAATCCTAATCAAGTGTACGAATATCATGGCACCCATGGCCACAGAAGGGAAGATTGCAGGCAACTAAGAGAGGAAGTGGCCCGGTTATTCAACAAAGGGCACCTTCGAGAAATTTTAAGCGATAGGGCGAAGAACCATTTTAAAAATAGGGATTTCGGCAAGCAAAACGAACAAGAAGAACCGCAACACGTCATTCACATGATCATCAGCGGCGCCAATAACCCTCAGGGACCAGTGCTTAAACGCACTAAGACATCGATTGTGAGAGAAAAGCGATCTCGAACTCAAGATTACACACCCATATGAACTTTGTCCTTCAATGATGAAGATGCAGAAGGAGTCATACAACCTCATAACGATGCACTGGTAATATCCGTACTCATGAATAAAACTAAAGTTAAGTGTGTGTTAATTGATCCAGGTAGCTCGGCCAAATTAAAGGTCGTAGAACAGCTCGGCTTGCAGGACCAGATCGTACCCGCAACCCTGGTTCTAAACGGATTCAATATGGCATGTGAGACCACCAAAGGCGAGATAATTCTACCAATAATCATGGTCGGAACCATCCAGGAAACAAAGTTCCACGTGATCGAAGGCGACATGAGATACAACGCCCTTTTCGGAAGGCCATGGACCTACAACATTAGAGTTGTACCTTCGACCCTACACCAGGTCCTCAAATTCCCAACATCGAGAGGAGTCAAAATAGTGTACGGAGAACAACCAGCCGCAAGAGAAATGTTCGTCGTCGAGGAAGCGAAACCAATATCCTCGCCTTCGCCAATAAAGGGATCGCGCTCAGAAGGGGAACGAGATACCAAATAGCAGTCACAGACATCGGCTTTGACCCAACCTGATAACCAGGGGATCGAAGAAGATGATGATCCGAGGATCCCTCGATCCTTCGTGATTCCCGATGACTCCGACACCACCACATCAACGATTGAGGAACTGGAGCAAGTCACACTAATCGAGCATTGGCCCGAACGGAAGGTATACCTGGGAACGGGGTTGAGCCCCTAACTCAAGAAGAAACTTATTCAATTTCTTATCGATAACATTGATTATTTTGCCTGGTCCCATTTAGATATAATAGGGATCCTGTCACGACCCCAAATTATCTCCGTATGATGTTGTGATGGCACCTAGTCTCTAAGACTAGGTAAGCCTATTTATGCGGAATAATAATAAATATCTGAAATAAATAAACTACAATTCAAACAATTTCAACTCTCAAAACCCGGTAAAAATAAGTCACAAGCTTCTAAGAATTTATTCTCTATGTCTCTATACATCAGAGTCTAAAGCAAATAAGGAAGACAACATAGAAAGATAGAAGGGGACTCTGGAGTCTGCGAACGCTGGCAGATATACCTCGAAGACTCCTCGTACAGCTAGTTTACTAATGCCTGATCTGATAAGATGTACTTGGATCTGCACAAAAAGATGTGCAGAAGCGTAGTATGAGTACACCACAGTGGTACCCAGTAAGTGCCAAGCCTAACCTCGGTAGAGTAGTGACGAGGTCAGGTTAGGCCCTACTGGAGAATAAATAATGGCATGGTAAAATGTTTAAATAATATTATAAGATAAAATGACAATGGAAATGAATCAAGTAGTATGTCACATTTAATTACACTAAATAACGGAAAATAAATACCTCGTGGAAACAAAACATAATTCTTTTCAACTTTAAGAAAATCACAACAATAATCAAAGGTAACTGCGGCCATAAATCAATATCAACAAGGGCACTCCCGAGGTACCGCCTCGTAGTCCCAAATCATAAACAAATTCACAATATCTCATTTCCTTATCTCACCGCGGGAGCCTTCACAATTTATTTGAAATAAAATATTTTTTTTCCGAAATAGCATCCCGTGTTTTAGCCATCCTTATCACACCGCATGACTTCTAGTAGTTCCCCTATTAGCCACGCGTATCAAGCCACCCTTATCTCACCGCATGCGTTTCAATACCCAGACCTTATACCACCGCATACGTATCAATATCACAATATATCACAATTTACACCTCAGGTGCTCAAATAATTTAACTTGCCAAAATAATTCAACAACAATATTTTTTCACAATAAAGAGCTCACGGCTCTTGTCAAAATAATTCAACAATAATATTTTTCCACAATAAAGAGCTCACAGCTCATGTCAAAATAATTCAACAATAATATTTTTTCACAATAAAGAGCTCACAGCTCATGTCAAAATAATTCAGCAACAGTATTTTTCCACAATAAAGAGGTCACTGCTCCATCACAATGAGTACGAAAATCTTACAAAAATATTGAGGAGTAAATAATTCAGGAAAATAATATTTAAAAATCTTTAATACATTGCTTCAATATCAAGTTTAAAAATGTCAAATACTTCATACTAATAATATTTAATTTAAAGAAAATCAACCTTAAAATAATGCACAGAATAAAAAAAATCAAGTTCCAACTAAACAGATAAAACAATAAGCAGGAAAAGGTGAAGCAAATTTAAAATATAAACATTAAATCAATAATGAATAATATAACAAAATGAAATAATTTAATTAATGCGCAACAGTGATTTACATAATTTAAAATATAATCTTTCACATTTAGCTCGTGTACACACTAGTCACCTTGTGTACACGACTTTTCACACATTACAATTATCAATCCTAGGGGGAATTTCTCCCACACAAGGTTAGACAAGTCACTTATCTCGACTTGCTCCAATTTAACCAAGTATTATGCTTTTTCCTCGATTTTTTAACTCCGATCGATTCGTATCTAGTCATAATTAATTCGATACAGTCAACAAAAATTATAGTAATCAATTTTATAAGAAAAATTACTTTTTTCAATAAAATCCGAAATTAGCTTAAAAATCGCATATGGGGCCCATGTCTCGGAATCCAGCGAAACTCACAAAATCCGACAACTCATTCAATTACGAGTCCAACCATACCAGTTTCACTCAAATCCGATTCTGGATCGATACCGAAATCTCAAAAATTCATTTCTATGCGATTTCTAAAAATTTCCCAAATTTCTATCTCAAAACACTAATTAAATGGTGAAAATAATGTTATATTCGTGTATATTGACCAAATCCGAGTTAGAATCACTTACCCTGATATTTTTCCTTGAAAATATATCAAAATCATCTCTCCTCAAGATCCAATTCGTCAAAAATGATAAATGGGACGAAGTTCCCTGTTTTTATAACTCATAGATCTGTTAGGGAGCCCGATTTTGTCAGGGAGCTCGATTTTGTTAGGGAGCTCGATTTGTGAGGGAGCTCGATTTTGTCAGGGAGCTCGATTTGTCAGGGAGCTCGATTTTGTCAAGGAGCTCGATTTGTCAGGGAGCTCGATTTTGTCAGGAAGCTCGATTTGTCATGGAGCTCGATTTTGTCGTGGAGCTCGATTTGTCCATGAGCTCGATTTGTTAGGGAGCTCGATTTGTCTGGGAGCTCTATTTTGTCAGGGAGCTTAATTTTGTCAGGGAGATCGATTTGTCAGGAAGCTCTATTTTGTCAGGGAGCTCGATTTTGTCATGGAGCTCGATTTGTGAGGGAGCTCGATTTGTTAGGGAGCTCGATTTTGTCAGGGAGTTCGATTTGTCAGGGAGCTCGATTTGTCAGGGAGCTCGATTTTGACAGGGAGTCCGATTTTGACAGGGAGTTCGATTTTGACATGCAGCCCGATTTTGACAGGCAGCCCGATTTTGACAACATTTCCAGCAGAAAAATTGCAGCAGCTAAGTCCCACTTTTGATCCGTTAACCATCCGAAACTCACCTGAGGCCCCCGGGACCTCAACCCAATACAGCAACAAGTCCTAAAACATCATACTAACTTATTTGAAACCTCAAATCAAGTCAATCAATGCTAAAATCACAAATCACACCCCAATTCAAGCTTAATGAAACTCAAGAATTTCCAACTTCTACATTCGATGTCGAAACCTGTCAAATCAAGTCCGATTGACCTCAAATTTTGCACACAAGTCATAAATGATATAACTGAGCTGTGAAAATTTTCAGAACAGGATTCCGACCCCGATATCAAAAAGTTAACTCCCCGGCCAAACTTCCAAACTTAAAATCCTATTTTAGCCATTTCAAGACTAATTTCACTACGGACTTCCAAATAAAATTCTGGTCACGCTCCTAAGTCCAAAATCACCATATGGAGCTGTTGGAATCATCAAAATTCTAATTCGGGGTCGTTTGCACATAATTCGACATCCGATTACTATTTGAACTTAAACTATTAATTTTCCATCAAAATTCCGTATCTCGGGCTAGAGACCTAGGAATTTGATTCCGGGCATACGCCTAAGTCCCAAATCATGATACAGACCTACCGGAACTATCAAAATACTAATCTGAGTTCATTTGCTCAAAATGTTGACCAAAGTCAGCTCAGTTGAGTTTTAAAGCTCTAATTTATATTTTAATTCATTTTTCACATAAAAACTTTTTGGAAAATTTTACGGACTGCGCACGCAAGTCGAGAAATGATAAATAGTACTTTTCGAGGTCTTAGAACACATAATTAATTATTTAATTTAAAGATGACATTTTGGGTCATCACATTCTCCAACTCTAAAACAAATGTTCGTCCTCGAACGGAGTTAGAAAAAGTATCTGAGCTGGTGAATGAGTGTGGATAACAGCTGCGCATATCATGCTCGGTATCCCAAGTCGCATCTTCGACCGGATGAACCCTCCACTGAACCTTCACGGAAGCAATGTTCTTTGACCTCAGCTTTCGAACGTGCCTATCCAAAATAGCCACTGGTTCCTCAACATAAGATAGATCCTTGTCCAACTGAACCGAACTGAAGTCCAACACATGAGATGGATCGGCGTGATATTTCTGAAGCATGGAAACATGGAATACCGGATGAACCGCAGAGAGACTACGTGGTAGTGCAAGTTTGTAAGCCATCTCTCCAACTCTCTCAAGAATCTCAAAAGGCCCAATATACCTAGGGCTCAACTTGCCCTTCTTACTAAACCTCATCACACCCTTCATAGGCGAAACCCGGAGCAATACCCGCTCACCAACCATGAATGCAACATCACGAACCTTCCGATCCGCATAACTCTTATGTCTAGATTGGGATGTACGAAGTCGATCCTGAATCAACTTAACCTTTTCCAAGGCATCCTGAACCAAGTCTGTACCTAATAGTCTAGCCTCGCCCGGTTCAAACCAACACACTGGGGACCGGCACCGCCTACCATACAAGGCCTCATACGGAGCCATCTGAATCCTTGACTGGCAACTGTTGTTGTAAGCAAATTCCGCAAGTGGTAAGAACGGATCCCAAGCACCCCCCAAAATCTATCACACACGCACGAAGCATATCCTCTAGTATCTGAATAGTGCGTTCGGACTGCCCGTCCGTCTGAGGGTGAAATGTTGTACTCAACTCCACATGAGTACCCAACTCTCGATGTACAGCCCTCCAAAACCGTGAGGTAAACTGTGTACCCCGATCAGAGATGATAGATACTGGTATACCGTGAAGTCTGACAATCTCGCGAATATATACTTGAGCCAGCTGCTATGAAGAGTAAGTAGTAATCACATAAATGAAATGAGATGACTTGGTCAATCTATCCACAATCACCCAAACTACATCGAACTTCCTTCGAGTCCGTGGGAGCCCAACAACGAAATCCATAGTGATCTGCTCCCATTTCCATTATGGAATTTCCAACTTCTGAACCAATCCACACGGTCGTTGATGCTTATATTTTACCTGCTGACAATTTAGGCACCGAGCTACATATTCCACTATGTCTTTCTTCATCCGCATCCTCCAATAGTGTCAAGTCTTGATACATCTTTGCAGTACCCGGATGAATGGAGTACCGCGAACTGTGAGCCTCCTGGAAAATCAAGTCGCGCAAACCATCTACATTTGGCACACATAGCCTGCCCTGCATCGATTATACATCTTCATCTCCAATAGTTACTTCCTTGGCATTGCCGTGCTGAACTGTGTCCTTAAGGACAAGAAGATGGGGGTCATCATACTGGCGTTCCCGGATACGGTCATAAAGAGAAGACTAAGAAACCACACAAGCCAAAACTCGGCTTGGCTTGGAAACATCCAGTCTAACAAACTGGTTGGCCAAGGCCTGAACATCCAAGGCTAAAGGCCTCTCTACTACCGGTAAATATGCTAAGCTTCCCAAACTCTCCGCCTTACAACTCAAGGCATCGTCCACTACATTGGCCTTCCCAGGATGATAGAGAATGGTGATATCATAATCCTTAAGCAACTCCAACCATCTCCGCTGCCGCAAATTAATATCCTTCTGTTTAAACAGATACTGTAGACTTCGGTGATCGGTGTAGACCTCGCAATGGATACTGTACAAATAATGCTGCCAAATCTTTAAGGCATGAACAATGGCTGCTAACTCAAGGTTGTGTACAGGATAATTCTTCTCATGCACCTTTAATTGTCTGGACGCGCAGGCAATCAACCTACCGTCTTGCATCAACACTGCGTCGAGATCAATACGTGACGCATCACAATACACAATATAAGACCCTGAACCTGTAGGTAATACCAACATTGGGGCTGTAGTCAAAGCTGTCTTGAGCTTTTGGAAGCTCTCCTCACATTCCTTAGTCCATATGGGTCAATCTGGTCTTAATAGTTGTTCATAATCAATTAGAGAATCATCAGTTAACTTCATGTTAACAAAAATCTCATTTCAAACCTTCACAATACTATAACGAGACACGAGGCATGAAGACCTCATAATTATTTACCCGAATAAATGAGTCACATTTAACGTCACCTAGGCGGGAACCTACCTCATAGGTTAAAACTCAATAATTACAACACACAATTGGCAAGTATGCACAGAGAATTTCATATAGAATTTTCAAATAAGCCTAACAGGCATGACTCCCTATTAGTAATATAGTACAAATTAAAATTCACAAGGGAGAGCTTACACATAAGAATTTTTCTCACAAGGATCTCGTCCTTATATAACTTCCACCGCAGCTCGTAGCCCGGTTTAAACATAATAGTTTATATTAAAATACGAGGATCTCATCCTCGGTTCTGAATCACACGTAATATGCATATCGTGCCAATCGAAACTTTTCATTTTCTCCTTCTAAATAATTTATGTTAAACAAAATCACAACACATAATGAACCCCACACCGGTAGGACATATAATTCATAATTTGTAATTAATTATCCGTAAATTACATCAAAACTTACCGAAATGAGTAACAAAAAGCCACATTTAGCCTCACAGGTCTTATTAGTGACCAACATGGAATGATATGCGTAGTTATCTCCATGGAATCTCCCAACAAGAGTAAACACATAAGTGGATTATAGAATTACGAAGCTTACTCATAAGTGGAGCACCATAGGAGGACTCGTTTCGATACTGAGAACCGAATCAAGTTAAGGAAATTATTCCTTTATAATAAATCGAGGTCGTACCTGTAACAACACCATCTGATGTAGCGACCTCCGCCATACCGTAAAACAAATATATCAACGGCTGGGTCTCCACCTCTAGGACGCCTTCTACCCGTCTGTCCTCCACTCCTAACTAGTCGTGTGGGTGGTGTAGTAATTGCAATGGGGCACGTAGCCTGAGTGCTTTGATGAAATATGTCTCTCCCAAGTTTGGGAAAATTTTCTCATGATGTGCCTAGTATCACCGTATTCATAACAACCTCTTTTGCGGGTTTGGCTGCTCATATTGAGTCTGTGCCAGATAATTGGAATAACCATTGTAGGAAACTCATGTCGGTGGTGCATTAAAAGAACTTACTGGAGCACCCCGAGTAATCCGATGTGCGAATTGGGCTGGCCGACTGCCCGAGCCCCCGCCATAATAATTTATACTTGCATAGTAGAATCCACTGAATCCCCTAGATTCTCGAGACGTCTTGGTCTCCTTAGTTTCCTTTTTCCTCACCCCGAACATGTTCTAATATCTTGGCAATTTCTACAACTAGCGGAAATGAAGTATCAGCCTGTAACTCCCGAGTACAAAATTTTACGATCATAATTGAGTCATTTAATGAGTCTGTGGACTCGCTCTCTGGCTGTAGGAAGAAAAGTAGGAGTATGACGGGCTAACTTATTGAACTTGATGGCATATTTTGACACCGTCATGATGACCTGACGCAACCGTTCAACCCTATGCGCCACGCATTACGGAGAGTCCGCGAAACAAACTCTTTCAAAAGCATTTCTAAGAACTGAGCCAAGTGGGCGGTGTTGCATTGGCTGGTCTGCCCTCTTCATAGTCTTGCCACGAACACCGGTGGAGAATTATCTCTCCCAAGGCAAATTTCTTCTTTTGTTATGCTGACTCAACACTGTTGAGCTTACCCCATTTCTTAATATAATCTTCTATTCTTTTTTTGGGTAACCCTTACCCATATTTATACACAACGACCACAAAACTAGAGCTCCATACAGATAAATCTAGGCACGAACCACGTAGTCCAGAATCTCGTCAACAACTGTACTTCATCCGAAGCACCCCAAAATCAGCAACGGTAACGTCCACGCTGAATAGACCTTCTGTAATTTTAGAGTTGTTTCTATACCGCAAGTCCCAACCTTATCCTCTATAAAAGCTCAAGCCTTAAACATATGTAAATTTTAGGGAACCTTACAGTACCACATATATATATTTTAGGCCAAACTTATATAACACATGACCCCGCAATCCACCCATTGATAGTGGACTCCCCCCACTCGGCGCGAAGTCATAGGTCACAACGTCCGATGATCCACAATAATAACCTTCACAGCTCGTATAAATCAACCAGACACCAACGTCCGTTGCACCCCCCACATGATTCACTAGATGATCTCTCAATACGCTTGCATCTTCAGTAGGAACCACACGTTGAGGCAATATTTGAGCATCTCTAGCTCTCTCGTAGTCCATCTGCGGCATCACGAACCGTCGACGCACAACTGATACCTAGTGCGCAATGTCATACACGGGTGGATACAAAAGAATATAAGATATATGTTTCAAGCTAAATCAATGTCGCACGATAAAGAATCAAATAAAGTGAATATTTCCTAACAATTTCATAGGCTCTCGAAGATAAGTACAGACGTCTCCGTACAGATCCGCAAGACTTTACTAAACCTGCTTGTGACTCATAACACCTATGAACCTAGTGCTCTGATACCAACTTGTCACGACCCCAAATTCTCTCTGTATGATGTTGTGATGGCACCTAGTCTCTAAGACTAGGTAAGCCTATTTATGCGGAATAATAATAAATATCTGAAATAAATAAACTACAATTCAAACAATTTCAACTCCCAAAACCCGGTAGAAATAAGTCACAAGCTTCTAAGAATTTATTCTCTATGTCTCTATACATCAGAGTCTAAAGCAAATAAGGAAGACAACATAGAAAGATAGAAGGGGACTCTGGAGTCTGCGGACGCTGGCAGATATACCTCGAAGTCTCCTCGTACAGCTAGTTTACTAATGCCTGATCTGATAAGATGTACTTGGATCTGCACAAAAAGATGTGCAGAAGCGTAGTATGAGTACACCATAGCGGTACCCAGTAAGTGCCAAGCCTAACCTCGGTAGAGTAGTGACGAGGTCAGGTTAGGCCCTACTGGAGAATAAATAATGGCATGGTAAAATGTTTAAATAATATTATAAGATAAAATAACAATGGAAATGAATCAAGTAGTATGTCACATTTAATTACACTAAATAATGGAAAATAAATACCTCGTGGAAACAAAACATAATTCTTTTCAACTTTAAGAAAATTACAACAATAATCAAAGGTAACTGCGGCCATAAATCAATATCAACAAGGGCACTCCCGAGGTACCGCCTCGTAGTCCCAAATCATAAACAAATTCACAATATCTCATTTCCTTATCTCACCGCGGGAGCCTTCATAATTTATTTGAAATAAAATATTTTTTTTCCGAAATAGCATCCCGTGTTTTAGCCATCCTTATCACACCGCATGACTTCTAGTAGTTTTCCTATTAGCCACGCGTATCAAGCCACCCTTATCTCACCGCATGCGTTTCAATACCCAGACCTTATACCACCGCATACGTATCAATATCACAATATATCACAATTTACACCTCACGTGCTCAAATAATTTAACTTGCCAAAATAATTCAACAACAATATTTTTTCACAATAAAGAGCTCATGGCTCATGTCAAAATAATTCAACAATAATATTTTTCCACAATAAAGAGCTCACGGCTCATGTCAAAATAATTCAACAATAATATTTTTTCACAATAAAGAGCTCACAGCTCATGCCAAAATAATTCAACAATAGTATTTTTCCACAATAAAGAGCTCACCGCTCCATCACAATGAGTACGAAAATCTTACAAAAATATTGAGGAGTAAATAATTCAGGAAAATAATATTTAAAAATCTTTAATACGTTGCTTCAATATCAAGTTTAAAAATGTCAAATACTTCATACTAATAATATTTAATTTAAAAAAAAAATCAACCTTAAAATAATGCACAGAATAAAAAAAATCAAGTTCCAACTAAACAGATAAAACAATTAGCAGGAAAAGGTGAAGCAAATTTAAAATATAAACATTAAATCAATAATGAATAATATAACAAAATGAAATAATTTAATTAATGCGCAACAGTGATTTACACAATTTAAAATATAATCTTTCACATTTAGCTCGTGTACACACTGGTCACCTTGTGTACACGACTTTCCACACATTACAATTATCAATCCTAGGGGGAATTTCCCCCACATAAGGTTAGACAAGTCACTTATCTCGACTTGCTCCAATTTAACCAAGTATTATGATTTTTCCTCGATTTTGTGACTCCGATCGACTCGTATCTAGTCATAATTAATTCGATACAGTCAACAAAAATTATAGTAATCAATTTCATAAGAAAATATTATATTTTTCAATAAAATTCGAAATTAGCTCAAAAATTGCATGTGGGGCCCATGTCTTGGAATCCGGCGACACTCACAAAATCCAACAACCCATTCAATTACGAGTCCAGCCATACCAATTTCACTCAAATCCGACTCCGGATCGACACCGAAATCTAAAACATTCGTTTCTATGAGATTTCTAAAAAGTTCCCAAATTTCTATCTCAAAATACTAATTAAATGGTGAAAACAATGTTATATTCGTGTATATTAACCAAATCCGAGTTAGAATCACTTACCCCAATATTTTTTCTTGAAAATATATCAAAATCACCTCTCCTCAAGCTCCAATTCGTCAAAAATGGCAAATGAGACGAAGTCCCTTGTTTTTATAACTTACAGATCTGTCAGGGAGCCCGATTTTGTCAGGGAGCCCGATTTTGTCAGGGAGCTCGATTTTGTGAGGGAGCTCGATTTGTCGGGGAGCTAGATTTGTCAGGGAGCTCGATTTTGTCAGGAAGCTCGATTTGTCATGGAGTTCGATTTTGTCATAGAGCTCGATTTGTCATGGAGCTCGAATTGTCAGGGAGCTCGATTTTGTTAGGGAGCTCGATTTGTCAGGGAGCTCGATTTGTCAGGGAGCTCGATTTTGTCATGGAGCTCGATTTTGTCATGGAGCTCGATTTGTGAGGGAGCTCGATTTTGTTAGGGAGCTCGATTTTGTCATGGAGCTCGATTTGTTAGGGAGCTCGGTTTGTCAGGGAGCTCGATTTTGACAGGGAGTCCGATTTTGACATGGAGTCCGATTTTGATAGGCAGCCCGATTTTGACAATATTTCCAGCAGAAAAATTGCAACAGCTTTTGCAGCAGCTAAGTCCCACTTTTGATCCGTTAACCATCCGAAACTCACCCGAGGCCCTCGAGACCTCAACCCAATACACCAACAAGTCTTAAAACATCATACGAACTTATTTGAAACCTCAAATCAAGTCAAACAAAGCTAAAATCACAAATCACACCCCAATTCAAGCTTAATGAAACTCAAGAATTTCCAACTTCTACATTCGATGTCGAAACCTGTCAAATCAAGTCCGATTGACCTTAAATTTTGCACACAAGTCATAAATGACATAACGGAGCTGTAAAAATTTTCAGAACTGGATTCCGACCCCGATATCAAAGAGTCAACTCCCCGGCCAAACTTCCAAACTTAAAATCCTATTTTAGCCATTTCAAGACTAATTTCACTACGGACTTCCAAATAAAATTCTGATCATGCTCCTAAGTCCAAAATCACCATATGGAGCTGTTGGAATCATCAAAATTCTATTCCGGGGTCATTTGCGCATAATTCGACATCCGGTCACTATTTGAACTTAAACTATTAATTTTTCATCAAAATTCCGTATCTCGGGCTAGGGACCTCGGAATTTAATTTCGGGCATACGCCTATGTCCCAAATCACGATACGGACCTACCGAAACTGTCAAAACAATGCCGAGTTCATTTGTTCAAAATGTTGACCAAAGTCAACTCAGTTGAGTTTTAAAGCTCTAATTCACATTTTAATCCATTTTTCACATAAAAACTTTCCGGAAAATTTTACGGACTACGCACGTAAGTCGAGGAATGATAAATAGTGATTTTTGAGGTCTTAGAACATATAATTAATTATTAAATTTAAAGATGATATTTTGGGTCATCACATTCTCCACCTCTAAAATAAACGTTCGTCTTCGAACGGAGTTAGAAAAAGTATCTGAGCTGGTGAATAAGTGTGGACCCTAGGTTCAGACCGGTGAAGCAAAAGAGAAGACCCCAGTCTGAGGTAAATCACGAATTCATAAAGGACGAGGTAACCAAACTTCTCAAGATAGGATCCATTCGGGAGGTGAAATATCCCGAATGGTTAGCCAATATAGTTGTAGTGCCTAAAAAAGGGAACAAACTTAGAATGTGTGTGGATTATAAGGATTTGAACAAAGCATGCCCCAAAGACTCCTATCCGCTGCCCAACATCGATCTTGGCCCAACATCGATCGCATGATCGATGCCACGGCCGATCACGAGATCCTCACTTTTCTCGATGCCTATTCCGGGTATAATCAATCAAGATGAACCCGGAGGACTAGGAAAAGACTTCATTTTCACCAAATATGGAACATATTGTTATAATGTGATGCCCTTCTGGCTAAAAAATGCAGGGGCTACTTACCAACGCCTAGTAAATAAAATATTCGAAGAACAAATAGGTAACTCAATGGAAGTTTATATTGATGACATGCTAGTTAAGTCCCTGTGCGCAGAGGACCATTTGACCTATTTACAGGAAACGTTCGAGATTTAGAAGAAATACAACATGAAGCTCAACCCCGAAAAATGTGCTTTCGGGGTCGGTTCGGGCTAGTTCCTCGGCTTCATGGTGTTAAATCGGGGAATCGAGATTAACCCCGATAAATTCAAGGCAATCGAATACATCACCATCGTGGATAGCGTGAAAGATGTACAGAGGCTAACGGGACGGATTGCAGCTTTAGGCCGATTGATTTCGAGATCATCAGATTGAAGTCACAAATTTTTCTCTTAACTCAAAAGGAAGAACGATTTCGCTTGGACCCCAGAATACTAACAGGCATTAGAGGAATTAAAACGATATCTATCATCCCACCGCTACTTCATACTCCAAAAACAGACGAAAAACTTTGCTTGTACTTGGCATTATCGAAAATAGCAGTAAGCGGTGTCCTAGTTCGAGAAGAGCAAGGTACGCAATTTCCCGTTTATTATATAAGTCGGACCTTAGGAGAAACAGAAAATAGATATCTGCACCTAGAAAAATTGGCACTGTCACTAATAAGCGCCTCTAGAAAGTTAAGATCGTACTTTCAATGTCACCCCATATGTGTATTAACCACTTACCCGCTTCGTAATATTTTGCACAAGCCCGAACTATCAAGCCGATTGGCCAAATGGGTCATCGAACTCAGTGGTACAATATCGAATATCAACCCCGTACGGCCATCAAGTCTCAAATTTTAGCCGACTTCATGGCCGATTTCACGCCAACCCTCATACCCGAAGTCGAAAAAGAACTCCTGTTGAAATCGGGTACGTCATTGGGGCTATGGACCCTTTTTACAGACGGGGCTTCGAATGTGAAGGGGTCCGGGCTAGGCATAATTTTAAAGCCACCCACGGGTAACACTATTAGGCAATCTATCAAAACTGCCAGGTTGACTAACAACGAGGCCGAGTATGAGGCCATGATTGCAGGTCTCGAGCTAGCTAAATGCTTGGGAGCAGAAGTCATTGAAGCCAAGTGTGACTCTTTGCTGGTGGTAAATCAAGTAAACAAAACCTTCAAAGTTCGAGAAGATAGAATGCAAAGGTATTTGGACAAACGACATATCACTTTGCACTATTTTAAACAATGGACTTTACAGCATGTTCCACGAGAGCAAAATAGCGAGGTTGATGCACTTACGAACATGGGATCATCAGTCGAGAAGGTGGGTTGAGCTCGGGGACTGTCGTTTAACTCTCGAGATCCGTGGTCGAAGAAGGTCATGCCGAGATAAATTCTACGAGCTTAACCTGGGATTGGAGAAATAAGTATATTGGATATTTAAAGAACGGAAAGCTCCCATCGGACCCTAAAGATTCAAGGGTTCTACGAACCAAAGCTGCTCGATTCACGTTGGCTTCGGATGGAACGCTATACCGAAGGACATTTGATGGACCATTGGAAGTATGCTTAGATTCGGGAGATACCGATTACATCCTACGTGTGGTGCACGAGGGTACTTGTGGGAATCACTCCGGTGCCGATTCATTAGTCTGAAAAATAATCAGGGCAGGGTATTATTGGATCGATATGGGCAAAGATGTAAAGGAATTTGTTCAAAAATGTGACAAATGTCAACGGTTTGCACCAATGATCCATCAACCCGGAGAGCAACTTCACTCAGTCTTATTCCCATGGCCATTCATGAAATGGGGAATGGATATCGTTGCCCCTCTGCCATCGACCCCAGGTAAAGCTAAATTCATTTTATTTATGACTGACTATTTCTCTAAATTTGTTGAAGCATAGGCATTCGAGAAAGAAAGAGAGAGAGAGAAGTTATAGACTTTATCTGGGATCATATCGTAAGTCGATACGGGATACCCGCCAAAATAGTATGTGACAATGGGAAACAATTTGTTGGCAGCAAAGTGATGAAATTCTTCGAAGATCACAAAATAAGAAGGATATTATCAATACCGTATCACCCAAGTGGGAACAGACAGGCTGAATCAACGAACAAAACTATCATTCAAAACCTAAAAAAGAGGTTGAACGACGCTAAAGGAAAGTGGAGAGAAATCCTACCCGAAGTCCTTTGGGCATATCGAACAACGTCAAAATCTAGTACGGGGGCAACCCCGTTCTCCTTAGTATATGGGTCCGAAGCCTTGATACCAGTCGAAGTCGGCGAACCCAGTGCCAGATTTTGATACACAATAGAAGAATCAAATAACGAGGCTATAAACACTAGCCTCGAATTATCGGACAAAAAACGAGAAGCTGCTCTCGTACAATTGGCCGCCCAAAAGCAACGAATTGAAAGATACTATAATCGAAGAACCAAGCTCCGCCATTTTAAGCCCGGGGACTTAGTGCTAAGAAAAGTCACCCTCAATACCCAAAATCGGAATAAAGGAAAACTAGGACCGAACTGGGAAGGACCATATCAGGTTCTCAAAAACGTCGGATAGGGATCATACAAGATCGGTATTATAAACGGCAAACAACTATCAAGCAATTGGAATGTGTCACATCTAAAATGATACTACTGCTAAGGTACGACCCTCCTATAATCATTTACATTTCAAAACTGACCCCTGCAGAAGTCCGATCAGGAGCTAAGATGGATCCTTCAATACGAAGCCTTAGATATGAAAGCACGCGTTGCACTCTTTTTTCCTTAGACCGTATTTATCCCAAATGGGTTTTTCGGTAAGGTTTTTAATGCGGCAACCAATGATCGTGCTGCACTTACAACAGTATCTAAGCCTCTTTACAATCAACCTCGAATACTGGGGGGGCATTAGCCCTCAAATATATCAAGTTCTGATGCAAGAAAGTTATTTCGCAACAACAGGGTTCCAACAGGGAAAGTTGTAAGAGCCAAATGGTCAAAACAAACCATGCTCATGTAGTTGGCCCAGACCCAGACGCGAAACATGAACACATGTATAATGACTTGCAAAGAAAGTTCTCCTCTTTACTGACATCTTATATCCAAGAAAAATTCCTCTATTTGGAGATTTATTACACAAACAGAATTAAGATAAACTCGACCACTATGCCTACGGGCTACTTTTATTTTGAGTTCGAGCAAACACTCACTCGACCATTACGCCTACGGGCTACAATACTTCGAGTTCGAATCATTCACTCGACTACTAAGCCTTACGGGCTACTTTTATTTCGAGTTCGAGCAAGCACTCATTCGACCATTATGCCTACGGGCTACATTACTTCGAGTTCGAATCATTCACTCGACTACTAAGCCTACAGGCTACTTTTATTTCGAGTTCGAGCAAGCACTCACTCGACCATTACACATACGGGCTACATTACTTCGAGTTCGAATCATTCACTCGACTACTAAGCCTACATGTTACTTTTATTTCGAGTTCGAGCAAGCACTCACTCGACCATTACGCCTACGGGCTACATTACTTCGTGTTCGAATCATTCACTCGACTACTAAGCCTACGGGCTACTTTTACTTCGAGTTCGAGCAAGCACTCACTCGACCATTATGCCTACGGGCTACATTATTTCTAGTTCGAATCATTCACTCGACTACTAAGCCTACGAGCTACTTTTATTTCGAGTTCGAGCAAACACTCACTCGACCATTATGCCTACGGGCTACATTACTTCGAGTTCGAATCATTCACTCGACTACTAAGCCTACAAGCTACTTTTATTTCGAGTTCGAGCAAACACTCACTCGACCATTACGCCTACGGGCTACATTTCGAATCATTCACTCGACTACTAAGCCTACGGGCTACTTTTATTTTGCGTTCGAGCAAACACTCACTCGACCACTATGCCTACGGGATACATTACTTCAAGTTCAAATCATTGACTTAACTAATAAGCCTAAGGGCTACATCACTTCAAGTTTGAATAAGCGCTCGCTCGTTTATAGAGGCTAAGAAGTCCAAATTTGATTAAGTTATTTAAATCCTTGTGAAAACATTCATAAGGCGTGAATAAAGTCTTCACAAGACCGGAAATAAAACAGAAGCAAGTCGGCAAAAGAAAAGGGATATTTCTATATACAAATTTGTTTACATGATTGATTACAACGTAAAAATTAAGGACTAAGCTTCCTGGTCATCCCCAGGAGTGGTCTCTTCTCTATCGGGCTCCCTCCCGTTCTCGGATCCGCTCTTACTCCCATCGTTATCATCACTGTCATCATCTTCGTCATCGAAAATCGAGGCTTTAGCATCGGCTTCGAGTTCTTTAGCCATTTTTATCTCTTCATCGAGGTCAAAACCACGAGCATGGATCTCCTCGAGGGTTTCCCTCCGAAATTGGCACTTAGCAAGATCAGCGACCCAATGTGCTCGAGTATCGGCGGTCTCGGTTGCCTCTTTTGCTTGAACCTGGGCAGCTACAACATCAGCCCGATAGATGGCCACGAGTGCATCCGCATCGGCCTTTGCCTTTTCGGCATCAGATTTGGCCTTGGCAAGTACAGAGGCCAACCGAGCCTCTAGCTCCTCTATTCTTCTCGCTTGAACCAGGCCTTTTTCCTTCATTCTTTGAAGTTGGGTTTCGACCCATGATAACTTGGCTCGAGCAATTTCTTTCTCTACAGCAAAGCGGTCCATACTTTCTTTCCACTACAAAGACTCTGCTTTTATCACATCGACCTCCTCACGAAGCTTCCAGATCATCTCAATTTTTTGCTGCAACTGTGAAACCGAGAAATTAGCCATCGTTCCGATATCAAGCCCATAGTCTTTTAATGTATCATTACCTTCTCAGGAAGATCAGTCTGATCTCGGTAAGCCTTGGCCAGCTCAGCTCGTAGGTCTTTTATTTCCTCTCCCCTTTGCCCTAAGAGAAGTTTTAGAGAGTTCCTCTCTTCAGTAACCCGTTGAAGGTTGGCCTCGTATCGACGCAACTCATTTTGGGACCTAGAACGTGCTTCTCGATGAACTGCCGTTGTCCGGAAAGAAACAAGAAACGAAGTTAGAAACGAAAACTAAACATGAAGGTAGTACCAACAAAATAATTTTAAGGCTTACCTGATTCAAATCCTGCTGCACCTCCGTGAAAAAGATTCGATTCATCACTAGTACCGACAACGTCCTCGATGCCGGTAAATAGGTTACAAAAAGGATCCTCGCCATCATGAGGCCTGTCTAGATCGAGGCCCCCAGAGCCTTGGTTTCCCGAATCACCCCTGCGGAAAAAGCGGGGAAGGTGGGCGAGTCTTCGATTGCTGCTGCCCTAAATGAATCACTTGGAGCATTCTCTTCGGTTCGAAGGGATTCAAGAGGGGCCCCTTCAGACATATCCCCCATCTGTTGGCTCCGATGGGATGCGTCTTCAATCTCCGACAACTCAGGGACTCCGTCCGAATCTTTCTCTGGTATACCCTCATCTTGAGGCGGAACCTCATGAAGCATCATCGACCCAGCTTCCGATGGGGCATCGATTGTTCTCTTCGTTCGGGATGCCAACGTGGACCCATCATTTTCTTCTTCTTTATCTTCATCCCTTAGACGCAGAACTGATTCTACGGTCAAAGGAATGGCATTCTTTTTCGGCTTACGAGCCGTCCTCTTCTTCAGGTTTGGATCTTCAAGAACGGAGGCTCTTTTCCTTTTATTTTTGTAACGACCCGACCGGTTATTTTGAGTACTACAACCCCATTTCCCTATTTACTTCTCAAATTGGGATTTACAGTTATTGTGTGACTTGCTGGGGCAATTGGTTCGGGTCCGGTGAGGTTTTGGAATGAATTGGAACACTTAGTTCCAAGGTTAAATGCTTAAGTTAAAATAGTGATCGGATGTCGACTTATGTGTAAACAACCTCGAAATTTAATTCTGATGATTCCAATAACTCTGTATGGTGATTTTGGAGTTAGGAGCATGTCCTGAAAATGATTTGGAGGTCCGTAGTGGAATCAGGCTCGAAATGCCGAAAGTTGAATTTTTGGGAAGTTTGACCGGGGGATTGACTTTTTGATATCGAGGTCGGAATCCAACTATGAAAATTTGAATACCTCTGTTATGTCATTTATGACTTGTGTGCAAAATTTGAGGTCAATCAGACGTGAATTGATAGGTTCCGGAGTCGTTTGTAGAAACTAGAAATTTCAAAGTTCACTAGGCTTGAATTGGGGTGTAATTCATGGTTTTAACGTTGTTTGAGGTGATTTGAGGGTTTGACTAAGTCCTTATGATATTTTAGGACTTGTCGGTATATTTAGTTGAGGTCCCGAGGGGCTCGAGTGAGTTCCGAGGGGTTAGCGGATCATTTTTGGCCTTGGTGAGATTGGTGATATTTGTTGCTGCATTTTTCTGATTTTCTCTTTTGCGTTCGCGAATGGGCCCTCGCGTTCGTGAAGAGTGTTTTTTGAGTGTGAGGTTTTGTTCTTCGCGTTCGTGAAGGGGAGGACGCGAACGCGAAGGTATGGTATGTTTGTGCATCGCAAACACGTGAGAGGTGTCGCATTCGCGAAGAGGAGTGAGGCGATTAGGGACCCCGGGTTCTTGTTCTACGCGTTCACGAGGTGGCGGTCGCATTCGCATTCGCGAAGGTCTGAGCTGGTAAAGCTTCGCATTCGCGAAGCCGTGGTCGCATTCGCGAAGGGTAAGATTTGCAAAGCTTCGCATTCACGAAGCCACGGTCACGTTCGCGAAGAGTTAAATTTGTGGGCAGTCAAGTTGTGCTTAGCGAACGCGAGGGACCTGTCGCGTTCGCGAAGAAGAGAGGCCTGGACAGAAAGTTTATGTTCAGAATTTAACGATTTGGAGCTCGGATTGAGGCGATATTTGGGCAATTTTTAGAAGAAACAACGGGGTAAGTGTTCTTAACTCAATATTGGTTAAATTACCCAAATCCATGGTTGTTTTTATCATTTAATTGGTGAATTAAGTTAGAAAAGTTTGAAAACCTTCTTTGTTTAAATTGAGGATTTGAAGGCCGAGTTGTGGTCGGATTTAAGCAATTTTGGTATAGTTGGACTCGTGGTTGAATGGGGGTTCGGATTTTGTGATTTTTACCGGATTCCGAGACGTGGGCTCCACGGGTGATTTTTGGGGAGCAATTTCAGATTTTTGGAAAATATTAGTATTTTGATATGGAATTAATTCCTATAATTTTTGTGGGCTGAGTAAAATTATTTTGACTAGATTCGAGCTATTTGAAAGTTGATACGCGCAGAATGGAATTTGTGGAGCATTGCTTAGCTTGCTCGACATTGGATTTGGCTTGTTCGAGGTAAGTAACTCTTCTAATCTTGGAGTTGAGGGTATGAACCCTGAATATATATATTTCGTGAATTGTTGGGAGGTGACGGAGCGTGCACTATAGAAATTGTGACATAATTGTTTCTGTTAAATTTTTTAGTTTAATGATCTTGGCATTTTCCATGCGATTTTATGAGTTAAAGAAATTGAGCAGTAAAGCATATTAAAAATCAATTTGAGGCTATGTGCCAGTATTATTGGGACCCACAGAGGTCATATTATTGTGAAATATTTATTTTAAAATGAAAATTTATACTCAGTCATATTCATTTCATTTCATATCATATCTCACTCTCTATTGTTATTTATTGATACATCATATCATCATTTTGGGCTATTCTCATGACATTGTGAGACCATGAGAGAGAGACCGGAGAGATTGGTGACTGAGGGAGGCCGAGGGCCTGATTGTGAGGATATTTTTGGGATCGGGCTGCACGCCGCAGCAGACCATATTGGCTATATATATATTATATTATTATTGCACGTAGGTTGGCCGTGTAGCACGTGAGTTGGCCGTGAGGATCCTTATATTACTATTGTACGTGAGTTGGCCGTGCAGCGCGTGAGTTGGCCGTGCGGATCCTTATATTATTATTGCATGTGAGTTGGCCGTGCAACACGTGAGATGGCCGTGCGGATCCAGATATTTATGTTATGGCACGTGAGTTGTCCGTGCAGCACGTGGGTTATCCGTGCTTATAGCGCTTGGGCTGTAGGAGCCCCTCATGAGTCTGTACATCCCTAGTGAGCACAGTCGACTATAAATAGGGATCGGGCTGCACGTCGCAACAGGTATTATATAGCGCTGAGTGATTGAGTGTGCTGAGCACAGTGAGAGAGAATGCGAGACTATGAGATTGAGTACTCTGAGACTGTGAGTACATGAGTGCAATCTCTGAGATACATTACATTGACATGAACACATGACATATATGCATAGAGATGTATTTTCCTCAAGCTGTACGGTATCACATTATTCATGATTTTTCACACATGATGATGGATGGGCATAGTGATGCATTTGTTTTACACTGGTTATCTCGGAAAGAAAATGAGATATTTTATTTACTATTGAAATAATTTTTTGAAGACTTACTGTTCTCAAATTATTCATATTTTTGGCAACTTCGGCAAACGATTTGGGTTTTCACTGATGTATTTGAAAGGAAGAACTATTATTTTTGAAATCATGTTTCGGCTGAGCATTTTTATCTCTGTGTTTCTTCTGGCACTATTTGCTTTGTGTTGTTATGGACTGTTGTGGACTAGTGGTTTTGGACCCGACCTTGGTAGAAGCTCGTCACTGCTTTCAACCTACGGCTAGGTTTGTTACTTACTCAATACATGGGGTCGGTTGTACTGATACTACACTTCTACACATTGCGTGCAGATATTGGCTGCCATTGTTGCTGTGCTCGATGGTTGCGGGATCTGAAGATGTACCTGCGTTCCTGTTGTAGCTGCCTCTTGTTCAGGGTAGCCTTAGATTTATAAAAGCTCTGCTTATGTATTATTCAAACAGACTATGTATTTATTTCATTTTCGCTTTGTACACTTTATTCTTAGAAGCTCATGATTTGTACTACAAGTTCTTGGGGAGATGTATTGGTTTTAGATATTTTCTTTTAATTAATTTCATTGGAATTTGATAGATGCAAATTAGCTTATCCAATGGGTTGGGTTAGGTGCCATCACGACTAGTGGGATTTTGGGTCGTGACAATTTTCCTTCACCGGCTTTGGGACAGAGGCCAAATTTTCTTCCTCGATGGACAAGGGCCTCAAAACCACATCTTTGCCCAAACCTGCATATAAAAAAAATTATTAAAATATTTGGAAGGTATCTTGTTCGAATTATCAAAGAGTACGAGAAAGGGGCTTACCGTGATTTTTGGCCTCCCACCGACCCTTTGACAAATCACGCCATGAGCGCTTGACGTATGTGGAGGTCGAAACAAGAGCTCGTACCCAGTTCTTGAGATCGGGAACTGCTCCGGGCATCTAGGGAACCGCTGCATAACAAAAAGAAGAGTATCGATGAGAAAAGAAATGAAAGAGCAAAATAGAAGGAAGTAACAGCAGGATCACACTTACGTTTCATATTCCACTCCTCGGGAAATGGCATCTTTTCGGTCGGAATCAGGTCCGAAGTCCTCACTCGAACGTACCTGCCCATCTAGCCCCGATCCCTGTCCTCGTCAATGCTCGAGAATAGGGCCTTGGTAGCCCGACGCTGAAGTTTTATTAACCCTCCTCGAAAAAGTCGAGGACGGTACAATTGGATAAGATGGTCGATGGTGAATGACCCCTCGATTTTGTTCACAAAGTATCGAATCAAGATAACGATCCGCCAAAAAGAAGGATGGACCTAGCCTAGAGTTATTTGGTATTGACGACAGAAATCAATAATAATGGAATCGAGGGGACCTAACGTGAAAGGGTAAGTATACACATTCAAAAACCCTTTCACATAAGTGGTAATATCTTCGTGAGAAGTAGGAATTATTATTTCTTTTTTATCCCAATTGCAATATTTCTTTAACTGTTTGAGGTGCTTCTCGGTTATCGAACACATGTACCTCAATACTGGCTCATATCGGCCAGGGACCGATGAGCCTTTATCGACCTTAAAATCAGAAGTAAGAACACACGCCCCGGGAACGCACTCCTAATGCCGTGGTTCTGCCGGTGTCTCATCGGCGGTACACTGTGAAGATGAAGCCTTCTCTTTTTGAGGAATGATTTGTGACGTTTTTGCCATTTTTGAATTCAAAGGTGAGGAGTAGAAGAAAGTGATAAAGATTTGGTAAAATTGAAGGGGGGCTTTTTGCAAAGAGAAATCACAGATTTGCGGGTAAGCCAGAGAATACGAAAAAGGGACTTGAGAAATTTGGAAGATTGAAGAGGTAAAAGTGGTAAATGATAAAAGAAAGAATTATTTATATGTTTAAACAATGGCAGTTCAGTATCAACGGTGGCCGACCACCCTCTGACATGCATTAAATGTCTTGAAAGACTAAATCGATGGGACATATATCACGTGCGTCATGATCGAGCCCAATGAAGATGTCAGCTTATAATCCGATCGAGCCGTTGAAAAATAAATATCGTTTCTCACCATATTCTTCCTGAGAAACGAGGGGACTATCTGTATATGGTCGAAATAGATTTCGGCCTTCGTACGTCTGATCGAGTTCGAAAGATAATCGATCGAAGTGAGACCTCGAGATGGGTTCCGAAGATGGTACAAATAAGCTTCGAATCCGTGGGGCTGATCAATGTCGAGTTCGATATCATTGTCAAGCTCGGATCTAAATCGAACTATGATGCAAAGTAAAGTTATCAAGCTTATGATCAAGAGACTGACCAACATTGACCCCGAATAAATTCGAGAGCTCGAGTCAGAATCGAGCTCGAGCCAAGATCGAGAGCTCGAGTCCGAATCGAGCTCAAACCAAGATCGAGAGCTCGAGTCAAGATCGAGCTCGCAGACAAAATCCATTGCAATCCCACTAGAGAGAATCTTGGGAGAAATTGTGTAAAAGCTAATTTATCGTGGGTATCCCACTAAGTATTTTTTTAATTATGTTTAGAGCAAGATCCATCTACTATAAAGGACATGGTTATCATTTCTGTAAAGGCAAGTTTTTTAGGCTTACATTGTAATAAAAATACTATATTCTCCCATAGTAAAGAATCGTTCTTTCACGCTTCTTAAATTGATTCCACTTGTTGAGTCCTAAGATTCATCTTCTTTACAACCTTATCTATTTTGCATTCTTTGCAATCCATATTTATATTTCTATTTATCCTTACAATTTGTATTAAGTTGCGTCATATATCCTTATAACTACGTACAAATTTCACTCCATCCGTTTTTCGGTTAAACACATTTATATTGAACAAAGAAGTTATAGGATTCTATGAGTGGAATTGTTTGCTCACGTGTTGACGTCAATAAAATAATAAATTCATTATATAATTTTTCCAACTATTACATTTTCAAATTGCCACCAGCAGCTCCAAGCAACGGTCAATAGAAAGAGCTCTTGTACCTTGTCCAGGGAGCCACCGAAAGGTGAAAGATTTCTTTCGTTTATTTACTCACAAATATAATAATAAAAAAAGGATCATTGAGCACCATGAACGATATTACAATAATAATATACCTAGTATATATAAGTGGGATCGGGAGATGGTGTGTACCCATATTTTACTCTTACCTTATGTAGGTAGAGAGATTATTTTCGATAGATTCTCAACTCAGATAAGCATAATATCGACAGTAAAGAAATGCAATATAAAAATAAACAAGTCATGGAAAGAAAATATAAACAATAACAGGATATTAACAAATTAAACTGAAATAAAAGCAATATTAGGGAATAATATGAATCCAAGAACAAGCCACAACTAGAGTAATACTAACGCTATCGATATGTAAGGGAAATACACTTTACTAACTACTAGCCTTCTATCCTAATCTTCGACCTCTATAACCTCCTTTTGAGCAGGGGCGACTCAAAAAGAATGGGGGCCTAAAACCAAACTATAATGAGAGGCCTTAAACTAATTTTTTTTTAAAATTATCATTCTAACTTTTGTAGATGCAAAGTTATTAATAATTTATTTTTCATTAATAATACAATTAATTTATTTAATCTCTCTTGAATCATTTTTTATCTTAGGTAAGATTTTATCAATTTTAATTTTCTTCTTTTCGCTGAGGAAATTAAACCATTACATGAATTGTTAAAATTATTCTATAAGCAATATATGCCTTTAGAAAAGAATCAACGTTAAACTCAATATTTTTTTCACCTAATCTACGGACCTCAATATGCACATTCAAAGTTGCAAATTATTTTTCTCTATATTTTTAGGAAAAAAAAGAAACCAGACCTATTAACGGGCTATTGGCAACGTCAATATACATATATTTTGATGAAAACTTTTGCTAACTGTACTAGCCGCAATCAGTATATTATACTAAATAGTCATGCCCAATAAAAACTCAAAATTTCAAGCTCATACGTTGAACAAATAGCTTCATTTTTTATTTTTGGATTGTAACAAGCTTTTACTAATTTCAATAAAATATCACATATTTGTAGTGTTTGAAATTTATGCTTTAACACTTTTGATACGAATTTCCGACATGTTTGAAATAATGATTTAAAAGTTAGGCTAAATACGCTATCTTGTAAAATATTTCATCGCTTATTAGAAGAAGAAAAATAGTGGATATATACGTTGTACTATTTCAAAAATTTATATAGCTTTTGTACAAGAATTAATCATGTCGCATAATACCAATTTAAATTATAATAATTTTTATAAAAAAATATACTATATTAATATGAAAATTTTGGGGTCAAACACTTACTTTAGCTTCTTTAGGCTTCAGCCGCCCCTACTTTTGAGGGTCATATATTCAGTAAACTCATATAATAACTAATTACATCTTCCCTATACTTTTTAAGATTCTTTTATTCTTAATACAGATTTAAGTTTAAATCTTCAATTTAAGTTTTTTAGTAGGGCACTTCCTTTTTAATAAACCTTATGCCACGCAATTCGATCCAAAGCAGATATCGAATATCTGGACGGGTGGGAACAAAAAAAGAATTAATATATTAACTAAATAAAGGGGAAAAGAATAATTAGAAAAAGAAAAAGAAATTGCGAGGACCCTACAAGGTGTTTAAGTTTGTCGTCTAGTGATGAATCATCATCACCAAAAAAAAAAAAGGTAACTGAAACTCTGAAAAAGGATGTCCTTTTCAAAATCTATACCCTACCTTCCCACCTTTTTTCTTTTATTTTTATTTTCTTTTTTCATCTTTTTCTAATGAATAATGATTTTTGTTTTTAATACAAGCACCAAATTCCAAAAATTCACATGCAATTGAATAAAGTACGACCCACCATGTACTACGAGGTCGTTTGGTAGCTTTATTTTGTACAAAATTCAGCATAATTAATATCGTATTTGGTTGTCATTTTACAATTCTACATAAATAATATATGTATAAGTTATAAATTAATCTGTGTATTATTTTATGCAGGATAAAAGATGGAATAACTAATACATATATTAATAATACATGAATAAAATAATAAAATAACGAATTTACCCCTAAAGAGAATGGAACTTGATCGTCAGACTATAGCGTGGATGATTATTAATGACAAACTTTAAAGCTTTCAGTTATTTTTATGTACCTACATTATGAAATATGGATGTTGTATTTTGCTAACCCGTGAATATCCACAAATGTAAATATTTGTTGATGTTCTGGCCTTAAAGTTGGTTGTTTTTGTATAACAACTGCACGTGGAAATTTGCTAATATTTTGACGCTAGTGTTTTTGTGAAGTAGCCAACACTATTTTGGTATTATTTTCAGCTGGTTAATCTGTTGGTGCTTGTGCTGAAATTTAAAATTTGGTGTTGTATTTGCTGTGAGTTAGAGTTGTTTAACTGTTGTTGGAAGGAGAATGCTGCTGAAATATAGAACCTTTTTTTGAAAAAAATGCTACTGGATAACTAGTTTTTGAAATAAAAATCATTGCCATTTTCTTTAGCAAACTTTTCACTTTCGTTTCTCCAACAAAAGCTCGTACTATGATGTTTTTGAATTACTAAATAAGGTGTGTAACAATGTAGCAAAAAACTCAACCAAAAATCAAGAAAGAATTATATACATGATACTTAACATGACCATTTTTTTTGAATTTCACATGTATTATTCAAACATAATGCATTAGTCAAATATAATATCAGTTTGAGTTGGTTCACTTTGGTTTTGTCACTCTACTATGTGCCCAGTTTCATTAATTTAACAATATAGAATGTGTAAGTTGCGAATGTAAATATTAGAGTATTAATCTTGTCTAAAATGTTGCATCATAGGCTTTTGATAGTCTAAATTATATTTTACGGCTTTAATTGCATTGCATTTACTTGCCAACTATATACCTTGCCTTGCCTTATATTTAAAGAACAAAATGAACCGAAGAAGTCACTAAACAATAGGAATATCAAACGGTAAGGAGCGAAAATCAAATATGCCTACAACCTCACATAGTTTAGTAGTATGATGAAGAAGTGAATGTAACACCCAAAGTTCCTAACTAAATTGTTGACTAATTAAATGCAAAAAGAAAAAAAACAATGCCAATGAAGGCCAAGGGTATAGTTGTAAACAAGTATTTTACTTCAAAATTTATATAATGTATATCAATTTCTAATACAACAAACCAAACATTCAAAAAATTAATCCATTCGTAACTAATCTATATATAACTACTACTAACATAACTAATCTCTGCATTACTAATAATGCATAACTAATACATGTATAACTTATACCTGCATAAATCTAATCGACAAGGCGGCAACCAAACGACCTTACAAGTATATTTGCGGTACATATTGGTGAGTACCACATCTTTATTAAACTTTCCCCAAATATAATTTATAGTGTTGAAAAGACTGTATCGGCCTTTAATATTAAACCTTGGGAAAATGGTCAAATTTTTCCATATATTGTCTGTAACGGAGCAACTTAAGTTTCGTTAAACTTTTGATCTTCTATTACCTACGTTGTTAGGATAAATTTTTAAACTCCAATTAATTTTATACAATAGTCAAAAGGTGAGGATAATTTTGGATGTTTCTCTCAAAAATTTTGGTCACATAACAACCATCCATTTCATGAAAGAAACACAGTTAATTGCAAGGGCATATATATATGATTATTTGCTAATAATAAGGGTATAAATAAATTAAAAATCTAACAAAAAAAGTTTAACAATTTTGGATAATACAAGGACGAATGTGAATTATTTCCTATCCGACTTTAACTATTTCGGCCATAGCCGAAAAAGAAGATAAATTTGGCCATATTACCATTGTTTACGTACTTACTTAATTATCCAAATAATGCATCATCTATGAGATATATCAAGCTCAATAAATATGTCAGTTATAAAAAATGATGTGATTAAAGAATGATTTATAACAAATAATCTATTCATAATCCTTTTTTATGCTCCCATCAATTTATTAAAAAAAATATTCTTATGTCTCTTGTCAACTTGGTACATTAATGTTTCATTGAAAATACCGAAATATAAAATAAACAATTAATAAATGACATTATGCTGTGGTAAAAAAATTGGGGTATACTCGAGCAAGGATAATAAATGCATCATCATTTTCAGATCCGTTTATTGTAAAAAAAACGTTTACGTATATTTAGTATGTAGTTCAGCTAGTCATAAAATATCTTTAATACTTGTCAGATCATATTAATCCATCCTTATCCACAATTATTATACCAGATAATAAGAAGCAATGAGAATTAACTGGAAGGTAAAGCATGACTTGATCTTTCTTTATTTCTTTTTTGAACTTTTTCTAATACAAAATATTTAGGTCCCAGTTTAAAATAACTCTTTATCTTAAATATTTAAAGTGTAAGATCTAAACGTAGAGATTTCTTTTCTTATTTTCTATGTCGTTCCTACTTTATCCCAAAATGAATAAAAGAATGTGCATATTTAATGTTTTAGTATTGACCAAAAACTATAACAAAAAAGAAAATTAACCAAAATCCAATTAATTGACATGTTGTAGTGAATTTGGTAGAGAAACTGTGGTAGATACATTGGCGCGCGCGCGCACACACATATATATATATATATATATATGTATATATATATATATATATGCTAAAAAAGTACTTAATATTCATCGATGGTATAAAGAATTTTTACTCCATCAATACATTTGAATTAATATTAATTTTTAGTTCACTAGTATGATTTTTTTTATAGAATTACTTGCATTTATTTGTTGATAGTGTAAAAATTAGTATTTCCTCCGTTTCAAATTAGATGATATACTTTTCTTTTTAATTTGTTACAAAATAAATGACATATTTTTAAATTTAGAAATAATTCAATTTTAAATTCTTTATTTGACCCATTTTATCATTAATGAAAAACTTTTATAACCAAACAAATATTTTTATGACCACAAGTTTCAAAAGTTTTTTTTTTCATTAAATTTCGTAACGAGTCAAACAACATTGTCTAAATTGAAATGGAGAAAGTATAGAATAATATATTTCTACACATATTTATAGAGGTATATTCTTTGTATTATACTCCGTATTTCCATAACATTTTATACATACAGAGAGAGAAAATGAAATGAGTATATGAGAAGCTCTCACTGTTACTGATTTTGATGCAATGTAAGAGAGAGAGAGAGAGAGAGAGAGAGAGAGAGAGAGAGTACTGAAGAAGCCACACACACAACACACACACACACACACACACACACACACACAAGAAACTGTGAGAGATAAAGAGAGAAAGAGAAAGGGGAAAGAGCCCTTCACTATCACTGGTGCATTTTTTTCTTGCATTCAGTTTTTCTTTCTTCTCTCAGGAAAAAACTAATACTAATACTCCATCTTTGAAGCTTCTGGAAATAAATCTACTTTAGGTGGTTTGCTTTTCCTTCTATGTTCATCTCTCCCCTTCAAAGAAATTTAAAAAAAAGAAAGAAAAAAAAGTGAAAACCGTCAAGGAAAAAAATAAAATAAAAAATCAGCTTTTGATTGTTAAAGATTATTGTGCGATGCACCACTCAAAGTTGGTTTCTTGAGAAATGGGGTTTATGTGGTTTGTTGATTAGATATGTCAATGTTGATATTTTTATTTTCATTAGCTTTTGAGTATTCATCATAGTTCAAATATTTATATAATCTACATTTTCAGGTCTTTCTCTTGTTGACTCCTGGTACTCTTCGATTTTGACTCATTTTTTCTTATTTTCTGACTATATTTTATTTTTCTCGAAACAAAAATCCCCCTTCTGTCAATTTATCTGGGTATTGGTTTCTTGAAATATCTGTTTAATGTAGCTATTCTTTAGATGTATGATCTTTTTTCTTTTAAATTTCTCATTTGTTTTATATTTTAGGTATTAAGGAAAAAAATCTTGATGTTGGTGCAGGTGTTGGTGGAGTTTTAGGGCAGACGGCTTTAGGGAGAATGCTGAGGAAGAGGAGCAGATCACACCACAAAGTTCAACAAATGGGACAACATTTGATCTCAGATTCCTATTCTCAATCTGATGTGTTGTTGGCTAATAGGAAACATAATAAAAATAACAACTTTTTCAATGTTCCTGTTCCTGCTAGTGTGTTTGTTGGGCTCAATAATCCTACTAAGGTTAGCTCAGAATCTGATTCAGTGAGAAGTCCTACTTCTCCACTTGATTTTAGGGTCTTTTCAAATTTAGGTAACCCCTTTAGGAATAAGGCTACCTGGGGTTGTTGCACTAAAGTAGGCCTTGGCATTGTAGATTCTCTTGATAATGATGATGAGATGAAGAAATCGGGGAAAGTTCTCCGATCATCGGATAGTAAAAACATTCTTTTTGGCACACAAATGAGGATCAAGACACAGAATTTTCAGACCTGTGTTGAGGAACCTAAGTCACTCCCTAAAAATATCTCGATTTTTCCTCATACCTTGTCCAAAAGCTCCAATCTTGAAAAGGGCAATTCTGATGTTGTGTTTGGAATTGGAGAAGCCCCATTAGAGCATGAGTTGTCGAGAAATTTTCGTTCTTGTTCTCTAGACTCTGGTAGGTTTATTGCACATTTTGCAAGCTCGGCGAATTTTGGTTATGAAAATGGAACCAATCCTGTGGTGTCACATACTCAATGTGTTAGAGGTTGCTCAAAGTTGGGTCCTAAGCCAACATCGGTTGGCTCTAGCACTAGCTTAGCTGGTGCTATTTCGGCGAGTGACATTGAACTTTCTGAGGACTATACCTGTGTGAGAACCCGTGGACCTAATGCCAAAGTAACTCATATTTTTGGTGACTGCATTTTAGAATGTCACAACAATGAGTTGACCAATTTTTGTAAGAATGCTAACGAGAAAACCACATTGCCTGAGGTGGTTGACAGCTCGGAGGTTCTCACTTCATATCCTTCAAGCGATTTTTTGCGCTTCTGTTACTCTTGCAAGAAGAAGCTGGATGGAGAAGATATTTACATGTACAGGTCTGTTGATTTTAGGTGCATTTTAAAATGGTTTTAGTGACTCAATGATTTTGACAATGGAAAATATGTATGATGTCTTTGCAGAGGTGAGAAAGCTTTTTGCAGCTTGAACTGCCGTTCCGAGGCGATTTTGATTGATGAGGAGATGGAGAAACTCAATAATGATTCTGAAAACACAATTAAGCCAAATAGCCGGGATGAAGTTTTTGAGACCGGCTTGTTCATTGCTACATAGGATGCTGCAATTGCGCTACTAAGCCCATGATTGACGAAATGGCCACACTGTTTTAACAAGTAGAAACCCTGATCATTTGTTTCCTAAGAGCTGTTTTTTTTGTGCATCTGTGTGCAGCCATGGATGATCAGAGAATGTATTGCTATTTGTGTGAACTGTCTTTCCTTTCTCATGGTCTTAGTGGTTAAACAATCGCAAACAGCAAGTTTTGCTTTACATAGTTCTGAATCTGATATGTAATAGTGGAGTATAATCTCAGAAAAAGAATCTTAATTACAAGGGTTGTAGCTCATCCTTGTGGCTCCCCAATTTTTGATTTCTCACCTGCTAAATACTTTGGCAAAGTCTGATGAATATAAATGTTTCATGACTACATATATTGCTTCTAAATGTTACTCTAGTAGTGTATCACTGACTCATACCAGTATTACTTCTAACACACTAGGCCATATATATAGTTGTCCTCATTGTTTACTGCTAATCGAATTCGACTGTCTGGTTATGTCAAAGTGTTTTTGACTTGTGAGATGGTTTCTTGATTGTGATTCAGACTTAAGTGATTGTGTGATGGTCGCCTATGCTAGTAAATTTTGATTTGGCCTTCTACTCAGGTGAAGATAGCATAGGCTCTTGTGGTTTCTGTTTTTATTGTTCTTCAAATACCCCTCAAAACCAATTGCTCCCTGAATTCTAGCTCTACTTTGATCCTCAACTTATTATCTTTTTTTTTGAATGCACTTGGTAGACATGTTGGGAATATGTTTTAGTCATGTTAGTAAGTTTAGGTCCTATGTTTTCTAGGAGTTTCTTCGTCCTGCCAGATTTACGTGTCCATAGAAAATATCGAGAACTTCTAATGCCTTTTATTTCTATTTTGTACAATATTGGTCTGAGATGAGCTTAAATGGAGCAGACATGGTTAGTGAGGTATCATGTTGCCAATCTAACTTGCTTGGGGTCGAGGCGTAGTAGTTGTTGTACCAATACGTTGTAGCTCCATTCTATTTCTTCAGATTTAGCTACATCAATTATGCTTCAGTTTAGGACATGATATGTTCTGTTGTGTTACATGAGCAGCTGTCTTTTTCTCCAGCTTTTAGATTAGCACAGACATGTTTGTTTATTCTAACTACTTGAGACATCCTCATCTTTAAGAAGCCCCTTTGGCTTTAATTTTGTGCTTCAACTGCAATTGGAAAGGAAGTTTCTTCCACTGTTATTAATGGATTGATTGGTTTCCCTGAGAACACTGTTGGGAGATTGAGAGAATATTGGGCCATGTTGCTGCCATATTTGAAGTCTGAAGGCACTACTGAACTATGGATTGCCTTTGCTAAAGTACTATCACTATTCCTGGTTACTTTCTGTATTTATTTATGTTTTCTATTTGTCTTTCTGTTATTTTGTGAGGTTATTAATTTAAGTAACTTGGGTTTGGTGAAAATTGGACGGGCAGTAATTGTAGCTCGCCTATCTTAGTAAGAAAGAGTACTCCTCTGGTCCTTCTCATCTTTCATTTGAGGAAAAAGAAAAGGAAATAATGTCACTCCAAAAAAGTAAAAAAGGCATTAATTGTTTTCGTCCTTGTTTCTCTAAGAAAGCTTATAGTCATTAATTACTCATTTAAGGAAGAGAAGGGAGATTTTGTTAGGTACTCATTATCATACTATCAAATGATCTTTTAATTGGTAAACCAAAACCTTACAAGCCAGGTAAAAACCACCAGAGAGAGTAAAGATTGTAAATGAACTAGTAGAATTGAAAGGTGTTGCAGTAGTTTTTTATCATTACGAAATTAACGGAAAGGTTGAAGTATGCTGCATTTACTTTCCTTCTCCCTATACCAAGCAACTGGAGTAAAAGAACTTGTTCAGTGCCTGCATTACGTTTTATCTGCAATTGGGCATTGTGGTTGCCATACGGAACCTTTCTAGCCAAAACGACGTTAATTTGCTTAATGTATGTAAAGAATTCCCAAATCCAGTAAAATGAATACGACGAACCGCGAACTCAAGCAAGTCCAGTATAAGCCCATACCCAACAACACTCTAATCTGACTAGATTTGACGTGGTAAAATTAAAAAAGAAAGAAGAGAAGCCTTAAGTACCTTCTGCAAAGAATGATACTTCGAACTAATGCATTCATCTTGATCTGTAGTTTCACAATGCATCAGGCTCAGCCACATGACCACATTTTACTCGCTGTGGACTGTGGTAGAAATGATTCAATAAAGCGAAAGGTAAACATATGCTGCCAACACTAGTTTGGTAACACTGAACAATTAGTCAGTGTCTTCTGATATACACTGGATGCTTAGAATTGTAATGCCACACCTACTACAAGGAACAACAGAATTCTTTTTTGAGGAAATGCAAAAGTACGAGAACCCCAGAAGTGCTACAAGCAGGATCATGTTGTAACCCCCTCTCCTTCGTTTCTTCTGCAAGAGCTAGTTTTGAAAAGCCCAATCACTTCCCACTCAGAATATCACATTCTAACCACATTGGGCGGCAATCATTTTCACATCACGGCCAGACTATTGATATTTGGTCCTCCTATCTGCCTCTTGTTTGGCGGGTGTTGTAAGATTTGCAACATGGACATTTCTGGGCCACAAAATGAAATTGCACTTCTGAGGTGATTCCACAATCATTACAGAGGATCCAAACCTGCAATATCACCCAACACGGTCACTTTCTTAAGCTCGTATGGCACATTAATGCAGCAATTAAAACCATTTAGAAAATACACTCACCTTCTTGTCTTGATAAGATTCAGGCATTGGTGCTGCGGCAATCTCCATGTCAAATTTCTCCCACACCTTTGACATATCACATACCGACTTAGAGCAGAGAGGACAAGCATACCTGTTAAAGAGTTAAGGTCAGTTCAATTTTGTCGACGACACACATGTTTGAATAAAAAGAAGACAAAAAAAACAATAACTTACTGGTAGTGTTTCTGCATCTCATTTAAGCAGTTCTTGTGAATAGTGTGTCCACAGGGCATGACTGTTACATCGTTTACCGACTCAAAGAGATACTGCATATAACCATTCTCATTTCATTTGTTTGCAATAAAATGCCGATCACAAAAAAAAGGTTTAAACAAGGGAAAGGCAACTACGGAGAATTTTTATTTCAATCAATACCTCAAAACAAACGGGACAGTCATGATGCATTGCCCCCTCTACACAGGGGTGGCTGTTCTTCAACAGAACTGAATAGCAGCATCCTGGACCATACAACCATCACATGGTAAGAGAAACAAAGTTCAGAGATAATATGGTTTGCATGCGTAGGAGCATATGATAAACAAAGGAATGACTGAGACTTACTGCATTTGGAACAGTGGAAGAAGTTCTCCATCCCACCAATCCTGATACAAGAAAATAATGAAAATAAAACATCATCGTCATAACTGACGCAGAGCTAAGACACAAAATGTACAGGAAAGTATGAACCATAAGAATCCAGATGTATTGGTACTGTAATTGCAAAGTGAGTTTGTTCATTACTACTACATGTGGATGACAGGTGCATTAGTGTTATTTTCTTAGTTTCTCCCTTTCCCTCAACCAGAGTTTCAACAGAGATGAGGAAGGAAGAAGGAAGAAGGATATGGAAAATGGGCAAGGCAGGAGAATTTAACAGAGTAACCGTACCTGCAAATGCCACAATCATTGCAGTGATACTGTCTCTTGTATATCTGCAACACAAAAAATGAGAAGAGGTTGTCAGCACATTACATATTAGAAACATTTTGGTTACACATCAGCATTTCCTGTTGGTATCCACTCCTTGAACTCAAAAGTATTTATTAAGCATTTTACTCTGAATACTAAAGTGAGGAGAGTTTCGACTTACATCATCATCAAATAGCTTACAGGTTTCACAGAAATATTTCCCCATGCACACGCTACAATTGATGCAAACTTGCCGAACCTGGTAACAGACAGCAGTTATAACTGGTTAGAATGCAAGCTGCTTAGCAAGAATAGCAAGTAGAAACCAATATAACTCGGTTCTCTTTGAGTTCTTACTCAATAAACTGTAACACACTCAAGCATCAAAATCAATATATCTCCGGTTAAAAGGACAGCGCCGCTCAATTGCAAGCAGTAACCACTGAAAAGAGGGTAAAACAGGAGCAATAGCATAAAGACCACTCACCTCTTGCTCAGTATCACAAAGCGAGCATATAACCTGCAAAATACCCCAAGGAATGAGTACATTTTTTTCTTACATTTCATATTCAGATTTCATACAGATCAAATGAAGAGAAGGTGAAGCTAGTTGACGAAGAAGGAGATAAAAGGAAGAGAATCATAAATAGGAAAACGAAGAATTATTGGCATAGAAGATAGTAAAAGTCAAGTTGGAGCATTACCCTTTCCACCTTGTGACGAGGAATCTCATGTCGAAGTTTCTGGTCAATGTTGATATTGTTCTGTACACAAGCAAATATATTAGTACAGTCTTGACCAACCAAACAAGGAAAATGGATAATCTAGAGAACACAAAATTTGCTGACAAGGTAAAATTTTATCATGACACATAGCGGCGAGGAATGTCGTGAAGGGTAAATCAAGGTGTCTCCGCAACCAAAAAGGAAAAGGAAAAAAGTGTGCCTTCAAATGATTATGCACGTGTCGCTGGATGCAGGTGCTTTATTATTTGGAATTTTACTGTAGCATATTGTGCACGTTTTCAGTCACAATTATGATGACAGAAATATCACTATTTGTAAGCGTGTACTCAATTTCATCTCCAATTACCATGTCTATTGTCCAAATTATGATTCCGTCGTTCATAAGGACTTACCTTAGCTTCGTTATGACAATGCCTGCAGTCAAATATTTCATTGCAGCAAGGGGCTCTAATGCGACATCTACGCCGATAGTGAGAACAGCTGGAAACGAAAACATATTAGTGAATAGTTGACAATCATATGTCCACTATGCATGAGGTATAGGCTAACATAGAGAGGATTTGTATCTATACCTTCAAGAATATCATAGAATTAATGATCGAATGTCAAAGCAAGAGTGATTGGACAAAATAGAAATAAGTTTACCATCATGAATGAGACAGAGAACATACCCATATTCCAAGTATCCTATGTCAAGGGCTTCTGTAGAAGAGGATTTTTCGTCACGTGTTCCATCCTCAGGCAAGTAACCCTCATGGAAATTCTGAACCACGTCAGCATCACTCTTAAATATTATGTTGTGCATGTTTATTGCCTCAGAACGTGGAGTCCCTGAATGTTCAATCACTACATCTCCCATCGAGCCTTATGGATGAACTTAACTACTACAAGCCCTGCATTCAGGAAACAGTTAAGGAAAAAGTCCTAAACCTACAAAAGGCATGTCTACTTGCCCCTCCAAATGGGCAAAACACCTCAGACAATGTTGCTTTCTCGCACATTGCAGAACACCAATTGAAACCAGCAACTACACATTCCAACTAAGGTTGAACAGCTCCAATCAGCAAACTCCACCGTGAGAATTCATCAAAACAAGTTGATCTACAAGAATCCACAAGTGGGTCCACAAGGAACCCAAACTAGAACTATCATGAAGCATTGCATAGCTCCAAAGCGTCCAGCAGTACATAATAATGATTGCATGATAACTTCATTCTTGGAGAAGTCCTCCATTTAAAGAGATACTGACGAAGGGTAGTCCAACCTAAGGTAAAAGCAATGGACAAAGCATCAAACCCGTCCTCACAGAGAAAAGCATTAGGGGAAAAGTGCGAGAAACTGCAGAGATGAATTATTTTGTTGTCCATCGAGAACAACCCTACCTCCGTCTGAGATTCTGCATCATGTAGTCTTCAACATGGGAAACTTACCCTGATGAAGAATTTTATAAGTCCTAACAGCGTGTTACTTGGAAGCGTCATTGTCTGAAAGGAAAGTGTTATCAGTTGTGTAACAACGTCCACTGGTCCATACTCTCTGGCTCATTTTTTGCCTTTTCTTTTTCTTCTTCTTATTATTTTTTTAACTCTTTACTTGTTTCTTCCTTTTCAACCAGAAGTTTATTATTGTTAACCAAGACCTCATCAAAGACATGCCTAATATTTTACTATGCCTACAAGTTTTGAGATGCATATAAAAAGCATCTTGTGCCTTAATATCTATCTTTTTTCGGGGTCCAACTTCTCATGCAATAAGTAAACTGTATGCAGTCAATGCCAACTGTTGAGGAGAGCCACAACCACGTACGAATGATCTCCTTCAGAAACCTAAGATTACATCGGTTGGATGACAAAACATAGCAGAAGGAAATAACCTGCCAAGTCTTGGAAAGCACTCCAAACTCCCAATCCAAAGTCTGCCAATTAAAGGAAGGCAAAAACTGCAAATACCAATAGCCTCTATGGTTACCGGCAAGTTGAACAAAATATAGGAAAAAAGACACAGAGTGACGAACAAACTGCACAGGAGATGGACATGTATGTCCAAAGAAAAGGGCACTGTGATGACTGCTACTTCCGTTTGATTCAAGTTCCCAATTTTGCTACTTCAGATTGATCACATACATACGTAGAAATGCTAATGTTTATGGCCTCAAAATTTCGCAACAGAAAAGGAACAGATGAAAAAAATAACGATCCTCTGCACCAAGTTTTTCCATGTAAAGATTGTTTTGATTAGTATACTTTCGCTTATAACAGTATTAGATCTTCAAAATCTCTACTTTAAGATTTTGTAACTAGTCCACTGTTTATATATACTTTCTAAAGGTTTCTAGACAGTCTTATGATTCCATATATTCAATACCTAGTTGGAATTTCGATTCAGAACTGTAGCTTACATACTATAGAAAGACATCATGGACAGTATACGCTGAAATAGCAGTCAAGAACAAGCCAGGCAAAGTTTTGTTGAACAACCACCAGATGCTCTGATCACATCTGTATCTGTCCTACTTGAGAATTCCTAATCCCTATCTTGCCAGATGTTCTCAAAATTAACCATCAATTCCACTTGAAACACTTTTCACCTTTGGCATCCATTCAGCCATTCTTAGGTAATCAATTTGACTAAACCATGTACGAGTTTGAGATAAGTCGGCAACACATATTCTGAACTTGTGCTACCTCAAATTAAACTATCATTCAGGTCCAAAGAAAGTCAAACTAAGACAGAAATTGCATAGGGAGGTGACAAACGCTGCTGCCACTCAGGCAAATTTCTCACACAATTCCTGAACAAAGATAGATGCCCGAAATAGAGGATTAATTACACTAAATGCATCAAGAAATGACAGTAGGGTTCTAAAGCCATCAAAGCTGGAAATACATCGATTCTATTAATCAAACCCTATCCAACCAGTACTTAAACATTGTACACATTATTTTATTTAACATAGAAGAAACCAGGATAAAATAACAATAATCAGACACCTAATAGACCAAGCAGTAGTCGCAATTAAACAATTGCAAGGCAACTATTCATAGCACAACAACTGCAAGCAAACAAATGGATTGTGACCTCAAGCACGGAAAACACGATCCTTAACAAAAAAATATTTTTCTTTCTTCATCACACAACAATCATAATTTCCTATAAATTCCATAGGAAAACAAAATCATGACGGAAGCACAACAATCAGAATACGTACAAATACCACCAAAAATCTCCTTTGTTCCAACTAAGGCATACGCATCGTAATTCATATAAGCAAAAAAAAAAAAAAAAAAAAAAAAAGCAAAAAGCCTAGCACAGACATAAACACAAAAAGTTGAAAGCTTCGGCGATAGAAGCTGAAAATGCAAAGAAAAACAAAGCCAGCAATAAGTGCAGAGAAAAACAAAAGAAAAAAACAAGCTTTTAGCAGAACAACACCTAATGCAACAATTCACTATGAAAATAGCAGAGAATGAATAAAAACGCGCCATTATTTTCCTTTCCTTTTGCTTCTAGGGATGCGATTTTCAATATTTAAAAGAAAAAATATTAAAATTTGAATTGATTGATCACATACCTAGAAAAGAAATAAAATTCAAGCAAAACAATAGCCAAAATAATCGGGAAAATCAGAGGACTATATAAAGTGAATATAAAAGAGATCTAACGCAAAATCACTTAGAATAACGAACTTTTAACTCCGATCGTCGATCACAGACGCTCCGAACAATTCTCCGACCTGCAAATCGTAAGTCCAGCAAATACAAAGCAGAAAAATGCACGCAGTTTATAAATATATATATTTTATTATATGTATGTATGTAGGAGGGTTTTTTTTTCCCCGGAGGATTCTGAGAAGGGTTTAAATGTGTGTTGCTTTTATAGGGTGGTGGGGGTGGAGAACGAGTGGGTAGTGGGGTGGTGGGGTAAGGGGTACCGAAGAATGGTTTTCCAGAGAGTTCCAAAAAAATGAAATCTGTTGGCTGAATGCTGATGAGGTGGTGACTGAGATTTTAGATTATGAAAGCTGGCAATTCATGTAGGTTTTAATTATTTTTACTATTTCACCCTTATAATCTTGTCAAAATATCTACTCACCACTGTACAAACCGTTGTTTTTTTTTGTTTTCCTTTTTTTTTTCATGGTTAAAACTTTACGAAAAAAAGAGAACCATCGTTTTATTTTTGTGGACAAAAAAGGTACTGTATGTCATTTGTTTTTACGTACATGAGGAATTAAGGAAATTAATCAGAATGTAATAACCCAAGTTCGTCAATTTTTTAATTAAAAAAATATTTTAATCGTGTTGGTTGCCAGAGAGGGAAACCACACGATTTGGAACTTGAGTTCATAGGGGTAGGAAAAAGGAAAAAACTAATTGTAAATTAATTTTCAAAAATGCCAAAATATATAAAGAAAACTGATCTGATTAGAATAAGCTACACTAAAAGTGTGTGTATTGCTTAGTTTTGAATTTACAAAAGATAATTTTCTTTTTCCTGCCCCTATGAACTCAAGTTCCAAATCGTGTATAGCTTCTTTTTAATTAATTAAGTATAAATTTTATGATAATAAAGACATTAAAAATGGAAAAAACATTCAAAGTAAAAGAAGTGCAAAAAATAAATCTTAATATCAAGGCTAATATACATAAGCTTTAGCATGAGAAACACATCCACGCAACGTGTTGAAATTGCCCATGTTGACAGGCGTTGAATTCAACTCCTTGGCACTTAAAAAAGTGAAAGTATCTTCTTGCTGGGCAAGGGCGGTGCTAAGAATAATAAGATAGTATTAGTAGTATATATTATCTGTTCGCAGTTGGCACCAGATATTTCGGGTTCGAATTATGAGTATGAAAAAAATTCTTGATAGAGAACGCTATCTTCCGAATGTGACGCAAATTCGAATATAATCGAATTCCAATACAGATACTAAACATCTGGTGAAAAATCCAAAAAAACAAAACTACAATATCAGAGAAAATACATTTTTTTTATTGCATAGACACTTCTTTTTTTGTTTTTTTTTTAAATGAAAAAAATATTTTTCCTTTTCGTGACTTAAAAGAATATATCATTTCACGAAGTTAATTGTTCTATAGTAAGAGCTCTCTCCTACGCAAATATATATATATATATATATATATATATATATATATATATATAGAGAGAGAGAGAGAGAGAGAGAGAAAGCTAGCCTCTCTTTGCTAGAGTATAACTTTGGCTGAGTTTTTTTTTTTACTGCACTAGGGATATGTGTGGACGATTAGTGGTCAATAAAATTGGAAAATCATAATATCTCAGATTCAAATTTCAGTTGAGGCAAAAAATAATTAGGTAATTTTTTTTTATCTACCTAAATTTTAATACACTAATCAAGATACACACAATTAGCTCACCCCAGTATTACCGTAGTAAGAACTAAGAAGAACCTTCTCCTATAGAACGCCCTTATATTCTCCAAAGGTTATACCTCCTTTAAAAGTTTTGAAAAATAAGTGAGCAAGTAATCTTGCGCTTATTGTTTAAAAAGGGTAATTAGTGATACGTTAAATATTTCACGTAAAAAAATTCATATATTTATTAATTTTAGGATCTCTACGGTATCTGAACTATAACAAAAAGAGGAAAAAATGAGTGCTCAAATCAACAGTATAACTTGACAAATGGACAAAAAAAACGGTGAGGTGACTTATAACCTGACACATATGTTTCTTATGCGTAAGTGAAAAGTAAGTTGGTGACCTCTTTTATACAATTATTATTTATTTTAACTTTTAGCTTTTTTCCTCCTTGAATCCACATATATTGCTCAAACCCAGTATAAGATTTTGATCAAGATGAAGTCCTGAATAGGTCATTCTTTCACGTTTTGTGACCCTTCAAAATCATGTCGTGTAGAATTCGATTTGCATTAAACAATTTTTCCACTTTTCTCTATGTGAGGAATAAGTAAAATATTATTTTATGAAGTCGAGATCCACGTAAAATTATGTGTTAGAGAATACAAAAGTCCCTCACAACTATTTAACAATTTCTAAAAGAATCTACAATAATTTTGAAATATACTTTATTGATTGCTTTAGTACTTTGACTTAAAGATAAGTTTTATAGGGTGATTGTTAGATCAGCTATGTTGCATGGGGAGGAATGTTAGCCGGTCAAGAACTCTTATGCTTAAAAGATAAAAGTAGCAGAGATAAGGATACTGAGGTGGATGTGTGGGCATACTAGGAGAGATATTATTAGGAACAAAGTGATTTGGGACAAGGTGGGAGTGGCCTCTGTGAACGAAAAGATAAAGGAAGCGAGGGTGAAGTGGTATGGGCATGTGAAGAGGAGATGCACATATGTCACAGTGAGGAAGTGTGAGAGGTTGGCTATTGTAGGTATGAGAAAAGGTAGATGTAGCTTGAAGAAGTATTGGGGAGAAGTGATTAGACAAGACATGGCAGACATCCAGTTTACCGAGGACAAGACACTAAATAGGAAGTTATAGAGGTTGAAGATTAGGGTTGAGGGTTAGTAGGCCGTCAAGTTCAGGACTCTGTATCTGCTACGTTTGTTTTGGTTGTTTGATTTTGTTTTATATACCAGCACTAGTATCATCATTTTAGTGTTTTCCTATTCGTGGTGTCTAGTAGCATTGTTATATTAATGCTTTATTCTTGTTGTTAATGTTCTTATCTTTAGTATTTCTGGTATGACCTTTTTATTATTGTTCTCTTGTTCTTATCTTATTTTCTTGAGCCGAGAATTTTTCGAAAATAATCTCTCTACCTCCACAAGGTAGGGGTAAGGTCTACGCATACTTTACCCTCCTCAAACCCCATAATGTAGGATTGCACTAAATATATTGTTGTTGTTGTTATTGTTGTTGTTGTTGTTGTTATTGTTGTTGTATTGCTTTGGTACTTTGTTTGGGTTGACGGTTTAAATTTTTTCAGTACATATTTAACATCATGTATGTATTTGAATTCTTAGGGGTCGTTTGGTAGGGTGCATAAGAATAATGCAGAATATGGTGTATTAGTAATGCTGGTATTAGTTATTCTTGCATTAGTTATGCTGACATATTTCTGATCCATTGTTTGGTTTGATGTATTAAAGCATTGCACAATTTCTAAAAGAATTGTTTGTTTATAAAAATGCCCTCAAAACCAGTCCATCACTCGATCTTTTTAAAGAAACATATGTTAAGAATGTTTTTATATGAAAAAGTTTTAAAAAAATTATTTGATTTGTCTAAATATATTGTAGTATAGAACTGAATATTTATTTATAAAAAAGAAAATATGTTAAGTATTTATTTATTTACTAGGGATATAATTTTATTTCTCACTATTTGGATTATTTAATAACATATTTTAATCAAGCATAAATTTGAAGGGCAATTTTGTCTTTAACTAAGTTAATGCATGCATTAAAACTCATTGCATTGCTAATACCATGGTTTTCTATGCGTTAGTTATGCATAACATAATACCAAATAGAGTGTATAACCAATGCCTGCATAATTAATGCATATGTTCAAAAAGTGTACCAAACAAAATATTATTAATACACAAAGCTAATACATGCATTATTTTATCAAATGCATTTTACCCAACTACACCTTACAGCTTATCACTCAGTTTTAAGTTTGTTTTCAATATTACTCCCTCCGTTCACTTTTACTCGGTATGTTTTGACTTTTCACGTCCTTTAAGAAATAATAAATGAAGTGCATAATTTACCATGATACTCATATTAATTGATGCATATTTTATTGGATTTGAGAAAATAATTTGAAATAAGTAATAAATATTGTGGGTATAATAAAAAAAAGAATTGTCTTCTCTTAATATGCGTAAAGTGTTAAATAAAAATAAAAATTTATTTTTAATATACATGTTAATTAAAAATGAACAGAGAAAGTATTACGCAATTTCTAAATACGGAAATGGACGGTGGAGAAAGTGGATGTATGAGGATGAGGATGAGGATGAGGTATTTCTGCGTCATCATCCATTTATTTGAGTCTTGAGACTTGAGAGAGACAACTCAGCTAGTAAATATGTAACTGACACGTGTAATGTAATGAATAATAAACACGTCACCATCATCCCAATAAGATATTATTCACATCAACACACTTCATGGATTAGCATTCATCTTTTTTTATTGGAAAATATCTTTTCTTTAAGTCTTTGACGTGAGCTTAATTTGGTCTTTATCTTTTGATAATGATTGAGTTCAATCTCAATTATTGACCTCCAAATATCTTGATTAACATACCTTAGAATTATCTCATCAGAACAGTAATCCTGTTTTTCCTTGAATTTTGCTAATAGATAATTTAGCGGGCGTTTGGACATAAGAATTGTAATTTTTTTTTAAAAAAAAGTAAAAATAAATTTCAAGTGAAAATGGTATTTGAAAATTAGAGTTATGTTTGGATATGAATATAATTTTAGGTTGTTTTTGAAGTTTTGTAAGTGATCTGAGTGAATTTTGAAAAACAGCTTTTTGGAGTTTTTCAAATTTTCGAAAAATTTCAAAATTCATTTTCAAGTGCAAATTGAAAATTTTATGGTCAAACATTGATTTCGAAAAAAGTAAAAAAATTCTTATGTCCAAACGGGCTCTTAGTCTCGTCACTTGTAAATATTTTTGTCCAAGTGTCATACTCCCGTCAAATTTACATATAGAGTCTAATTGGATAAGAAATTCAAAAAAGAAAGAAAGAGTTTTGAAATTTGTTGTTTTAAATCAACTAGTGAAATTCTTGTGATTATTATAAAAGTATGATATATTAAGAGTAAATAAATGTAAAGTTTAACTGTTTTTATATATAAAAAAGCGTGTCATTATTTTTAGAATAAAATGAAAGAAAATATGGCATACAAAATAAAATAGGAGGAGTAAATGAGTAATTTTTCTGGATTTAAGTGATATACATGCAAATCAAATAACCATCTCTTAAGAAGTCATAGTTACAAATAAACTTACAAACATACAAGAAAGCTCAATACATTTTTTTTGCTGATTTTATTCTAATGAGTTTGATCCTTTTTTTTGTTTGCTCCTGTAATTGTATTGGGTGATTAATTTGGATTCGTGTTATGGAAGAACCATTTAAGGGGAAGCGTTTCCTAACAATATTTTTTTTTATTACTAAGGCTTGACGCTAAAACATCTGATTCCTATTCATCTCACCACAACTCTTGTTGGATAATGAGTTTGATATGTAGCATTCATCTTCACCAACGGGCCAAAATTCTTCAGAAAAATGAGCTTTAGTTAACCTAATTATTAGGGTGGAAAGTATTAATCAGATAATTAAATGGTAATTAGAACAATCAAACGGTCAAGTTCTGCAACTTCAAGTCTCAAAGTTCAATTTACTAGTTAACCTGATCGTTAGGAAACTCGTAGTTTAACGTTGATTTACGTTTATCTTCAATAGTGGCTATAATATTTTAATTAAGTTGTTCTAAAAGTAATAAATCTAATAGTAATTGTGCAGGAAGATCATTCAATTTGCCAGGTACGTTTATAAATTATCTTATGACGTGACTTCATATGAATCTGTTGCCTCTTCGGACCGAATGGAATATGTTATCTTTGTTTACCCTTAAATTTGTACGTGATTTTAATGATATGTGAATTGATTCGACATAAGTAATCAGGAACGTTAGATAAACGAATTAAAGATAAAATAAATAACCAAACCAGTTGAGACATTAAGTCCGGGCTCATATTTAAACTTAACAATAGTTTTGCCCTCGATCGGACCCTCGATTCGAAGCTAAATGTGTATGAAGAACTATGATTAAAATAAGAAATTCTCAATAACTAAAAAGCAGAGAATGAGTTTATATTGTTTTGCTATGCGTGTTACCATATGTATTGAATGAAAAAGCTTCCCCTTTATATAGTAAGAGAGTTTCATCCCTAGTACAATTCTAAAAAAGGTAAAACAATCCTCATTTCTCGTCAATTACTGATATGCTACCGACATCGGACGGGATTCGCGCCGTGATACCTGGTTGGGTGCGGATATCACGACTTTCTGTTAGTCGTGTGCAACCGTTCGTAATGCTTCCCAAGATTTAGGAGCTTGCTCTAGGTCCAGGGAGTATTGTCTTGCCAGGCCCGGTGGCGAACACTCCGTTCGGCCCCTGGTATGAGAAGTCCCTGCCTTCGATTCTGATCCCATGCAGTCATGTCTCTGCTTCATTTGACTCACACAAAAATCGGGGTATATGTTACCCTCGATTTTACCCGTATACAATCTTCTTGAAGAAATCAATTAAGTCATGGGTAAAGTTCGGATAATATACTAAAACCGATGGGAAACCGATTGGAGTTTTAAGAAGCCGAAACGTCCCATCAGTCGCGTCGTTCTGACTTCGGACACGTGTCAACCATCGGTTGGTCGCCTCCGAATGTGAAGCGTCGCATAATGATTACGTTTTCTCCTATAAAAGCTTCGACCTTTTGTACCTTTTCCACTTTCCGATCTCAGCTCTTATCTTCGAATTTCCTAGCAGCTTCCAACTCTTTCAAATCTTCTTCTTTTTATCTTCAACCTTCAAATCTTCATAATTGTTCTTAAGTTTCTACTCAGATCTTCATCCTACCTTCAAGTCTTCATACATTTTCTTGGATTTTCAACCCAGAAACTCATATCTTCACTCTCAAACTTCAAATCTTCATAAACTCTTTCCAAGTCTTCACATATCTTCCAGATTTATGATGGCCAAGACTTTCAAATCAGTATCTCAGCAGGCTGCCTTTTCATCTTCTCACCCGGCCACAAGCACCGAGGCAACCGTCCCCGAAGTGGTTGTTCTCGAGATGGCTGCTCCCGAGGCGACTGCTCCGGAAGTGGTTGCCGCCGAAGCTGCCTCAGAGCCCCCATGAAAAGTTTTATTCCCGGGGGCTGTTCAATCTTAGACGACTTCAAAGTTGAAAAGGCCACATCCAAACAAGACCAAGGTGAAGGGGCATCGAGATATATATGCTCTATCACCGAAGATACCCTTCCCATTGTCCGAGAAAACTATAACTGAGGAGGTAAGGACGTGGTAGTCTCCGGGTCTGAGGACGATATCACCACTCATTTGGAGGAGTATTTAAGTGTTTACACTTATCCCTTCACATTGGGCCCAGTAGACTAAGTTGTTTTGGACTTCTACAAGAGATATGAGGTGTGCCTTGGGCAAATCCATTTGTCTCTTTGGAGGATCGTGATCCTCCTCCGTTACTTTGCGAATAATACCATGTCTCCTCGGTTCACCCTCCACCACCTACTCCATCTATATAGTCCCCGAATTTTTTGAGGGGGACTAATCAAGCTCACTCGTCGGGCCAGCAAGGCCCCATTTTCGAGCATTGACGAGGTTCTAGACCAAGACTGGCAGGGGCGCTTCGTTCGGGTGAAGACCAGAGATTTAATCCCTCCCGAGTTTCTGCCATTCCCCGAGAAGTGGAATGTATCTCATAAGTGTACTCTTTACTTAGGTGTCGAGTTATCTTTGTTCCCTTTCTCACTGTCAGTATTTGTGATCGTGCAGGTGTTGCTTGGGTTCCCAATGTGGTCCCCCAGCTCAAGGAGTGGATCGAAGGCATCTGCAAGCAGATGTCGTATTTTGAGCGCTCGTGGCACAAGCTTTCGAAGGGCTGATGGGAGGCCCATTCACATGGTAAGGCTCTTCTTAGAATAGTTAATATTACGCCCCGAACATACATAACGCTGACTCGATTTCGTCTTCTTCCAGGTCGTTACCTTTGATGGCGCATGTGTAGGAGGTCACATGCTCATTTGGATCCGTGGTTCCGTTATATTTTGGAATATTGGGCATACGAAACCTCTTCGGGATTGGTTTCGATGTCACGCTCAGAGGAAAAGGCTTATGAACAAATTTTTTAGAATCCGGGCCTTTCAATATCGGGGGCGCTCCTGGGATTTGATCGACTTGGGAATTATATGTTTTCACCTTTTTGTCGTTTGCCTCAATTTTCTTTTCACCCGTTTCATTAATGCATCAAGCATTTTCATTACTTCAGGGCTGACACCGGACTCAGCTTCACCCGGCCTTTCGGTGATCTTCTCACTTCTTCGGGTATTTTTCCGGGATAGTTCGAGCTCCACCCTGCTGGGGGCTCGGCTCTGATTTTGCAACTGCGCTATCGCTGCCTGTTGAGCCTGCAACATTTCGAAGATCAATCCCAGACTGACCTCGTCACCTTCGCCTTCGGGCGTTCCTCGAGCCGTTGGTCGGGCTCCTCCGCGAACGTTGTTCTCGGGGTCGGTAGGAAGGTTTGCATCGATGGCCACCTGTGAGTTAGCATCGACTGGGTCTACGACTGGGACCCCATTAGGATTAGCAGGGGGCACCTCATTGCTAGGCACCAAATTGTTGTTTTCGCCATGATGGCCAGACCCATCCTCAACGTTCAAGTGAGCGGACTGAGAATTTGACATTTTTAAGCTAACCTGAAATTGAGACCTTAAAGAACAAGTGTAAAATAAAGTGTCTTATGGAGATTTGTATCAAACCACCATTGTTATCCTTAGCCCCCACGGTGGGCGCCAAACTATTTACCCTTAAATGGATGACAATTAAATTTATACGCAGTTTTAAGGATATGTGAATTGATTCAACACAAGTAATCAAGAACGTTAGATAAACGAATTAAAGATAAAATAAATAACCAAACCAGTTGAGACGTTAAGTCCGTGCTCGAATTTAAACTTAACAATAGTTCTGCCCTTGACCGGACCCTCGATTCGGAGCCAAATGTGTATGAAGAACTATGATTAAAATAAGAAATTCTCAGAAACTAGAAAGTAAATAAACAAGTTTATATTCCTTTGATATGCGTGTTTCCATGTGTATTGAATGAAAAAGATTCCCCTTTATATAGTAGGAGAGTTTCATCCCTAGTACAACTCTAAAAAAGGTAAAAAGAATTCTCATTTCTCGTTAATTACTGATATGCTACTGCCGTCGGACGAGATTTGCGCTGTGATACCCGGTTGGGTGCGGATATCACGGCTTTCTGCTAGTCATGTGTAACCGTTCGTAGTGCTTCCCGAGGTTTAGGAGCTCGTTCTGGCTCCAGGGAGTGTTGTCTTTCCAGGCCCAGTGGCGAACACTCCATTCGGCCCCTGGTACGAGAAGTCCCTGGCTTCAATTCTGATCCCATACAGTCATGTCTCTGCTTCGTTTGACTCACAAAAATGGGGGTATATGTTACCCTCGGTTTTACCCGTATACAATCTTCTTGAAGAAATCAATTAAGTCATAGGTAAAGTTCGGATAATATACTAAAATGTATTATGGCTCTTCTAGTCTTCTAGAACCAACTAGAAATATCCTTGGGGGAAATGCCTCAAATTGCATCAATTTTTTATGGATATTTACTTGCAACGTTAAATTACATAATGAACTTGTAGAGATTTTACAACGAAGTTTTAGAACAAAACTTTAAGTCAAGGGGAATTATATTCTTTTGGAGGTTTGCCTGCTTAACTTCTTGCAATTTTAAATTCATTACTTTGGATAATTAGTTTCATAACTCATGCAGTTTCCATCAATCGAATTTCAAAATATTCATATCCAAAAATTAGAGCCAGTATCAAGCTCGCAGACTAGGGCCGTTGCAACCGCACTATGGGAGAGAATCTTGACGGAAATCGAGGAAAAGACAATATATCATGGGCTCTTCACTACGTATTTTTTATTGTATATAAAGTAGGATCCCTCTATTATAAGAGGGGTATGGATTGTAAGCAATAGGGAGGACGGGGAAAAAAGATCACTTCTCACATTGAAAGATATCCCCTTGTGCTTGTTTAACTTTATCTTATTCATTCCTTTTATTCACTATTCTCATTCTTATAGTCAAGAATATACATATTCTATTTCTCTACACGATTTATATCAAATTGTATCGCATATCCTTAGAACCATACACAAATCTAGCGTTATCCGATTTTTCGGGTAAACAGTTTGGCGCCCACCGTGGGGCTAAGGATAACAGTGGTTGTTTGATACAAATCTGCAATACACACCAGCTTACAACTTAAAATCAGCAATGTCTTTACCTATCGGCCACGAAGTCGGCCTTCAAGATGAAACCAACAACTTGGCACCCGGAGCCGGAAGGCCACCCGATGATGGCACTGAGGCTCGAATCGAAGCACCCGAAATTCGAGCCGAAGTACCATTGGATGTCAATTCACAAATAGCTCTAGAGGCGAATCAGCGTTACGAACCGGAAAGAAGCATTCATGGCGGTACTCGATCAGTAGCTCGAGACACCCATAACGTGGAGGAGATCGGAGTCAGCTTACGGATGATCTTCGAGATGTTACAAGCCCAGTAAATAGCGATAGCTCAGTTGCAGAGCCAAACTCAGGTACAAAGCAGGCCGGAGCCCAATCCGCTTCGAAAAATCACCCACATAACGGAACCAGCCATAGAGAAGTCAAATGAGCAAGAATCGGGGACTACTCCCGAAATTACTAAATTGCTCGAGGAACTCACAAAACGAGTCGAAGCCAACGATAAAAAAGTAGAAACATATAATTTCAGGGTCGACCAGATCCCGGGAGCTCCACCAATGATAAAAGGGCTAGATTCGAAAAAATTCATTCAAAAGCCTTTTTCCTCGAGTGCAGCCCCAAAACCAATCCCCAAAAAATTCCGTATGCCCGACATATCCAAATATAACGGAACGACCGACCCCAACGAGCAAGTCACTTCTTACACGTGTGCCATCAAGGGCAATGATTTGGAAGATGATGAGATTGAATCTGTATTATTAAAAAAATTCGGTGAAACCCTGTCAAAGGGGGCAATGATATGGTATCATAATTTACCATCTAACTCCATTTATTCTTTTGCTATGCTTGCAAATTGCTTCGTAAAAGTAAATGCCGGAGCCATAAAGGTCGAAACCAGAAAGTCAGACCTGTTCAAGGTAATACAAAAGGATAACGAGATGCTAAGGGAGTTCGTAGCTCGTTTTCAAATGGAACAAATGGATCTGCCACCAGTCACAGACGATTGGGCTGTTCAAGCTTTCACTCAAGGTCTAAATGAGTGGAGCTCGATGGCTTCACGGCAGCTGAAGCAAAATCTGATCGAGTACCCAGCTATTACTTGGACAGATGTGCACAATCGATATCAATCCAAAATAAGAGTCGAAGATGACCAGTTGATTTCTAGGTCCGTTACGAAAAAGCAAAAGTCGACCGGAGATCGATACCAGCCATATAGCGAAAACGATACTACTACTGAGTATTCGAGGCCTCTTTAAAATCAACCTCGTACACTGGAGGGCTTTATCATTGAACGCATCTGTGATGATTATCATGTTCGGTGCAAAGGAAGTTACTTCGTTATTTCATGACAAACAGTGTCTCAACGGGAAACGTTGTAAGGGCCAAATGGTCAAAACGAACCATGCTTATGTAGTTGGCCTGAGCCCTGACGCAAAACATGAACCCATGTATAATGACTTGCAAAGAAAGCTCTCTTCTTTACCGATATTCTATGTTCAAGATTTATTATGCAAACAGGATCGAGTTCGAACAAGCGCTCACTCGACCATTACGCCTACGGGCTACATTGCATCGAGTTCGAATCACTCACTCGACTACTAAGCCTACGGGCTACCTTTATTTCGAGTTCGAACAATCACTCACTCGACCATTATGCCTACGGGCTACTTCGACTACTAAGCCTACGGGTTACCTTTATTTCGAGTTCGAGTAATCACTCACTAGACCATTAAGCCTACAGGCTACTTTGACTATTACGCCTACGGGCTACATTGCATCGAGTTTGAATCATTCGCTCGACTGCCAAGCCTACAGGCTACCTTTATTTCGAGTTCGAGCAATCACTCACTCGACCATTAAGCCTACGGGCTACTTTGACTATTACGCCTACGGGCTATATTGCATCGAGTTCGAATCATTCGCTCGAATGCCAAGCCTACGGGATATCTTTATTTCGAGTTCGAGCAATCACTCACTCGACCATTAAGCCTACGGTCTACTTTGACTATTACGCCTACAGGCTACATTGCATCAAGTTCGAATCATTCGCTCGACTGCCAAGCCTACGGGCTACCTTTATTTCGAGTTTGAGCAATCACTCACTCGACCATTAAGCCTACGGGCTACTTTGACTATTACGCCTACGGGCTATATTGCATCGAGTTCAATCATTCGCTCGACTATTAAGCCTACGAGTTACTTTTATTTCGAGTTCGAGCAATCACTCACTCGACCATTAAGCCTAAGGGCTACTTTGACTATTACGCTTGCGGGCTACATTGCATCGAGTTTGAATCATCCACTCGACTGCTAAGCCTACGAGCTACCTTTGTTTCGAGTTCGAGCAATCACTCACTCGACCTTTATTTCGAGTTCGAGCAATCACTCACTCGACTATTACGCCCACATGCTACATTATTTCGAGCAAAACTACTCATTTCTTCGAATTAAAACAAACACTTGACTATTTAAGCTGAAGGACGTTCGAGCCTGATAAAGCAAATGGGACTACCCATAAGGCCCGAAGGCAACTGAGATTTAAATTCAAACTATCTATTTAGTTTGAAAGGCCATTTCTCTTCAAAAAGAAGAAAGATTTATATTTACAAATTTTTTGTGCAGAGGCGGCTACTCTTTCAAAAAGAAGTTCTTTATACAAAAATCGAAAGCGGTATCAAAAGAACACAGCGATTGACCTAAGGCCCTAAATGACTCAATCTTCATCGGAGGTCGTATTCTCGGCATCATCCTCGTCTTCAGACTCCCCCGAGTCATCGGAGTCCTCCTCAGGAAAGGCCAACCTCCGGGCTTCGTTCTCCTCTGCCCTGGCAAGTTCAATCTCGGCCCCAACATCGAAGCCCTGAGCTCTGACCTCCTCGAGAGCCTCTCTTCGAGCTTGCCACTTTGCATGTTCAAACATGCTCGCAGATTTGGCTTGGTTGACCTCGACATCGATCCTGAACTGAGCTACTTTGGCATCGGCTCTTTTGTTTGCCTTGATCACTTCAGATCTGGCCACTTCGAGTTCTTTGGCCAAATCTGCTTTATCTAAAGTGGCCAAATCCAACCGATGCTGAAGCTCTTTCATCTTTTCGATCAGCCCCAAAGCATTTTCTTTCGCGGATCGAAGTTGGGCATCGGACAGCTCCAACTGAGCTTCGACGGCTTCCTTTTTTGAGGCACGGTTATCCATACACCTTTTAAATTCTTCTGCCTCGGCCAGTAGCGCATCTACCTGAGAGTTAAGCTGTCCAATCTGCTCGATCCTCTGCCGAACTTGCAGAATCAGATCGTTAATGGTTATCTCGAAGTTTTTCACTAAGAAGCTTGTCCAATCTGCTCGAAGTTTTTCACTAAGAAGCTTGTACGAGTCACTCTTCTCAGTGAGGCTCCGAACCTCGGCATCATGCTCCTCCCTGATTCGAAGAAAGGCCTCGTGATGCAATACCGAAGCCTGCAAACAAAAAGGGGAAACATTAGAATTACCTGCAACTCAGTGTAAAAAAAAAAAAAAGGCGGCGAAAACGCCATTAGAGGTACCCGATTCAAAGCATGTTGGGCCTCGTTGAAGAGACAGGCAGGCCCCACCGCATTCATCACTAATTGATCTTCTTCAGTCACCAAGGACCGAAGGTAACTGGCAATTCCCACAGGGGAAGAAAAAATTCGGGTATCCGCAGGTATGGAGAGCACTATCTTCCACCTTCGGTCAGGATTGATACTCAGGGACGAAAATCGGTCCACCAGTTTATGAATCGATGTAGGCTCGGTGGAACCCGATCGCGACGCTTTTTTGGGTACCGATATTCCACCAAAACTGGTAACCTCCTCTGAGGCACCTGACTCGAGCCCCTCCAGAAAACCGTGGATATCGGCTGACTCCTGAATACCCTCATAGGACCGATCCTCCAACATGACGGCCTCCCGAATCATGGCATCCGAAATTTGAGAGGATCCGCCAATGTCAACTATCCTGAACTCATCCCTTAAAATATCTTCTACTGCCTGAGAAGATTCACCATCGGTATCCCTTCCAACCATCTTAGCTTGAGAAGGGACAATCTCGGCTTCCTCTTGTTCTGGGATTATGGCCAAGGTTCCCTGATTTGTTTCCACCAAATTGGAAGACTGTTGAATCACAACATTAGCCCGTACGTAGGCTAAATTCTCCTCTCCTTCGTCGGGCTCGTCCCTTGAATGAAGGACCGCTTCCGAAGACATAACACCAGAGCCCCCCTTCGGCTTTCGAGGTCTCTTAGCCGGTTTCTTCTTTTCCAAGCTCGGGGAGCCCGATACGTCTTTTCTCTTCCTTTCTTTCACCTGATTCAGGACAGGAACTTCTTCGCCACCAGATGGCGGCCTCATGACTACATCTTTCCCAAGTCCTACAAAAGGGAAGAGGGAGATTTACCATACAAACTGATGAAGAGACAAGTCGACAAAAAGATTTACCATGACTGCTGGCCTCCTATCGACCATTTGATAATTCGACCCAAGCACGCTCGGAGTACGGTCTCTGCAATACCAGGCTTTCGACCCATTGTCTAAGATCCGGGATCGGTTTTGGCATTCGAGCTACGACTGTGATAAGGAAAAATGGATTAACAAAATAGAAAGCAATCACAAAATCAAAACGGGCAAAGAGAAACGTTAACCCACGGCTCATATTCCATTTCTCGGGAAATGGCAAGTCATCGGCAGGGATCAGATCTGAGGTTCTAATTCGAACAAAACGGCCCATCCAACCCCGATCCCGGGTCTCGTCTATGCTTGAGAATGGCGCTTTGGTTGCTCGGCGAGCAAGCTTGATCAGCCCTCCTCGATAAGGTCGGGGACTGTAAAGACGTATAAGATGATCGAGGGTGAAGATGCGCCCCTCGACCTTGCTCGAGAAAAATCGAAGAAGAATCACTATCCTCCAAAAGGAAGGGTGGATTTGGCCGAGGGTCACATCGTACCTCTTACAAAAGGCAACGATGACAGGGTCCCAACGTGAAAGGATAAGTATAAACACTTAAGAACCCTTCGACGTAGGTAGTAATTGATTCATCGGGCAATGGGATTACTACGAGTTTATTATCCCAGTTGCATTCTTGTATGACTTTATCGAGAACTTTTTCGGTGATTGAACATTGGTACCTCGACATCGGCTCACACCGACCCGGTCTCGGAGAAGGCTTTTCAATTTTAAAATCGCATATTGTCGAACACCCAACAGGAACGAATTCCTCAGGGCGGGGCTCTTCCATGTCCTCGCCACCAGCAGGTCAAGATGAAGAAGCGCTTTCTTTTTGCGGAACAGTTTTAGACGTTTTTGCCATTTAAAATTTCATAAACAAAGAACGGAAGTATTTGGTGTTCTAAGGAAGAATTTGCAGTAAAACTCACACACTTACAGGCAGAAAACTCAGAAAAGACGAAAAGGAACTTGAAAAAATTTGAAAGATTGAAGACGAAAAAATGATGAATGGTGGAAGGGAAGGCTATTTATAGATTGAAGCAGTGGCGATTCAATATCAAAGGTGGCCGACCACCGTCTGACACATTAAAATGCCTCGGTTAAACCGAACCGATGGGACAACTATCACATACGTCATCGTCGGGATCGCTGAAAATGTCAGTATATATCTGATCAAGCTGTTGCGAAATCATATCGTTTCTCACCACATCCTTTTCCGAGAAACGAGGGGACTATCTGTGTACGGCCAAAACCGATTTGAGTCAGTCGTACGGACTGGTCGAGAAGATAATGTTTCAATCAAAATATATCCGCATGGCAAGCTCGGTCAAGGTCCGAAGTAGGGGCGGCGAGCTTCGAGCTCTAAGACCGATCAATGACAAGCTCGATATCATTATCAAGCTCATACCCAAATCGAACTACGAGGCAAAGCGGAGATTATCGAAGATGAATGGACCGACCAACACCCACCCCGAATACCGAGACCCCAAGTCAGAATCGAGCTCGGACCAAGACCGAGGGCTCGATCCAATACCGAGCTCGAGCCAGTATCGAGCTCGCAGACTTGGGCCGTTGTAACCGCACTATGGGAGAGAATCTTGGCGGAAATCGAGGAAAAGACAATACATCATGGGCTCTCCACTACGTATTTTTTATTGTATATAAAGTAGGATCCCTCTGTTATAAGAGGGGCATGGATTGTAAGCAAGAGGTAGGACGGGAAAAAAAGATCACTTCTCACATTGAAAGATATCCCCTTGTGTTTGTTTTACTTTATCTTATTCATTCCTTTTATTCACTATTCTCATTCTCATAGTCAAGAATATACATATTCTATTTCTCTACACGATTTATATTAAATTGTATCGCATATCCTTAGAACCATACACAAATCTAACGTTATCCGATTTTTCGAGTAAACACAAGCCTATTCTGAAATAATGATTACTCCGGAGAAAAGAGCGAGAAACGTGGTCACAAAAGTAGTGAGCTGATTTCAAGGCCCCAATCAAACAATCAGGCCATTAGAACTTCATGCACACATTTCCCAATTAAAAATTTGCTCTCTTCCATTAACCATGGTGAAGGTTATCAGGACCCAGGAGCCTGGTACAGACAAAAAGGGGATGGTTTGAAGAGAAAACGACTCGACCGCCGGGGGGGGGGGGGGTGTGTGTTTACAATCCAGCACTAGCCAAGTATCATTTGCTTGAGTCAGGTGTATTGACCACCTAGAGTACAAGGCAGGCTGGAAAATACAGAAACTGTTGAATGAAAAACATTATTATCATTACATTGCTACATGTAGGCTCCAAACAATTGCATCAATATGAAATGAGAAGACAAAAGCAATCATCTTGAATGCACTATCAAAAAAGAACTAATATTAAATATCAGAGTCAGAGCTTTTCTCCTCCTTAGGTGGTGCAAACTGCCGGCTGAGCCGAGATCTTGTCCAGGGATCCATGGCTGGTCTTTGTGGAGGTTGAGGATTTGGTGGTTTGGATTGTCTAAGTTCATTTTCTCTATCAATAAACCTGCCGAGATAACAGAAAAATAGTCAATGACAGTGTACGGATATAGTCGTCCCTCCACAAATCTGAACCAGTATTCTACTTTTATCTTCTTTTTTGGGATAAGTACCAAGATCATCAAATCACTGCCCCGAGCTCCCCCCCCCCCCCCCCAAAAAAAAAAAACCCCCACCCGCAACAGAAAGCCATTTCTCAGTGTCTACTAGCAAAAGTAGTGCGCCTATTAAAGTGAGAATCTTACTCTATATAGGCCATTGGTGCAGCATCACCTACTCGAATTCGAGTTCGGAGCATTCTCGTGTATCCACCGGCTCTATCTCTGTAATATATAAGTTTCAAGATATTTAGAACCATATTTCAATTAAAAAAAATAGAGAAGAAATTTAATGGTTTGAGGTTCACTTGTATCTGTAAGCCAATTCAGTAAATAGCTTATGAATGACATCATCCCCACGCACAAAGGCAGCTGCCTGTCTTGCAGCAGATAGACTTCCCTGCAATAGTTCAAAAAGTGTGCCCAGGTACAAACAAAGTTAAAGATAAAACCTGAAAACAGGACCATCACTCAGAAAACAAAGGAGAGAAAACAGAAAAATAAAATTGCAGAGATAACTTTAGATTCCATCTCAAATCTCATTTTTGGGTTTTCCAGATGAGAAGCGCACAAAGGTCACATTCCATTTTTTTTATTCAGTGAAGTGAGATTTGAAACAAGAAATATGCGAAAAAGTAATATTAGACTCGGGAGTATTTTCACCTTATGTTCTAACTCAATTCGCAAAAGAAACCAACAAGACCAAGGTCAACCAGCTTAAGCTCCAATCATCAACAGCCAACACTACCTCTACAATCGAGAAACTAACCAAAATTTCAAAAAGAGGCAACAATGTTTCACCCATTTCTTTAAATGTCAACCCTGTGATAACACTCTCTTAAATCAAACCCAAATAAAGAAACTTTCCTGCCATCTCGTTTTTAATCAAGGTGAACACCACTATGCTCTTTGAGTACACAAATTGCTCTTATTAGCAACATCATCTCCTTTGATTGGCCACTTTTCAGCTCGAACCCATTTCAGAGTGGCATTTTGGATCCGAACTCCCTAGTATTGTCCTATTTTCCTCATATTTTGGGATAAGTTCCCTATCTTCCTCATTAATTCTTCTGTCCTTCCATTTTCTCTACATGGACAAAAATCTCATTATCGTTCCTCAATAACGCGAAAGAGACGAGGAATCAGATCCGAGACTGTATGGCAAGAAAAGCCAAAATAGACACTATCCCCCACTTTTTCATGAGAACAAACACCACCTCTTCACATAAAAGCTTCCTGTGCAATCACTGGTAATATGCATCTTATATTAATTGGTTAAGACAACATCATAACACCATTGAGCAATCTCCCATAACTTAAGTTGTCATGTGTCCTGATTCAAACTGAATCTTCTGGAGAAACACTGAAGCATTTGGGGACAAAACAGAACTTTCTCTATGGAAATCCCAACCTTTAAGCAGAACTCTCCATCTCTGATCCTAAATGACTCGAAACACTGCCACCGTCTTTGACTGAGACTTTTCAACAGATCAGTAGGAGTACGTCCACATCCAAAAAGCCTCTGCAGATACACACACACACACACACACACATATATATATATCCAATCTGTTTGAATAGTCCCATGCACCAACGATCGATGGGAATTCCCATTAAGCTAATTAAAGAAACCCTATTCTCTTTTTCTTAATCCTGCCCACTGTGTGCTAAAGGAACATCAGTCAAGCAGCAAAAGACACTCACAACCACCACCTTTCTTCCTTTAAAACTCGTTCAGCTTCTACCTTGAAGGGAAATCTGAAAAACAACAAGGCATCACCTTAATTGGACACCTTCGGTCAGGTCGGCTCTTCTTCAAGACCTCGCCACCAATCTGCGATCAAATCTATTGACGCTGCCCATTCATGGAAGTGGCGGACCAAGCAAGGGTCCGAAAATGCAAGCTTTCTTTCTGCATCATCCCTTGACACTATAAACAAGCTTTGATCACCTACCACATATCGTCGCACCCACGAATAGAGATGGCTACCTTGCTAGCTCACCAAGAACCTCTTCATTAACGAAAAGAAATCAAACCAACTTACTACTCGTTTTGCCATAACCTAGGCTTAAATTACACAGTAAATCGGCTCTAATCTAACTTCCTAGGATACCCAGTTTCTGACGGAAAAGAACGGTCACTACCTTATGCAGAGAACAGCCTCAAAATCTAGAGAGAAGGCAGATGTTCTCTCTCTAAAACTAGCTGTGATGCTTGACTATTAATTTGATAGAACAAATGAAATCTTTATGGAAATTATGTAAGAGTGGATAGCCGTGATGCAATTTTAGGTTAAGAATTCAGCAAATAAACCATGTATACAACATTACTGACCAATTGGCAAATTTTTTTATTTTTTTTTGTTTTTGATAACCGTGGTGTCCGGGCCAGCTTGCGCGCACCTCGACTAATTCCACGGGATACCTACCATCTCCCACCAGCAACAGATACCAGGTAACTCTATCCACCAAGGCTTGGATAGATGGGAAAAAATCACCTAGTATTTGCCTCCGCTGGGATTTGAACCTGAGACCTCATGGTTCTCACCCACTTCATTGACCACTAGGCCACACCCTTGGGTGCGACCAATTGGCATATTTTTCTTGCAGTATATTATATTTTACTTTTTAGTACAAAGTCATGGTATGCATTTCAAGGGTGAATGAGACTAAAACGATAGATTAACATTTTCACACACCACAAAACCTAAGAAATTTCATTTCTAAGAAAAAACAACTTCAAAATTTCAATTTTCCATCCATATTTCTACCTCCTTTCCAAGCTGAACCATATTGTCGGCCAACCTTCGAACTTCCTTTGCCTGCATTCATATAAAGAAGACAGACGAGATTAATCATCCCAAATACACATTAAATCTAGTAGCTTGTCAAATTGAAATTTTAAAAGCTTTAAAATGTTTTGTTACTTATTAGAAAAAGGTAATGTTTAAATGCTTGTCAAATAAACCAAGATATACTTCAAGTTTCAAGGATGTGTCGCATTTTAGAAGAACTTACCTTATTTCCAGAGCTAGCTCATTACAGGTAGGTATGTGTTTCATGGACTATGAGCTCCCTCTTAAAGAGGGGAGCACTAAACACTAAATATTCTTTTAAACTGTAATTATGTCAATTCTTTTGTCTGCATAAATACGGTTTGTTCTTATAGTTATTATTTGCACCTTTATTCTTATAATTAAACAATTTATTATTTGCGCCTTTATTCATTAAAGCTTGCATGTTAACTTACGGTTTGCGCTTTAAGCCCCAGACCTTGTCACTTTTCCAGATTTTCGTTTTTGATAACACTGGGACAAGATGTTAACAAGAATATAAAGAACAAAAGACAGCTCTAAACAAGGAGTTACAGCAATTCCTCTCGAGATCATTTAATGTTACACGAAAAAGCAAGCCTTCACCATTTTACTAGAAGCGCATATGCAATCCAATAATGTAGACGAAAAACATAAGGCCCTAAGTAGTCAGTAGAGTTCCTTTTCCTATAGTTGACTCCATATTCTAAACATGCAAAAGTTGGCACCATATCTTTGTCCTAGAGCACTCTATCAACCCATTCAAGCCAAATACACCACAAAGTTACAAGCATAAAACATATGCACAAACATTACCTTCTATATTTTATCAGACCCAAAAAGTTAGAAAGAAAGAACTCAAACTACGACACAAGCTTCTCTCATCATTACAAATAGCCACTCCAATGCCCTAGCAGAAGGGCAATCCACATCAAATATGGATGGGACTCCTGCTTTGTATGCACATATACACCAGTCTTATATAGAAGCAAGTGTGACAGGCGTGAAGTCTACGATGAACTAATATCACGGTAAATCGTTTTTGTTTCAAAAGGAACCCCCACTTTCCGGAAAAAGATAACAGACAAAACCAGTTGGAATCATGAACTTAATAATAGAGAAGAAAGACTTGAACCTTAAGACACTCTACGGGTACGAGATGTAGACTGCATAAGATTACCAATCAAATTGGAAAGGGGCAACTCGATCATCACATCATTGAGGTTCTGTGAAAGAAGTCCTTTTTTGAGTTACAAAATGATAAGAATAGAATGCCTGTGAATAAGGTAACACAGCATCGGCATATATCAGATAAAGGGATACTGCCTATGAGATCCTCCCTAAACCAAATACGTCCATAATCACCAAGGATAATGGGGAAATGAAGTAATCTATTCCTATATCTTGCATCCCAACCATTATAATGAAGAAAGGCCATCCTTGCTTTTGATCACATCACAAAAGAGCTTTTGATAATAGAAAAGGCTTATAGACACCAAGATCCCAAATCCCAACTTAATAAATGGTCTCTCCATGTGTTATGACTCCCTTTACAAAGAAAACCATGCATCAGATGCTCGATTTTCCCAACCACCCATTTAGGAAGAAGCAATTACAATTAGTAAAGACAACAGTAGAAATGCATGACACAACTCTAGTTATAAAAACCCCTGAAGAGAATAAAGACCATTTTCAACTATCACGCCTTTAAAAGATACCTTTCACCGTGGGATACCAAAGGTTATACAACAAAGGCCACTGGACTTCCCCACAAAGGCAATCTGAAAGAATGGAAAAGACAACTCAAGATAGAGAGTCCAGCCATTGAACTAAATCTTTTGATTTTGTAATTACTCATATGATCCATGGCTGACACTCTCAACCATAATAAATTTCAACAGAGAGCCAATTTCTAACATACTAAGAAGGTTTAAAGGATTAAAAAAGGGTAACTCTTCAAACAGAGATGGCCATTATCTACTTCAAATGATAAAACATTAGTTCAGTATTTGTCCACTGCTGGAGGAACTGTTCGTAGCTAAGATAGAGTAATACTCTTCCCCCTCTAACAGCCCACATTATCCATCACAATTCTGGTCGTTGGTATATGCAATTTTCAACATCCAATCGGCACTACCTAACGCAGTAGGGGAAACTTTGGCCAAGTGGGCAGTTTAGCAAAAGGAAAAGAGGGGGCTAAAAATTATGGAAAATACCCGTTTGTGTAGGTAGATGATCGGACTTTCGAGTGGCGTAATGTACATGGTACACCATTAGTTTTTTATCAGACATTTGTTTGAGTTAACCAATTAATCAAAGAATAACAAATACTAAGATCTTTGCAGAAATACTAAATCAATGTGGACAAAGCTATACTTTACGCGAAGTGGGTAGCTGTAAAAACACTACAATAAAAAGCTTCTATTACCTTAGCAACGGTAGTTTCAATTCGCTCGTGCTTTACTAATTGCGACACCATTGTCCTACAACAAACCCATTTGCAATTATATGAAATTCTTCAACTAACACAAAGAGTACATAGGAAAATAATTATGCGAACAAAGAGGAACCTGAGCATGGACATACGATGTCCGGTTGGACGATTCAGTTTCCTGAATTTGGTCATTTTTGCTCTTGCTCACCGGAGAAATGAGAAAGAGAAGAAGGGAAAATATGGAGAGAGGAACACTGATGGTGTTAAAACCCTGATTTTAGAGGTTTTAGTGAGGATCCAAAACCCGGTCCATTTTTAGCTCATCAGTGAAAGCCCAATTCGGATTCGGACCTTTTTGGTCCATTATTGAGGGGCAAGTGCACAGATAGCTGAAATTTATAAGTTTCTCTAAGTTTAACTATTTCAAAATCAATTTCAAATATATGCGACAAAAGTTGCAAAAATTTGTGTTTGAAGTTATAAATTTTATTTAAATTTTGGCATATTTTTTGTGAACTTCATATATTTTTGTCAGAATTTCAGCATACACGACTGGAGTTTGGTTTGGCGACATTTATGCCTAACTGTTGCCTAAAGTTTTAGATGAAAGATCTACTACTTTCTATCTTTTTAGGTCCTTTAGACATGTCTGAAATTAACCTTGCCAAATACTAACTTCAGAAATATATAACTAAAGTTTATCGTTAAAATATTTCCAAATATCGATAATAATAATAATCTCATCTCTTTACCATTCCCACTAGGGGTGTTCAAAACCGAACCGAAATCGAAAATCGAACCGAAATTAAAACTTAATGGTTTATTGGTATCGGGTTAACGGTTTAACGGACGGAGAACGGATTAAATTTTTTTTATTAACGACTTATCGGTTTGGGGGCGGATTATTCAATTTTCTTAACGGATAATCCGTTAACCCGTTAAGAATGAATATATATATATATATATATAAAATTTATTTTTATCCATATATATATATACACTATTAAATATCAAAAACTCTTCTACTTCTTTCAGTACTGTATCTCTAATTTCTAATGCCTAATTCCTAAATAATCAGAACCCTTACATACTACGCATCAGAAGATCCCAGACTTGGCTTAGCTTAGCTTATTCTCTCACCCTATAACAAGATTGTTTAAGCTGTTGTCTATTATTCACCTCTGCTTTTGTTTTTTTAAACTAATGCCTGTTGTCTATATTTAATAGAAGAATAACAGTGTTGTGCCACGACTTTTTTCACTCTACAACACATGACACACTATATCATTCTTACATAGGCGTTAACAGACATATATGTTTGGACTCAATGTGTAATTTCCTATTCTAAATTTGTATGCTAGGCGGTCAGCAAACAATTAATGCACGCAATATAGATTGAATTAGGCCGATAAACCTCCCGATAAGAGCTAAACCGATACCAATCCGCCCGATATCTTATCAGATGGCTAGTGGATTAATACATTTAAAAGCCGATAACCATTAAACCAAACCGTTAAGAGTAATTAACCGCCCAATCCACCCGATAAGCAGCTCTAATTCCCACAACGTATGCTACTACTTTTCTTATATTTTTTTTATTCCAGCAAACAACTTTACTATATTAGCTCTCAAAGAGTCAAAGGATGCAACAACATAGTTTACAATCCAACTAGTAGAAACCCAAGTAATTCTATGTAAGAGCGAGATAGAAAACTTGGCTGAATAATGTGCTAAGACATTCCAAGATCTAAGAATATATGCAATATTTATATTTTTAAAGGAATTCATCATCTTCTAGATATCTTCACAAGTAGATCTATCTCCCATGAGACTACCATCTTTTTTCTTATCATATGCATCACATTTTTTTGCATATGATAGAATATGCACCTTTGACCATCCATTTTTTATAGCTTTTTCAAAGCTTCACGAATTGGTAGTGCTTCAGCAGTAATGGCTTTTCCAACAAATTGAATTGGGATGCCAAATGCTTGAAGCAAATGACCACAGCTATCCATAGCCACCACTCCGATGCTTGCTATCTTCTTTTGCATCTGTAATCCAGTATCTGCAAACATAACAACACCATCTTGTGCCACAATAATATTTTTATTATCAGAACAATCAGATTTGTGGGAAGGAGAAGAGATAGTAATAATAGTGTAGACATGTAATTTTTGACCCTCCTTGAGATTTTATACCTTTTTAGTGCTTAGATGTCGGTTTTATGTCTGATTTGCTATTTGAATTTTAAATTCATTTTTGCTTTATTTTATGTTAAAAATTAAAAACTACAAAAATATTTTCCTGTGTTTTATCTTATTGATATTTTGTCTAAGTAGTTTTATTTTATTTTTACAAAAAGATAAAAAGAAAAGTTTCAAAAAATATTTTACTTGATTTAGTGTGATTTTAAGTTATAAGTATTTAGTAAATATCGAGTTGTATTTAGATTTTTCTAATATAATTATTTTATTTCTCTTTTTAATGTTAGTTACTATAGATAAATAGTATTTTGTATAGCTAGTTGTATTTTAACATTAATAGAAAATAAAACAAACACAAAGGCAAATATTGGAAAGAAAGAAATGAGTTCTTCAACAATCCAATGTAGGACCCTTTTGGGAATTTATTTTAACTTTTATTTTTTTTATAAACAACTTTTTGAATTTTGTCTTCTCACTACTAAAAATCTGCTAAAAATCGACCAACTATTTCCGACCAACGTTGGTCGGTCAAAAAATGCGACCAAAAACCGTCCAGGTTGGACGCAAATTGGGGAAAAAAAATATTTATATTTTTTTTAAACAACATACCGACCAACGTTGGTCGGTAAATTGGTCAATAGCTGGTCAGACAAGAAAATTTTGGATTACCGACCAACGTTGGTCGGTAATCTGGATCCAATTTTTTAAATTTTAATAATTATTTTATTATTTAAAATATTTTATAATATTTAAGAATTTATATTTAAAATTACCGACCAACGTTGGTCGGTTAAAGAATTAAAAAAATTTTAAAAAAAAAACCGACCAAAGTTGGTCGGTTTTTGGTCAAACGGGTCAGCACTTAATGTACCGACCAAAATTACCGACCAACTTTGGTCGGTAATTCCAAAATCAGAGAAGTGAAAAACGGGGGAAACCCCCATTTCTCTGAAATTTTTTCCTCTTCTTCATTCCCCTCTCTCCTTCTCCCAGCCCTCCCCCTCACCGTCCAGCCCTCCCCCTCGCCGTCCAGCCCTCACCCTCGCCGTCGTCGTGCCGTCGCCGTCGCCGCTGCCACTGCCACTACCGCCCCTCGATCTCCTTCTCCATCTCCTAAAAATTTTAGGTTTGAATTATAACCCATTTATTTATTATTTCCAGGTTTTGTTAATTAGTTATGAATTAGTTTCAATTGATTAGTGTTTCAATTATTTGAATATTGCATTTTATTGAGGATTAGGGTTTAGGTCTTGTTTTAATTAGTTTTGTTAATTAGTTTTATTAACTAATTAGTTTTATTAATTAGTCAATTATTTATGAATTAGTTTAGTTTAGGGTATGGGTTGAATTTCTTTAGTTTAGTTAGTTTATGTTTAAACTCGTAGGATATGAATTGAAATTTTAGTTTTTAGGATTTGTTCTTGTGAATTGAACTTTTAGGATATGAATTGAACTTTTAAGATATGAATTGGACCTTTTGGATATGAATTGAACTTTTAGGATATAAATTGGTGTAATTAAAAAAAAATAATTATCTTGAATTAACTAAAAAAGATATAATTAATTTATAATTATAGAATAAATTAATTTGTTGTTGTGAATCGAACTTTTAGGGTATGGGTTGAATTTCTTTAGTTAGTTAGTTTATGTTTAAACTCGTAGGATATGAATTAAAATTTTAGTTTTTAGGATTTGTTCTTGTGAATTGAACTTTTAGGATATGATTTGAACTTTTAAGATATGAATTGGACCTTTTGGATATGAATTGAACTTTTAGGATATAAATTGGTGTAATTAGGAAAAAATAATTATCTTGAATTAACTAAAAAGATATAATTAATTTATAATTGTAGAATAAATTAATTTGTTGTTGTGAATCGAACTTTTAGGGTATGGGTTGAATTTCTTTAGTTTAGTTAGTTTATGTTTAAACTCGTAGGATATGAATTGAAATTTTAGTTTTTAGGATTTGTTCTTGTGAATTGAACTTTTAGGATATGAATTGAACTTTTAAGATATGAATTGGAACTTTTGAATATGAATTGAACTTTTAGGATATAAATTGGTGTAATTAGAAAAAAATAATTATCTTGAATTAACTAAAAAGATATAATTAATTTATAATTGTAGAATAAATTAATTTATCCTTGTGAATCGAACTTTTAGGGTATGGGCTGAATTTCTTTAGTTTAGTTAGTTTATGTTTAAACTCGTAGGATATGAATTGAAATTTTAGTTTTTAGGATTTGTTCTTGTGAATTAAACTTTTAGGATATGAATTGAACTTTTAAGATATGAATTGGACCTTTTGGATATGAATTGAACTTTTAGGATATAAATTAGTGTAATTAGAAAAAAATAATTATCTTGAATTAACTAAAAAAGATATAATTAATTTATAATTGTAGAATAAATTAATTTGTTCTTGTTTTATTTGTATAGATGGAACATCGTACTTGGATGTACAATAGAAATTATCCTAATCGGCGGGGATTGCGGGAGGATTTTGTAGAAGGGGTTGATGACTTTATTAGACATGCAATGTCACTTCCACCATACCAAAGTGAAGGAGTAATTAGGTGCCCTTGTGTCAGGTGCGATTGTATGAAGTTTAAAAAATCGGAGGAAGTTAAGCTTCATCTTTATAGGAAGGGGTTTATAGAGAATTACTTTATGTGGACTAATCATGGAGAGATCGATGGTAGCCGTGGGATATTTCATAACATAGTTGTTGGTGAAAGTAGTAGGTCGGTGGAGAATACAAATCTTGATTCTAGAATTCAGGATATGGTTGCGGATGCTTTTGGGGGTGAGCCCAATGAAAATGTTGAACAAACTCCTAATGATGACGCAAAATGTTTTTATGAACAGTTAGAGGAAGCTAGTCCTCTACTACGTGAAGGAAGTCCGCACTCTGAGCTGTCTGTTGCAGTTAGATTACTAAGTATCAAATCTAATTGGAATATTTCTCAAGCAGCCATGGACTGTTTCATTGACCTTATGAGTGAACTAGTTGACCCTAATATCAACTTACCTGGTGATTTCTATAAGGCGAAGAGATTGGTTTCTAAGTTAGGACTTTCGTCAATGAGAATTGATTGTTGTGAAGATGGTTGCATGTTATATTATAAAGATGATGCAACTTTAGACAGTTGTAAATTTTGCGAAAAGCCTCGTTTCAAGAGGCTTTCCAGCGGGAATATGGTCGCTGTCAAGGCAATGCATTATTTACCTCTTATACCTAGGTTAAAGAGGTTATATGCGTCGATGAGTTCTGCTCCTCATATGAGATGGCATTTTGAAAATAGAAGACCACCTGGTGTTATGTGTCATCCTTCAGATGGAGAAGCTTGGAAGCACTTTGATAGGACATATCCAGATTTTGCTAGTGAACCAAGGAACATTCGGTTAGGTCTGTGTGCCGATGGCTTCACGCCTTTTTCTATATCTGTGATACCATATTCATGGTGGCCTGTCTTTCTTACACCTTATAATCTACCACCTGAGTTGTGTATGACTAGTCCATATATATTCTTAAATTGTATTATCCCCGGTCCACGTAATCCGAAAATTTTGATTGATGTATATTTGCAACCTTTGATTGATGAGCTAAAACAATTGTGGTATGATGGTGTTGAAACATATGACATATCAACCAAGCAAAATTTTAATATGCGTGCTAATTTAATGTGGACTATTAATGATTTTCCTGCGTATGGAATGTTGTCTGGGTGGATGACTGCTGGGAAGCTAGCTTGTCCTTACTGCATGAAAAATAGTAAAGCGTTCACTTTGAAACATGGCCGAAAGCAATCATGGTTTGATTGTCACCGTCAATTCTTGCCTGATGATCATGAGTTTAGAAGGATGAAAAATGCATTCAAAAAGAATAAAGTGGAATATGATTCTCCACCTCCGATACTTTCAGGTGAGGAAATTTGGGAGAGGGTCCAGAACTTCAGTAAAGTTACTGAGGCTCCACCTTATAGATTCCCCGGATATGGTGTTAATCATAATTGGACGAAACAGAGTATATTTTGGGAGTTGCCTTATTGGAAGGATAATCTTCTCCGACACAACCTTGATGTCATGCATATTGAGAAGAATTATTTTGATAATTTGTTCAACACAGTGATGGATGTTAAAGGTAAGACAAAAGATAACCCGAAGGCTAGAATGGACTTACAAGAATATTGCAGGCGGCCTGAATTATACTTGCAGACAGCAAATAATGGTAAGGTGTTCAAGTCCAAAGCAAGTTACACATTCACTTTGGAGGAAAGATGACAAATTTGTGATTGGGTTACGAAATTGAAGATGCCTGAGGGTTATGCGTCGAATCTTGGAAAAAAGTAGATATGGAGGTAGGGAAGTTGAGCCATTTGAAAAGTCATGACTGCCATGTTTTCATGGAGACCTTAGTGCCTATTGCATTTTGTGGTTTGCCTGAAAGAATCTGAAAATCCATCACAGAGATTAGTTTATTTTTCAAAGACTTGTGTTCTACCACATTAAGGGAAGAAAACCTACTTCGGATGGACCAGAACATCCGTGTAATTTCTAGTAAGATGGAAAAAATATTCCCATGTGGTTTCTTTGATGTGATGGAACACCTTCCAATACACCTTGTACACGAGGCACGACTTGGAGGGCCTGTTCAATGCAGATGGATGTATCCCTTTGAGAGGTAATATTATAAGTTTGATGTAATATTCTATTTTATTTGAATGTTCTTGGCTAACATGAGATTATGTAGGACAATTGGCAAATGCAAACAATTTGTTAAGCAGAGGAATAAGATTGAAGGATCTATATGCGAAGCCTATCTTGCAAAGGAAACTGCACATTTTTGTTCTTATTATTTTGAGAGTAACGTGCCATGTTCTAGGAATAGGCCCAATAGGCACACGGTCGAATGTGTGAATGATCCATTATATCCACCAATGTCCATATTCAATCAACCAGGCCGATGTTCTAAGGATGTTAGAAAGAGAAGTTTGAGTGATATGGAGTACAAGTCAGCTACACTTCATGTGTTGCTAAATTGTCCCGAAGTTGTACCATTTCTCAAGTAAGTATTGATTTATTAGTTATCAAAATGTAAAATTTACTGTGACTACATATTGATGCAACTACTAAAAATATTTGATATGTCACAGTCACTTCGTGGGTCAATTTGGCTATGATGCTGTATATACGAGATTTGATACGTGGTTCAAACAGTTTGTAAGTGTATATATATATATATATATATATACATATGTAGTGAATGTATAAAAATTGATTCATAAGTTGTGCTAACTTATGACTTTTTTTAACTCTATGTAGGTAAATAATCCAAATAATGGTGTAAATCAATTTTTGAAAGATATATCTTGGGGACCTGGGCTTCAGGTCACAACAATGTCTAAGTACGTAGTGAATGGTTATAAGTTTCATACAGAGGATTGCTCTAAAAATAAAAATAGCAACAACAGCGGGGTGTGGGTTCAAGGTGGTGATGGCAACCAAGTTGGAGATATTGATTATTATGGTGTGGTCAAAGAAATATTACAACTAGAATATACAGGTTGGCCATATAAGAAATTGATACTCTTTAGATGCAAGTGGTTTGACCCAAATCCAACAAGAGGTACAAGAGTACACAACCAATACAACATAATTGAGGTTAATCATACGAGGGAGTATGATCGCTATGATCCTTTCATAATTGCACATAACGTTAGGCAAGTGTATTATTCTCCTTATCCATTGCGGCGGAATAAGTCCGATTGGTGGGTTGTAATAAAAACTAAGCCTGTAGGTAGGGTGGAAGTCGAGAATGTGTTAGATGTTGCATATCAAAACGATATCTCCAATATTCACCAAATAGTGGACGATCAGTTAGAAAATGATTTGGAACATCCTGAACGCATATTGGAAGAAGTTGATATAAATGAAGTAACAATTATAGAAAATGAGGACGAAGAATCAACTGATGAAGCTCAAACAAGTGAGGACGAAGAATTCTCGGACGAGGAACAATACGTCGATGAGGATTAAAAAGTTGGTTTTTTAAAGCACTCTCGTTTTATAGCTAGTTTCTTATATGTTTCAATCTAAATGTGTATTATATTATGCAGATGGCAGGCAAGGTTCAAGGTAACAATGACCCTACTAGTTCTCGAGGTCGAGAAAAGGGTAGGAAGGGAAAGAGGAGGGTAGAAAATAATACTCCCTCTTGTCTACCCTTTTCAGAGATGCCTATGTCTTATCCTCCACCACACGGCTATACTGAGCTGCCACAGCATCACGAGCCGTACACCTTCATTCAGACACCCAATCTTCCATCACAGGGCCACAGGACTATACGTTCGACATACAGTCCAGCTGCCTCACTGCCATCTGCATCACATCCACATGGATCACATCCCTACATATCACAGCCACATGGATCGCATCCACCCATGTCACAGCCACTCGGGTCACAGCCACTCGGGTCACAGCCATTGGTATCACATCCACTTGGGTCGCATCCAGCTATGTCGCAGTCACAGGGATCGCAACCATCTTCATCATCGACTCCATCTATTGCAGGCCTTCGCCTGGGAGGCATTAGCTCTGACCCGCCTACACCGTCTTCACATGCCTCTGATACACATGCTTCGGATGGTGATGACGAGGTAGTGCATTATGATCGATATGGCAGGATCATCATAGTCCCTGAGGGTGATGGGTAAGTGTTATTCATTATTTTTGCGTCTATTGATTTGTAACATTTTTACTAAGATATTAATGTGTTTTTATTGTTAAATTGCTGGTTCAAGCCGGGTAATAAGACTACGAGGATAATCACCAATGCCATCAGAAAGCTTTATGATGGCCCTTATGCGACTTGGACTGATTGCCCATTCTCACTGAAGGAGCAAATTTTCAATCAATTTAAGGTATAAATGTTCTTTTAAACAGTTTAATAATTTATATTTATGATGTTTCCATCTAATATTTAACTTTTGAAATACAGAGCAAGTGTGTATGGGAAGACCGCTATAGCGCGGAAGTGGCTACAAATTTTCATCATAAAGCTCGCAAGAGATTGGCGGATGCTTTCTCGGATGCTAGAAAGAAGAACAAGAGGCCTGGCTGGTTACTTGAGAATTTGTGGAATGATTTGCAAAGGCAATGGCTTACCGCAGAGTTCTTAGAGAGGAGCGAAAAAGGAAAGAAAGCTCGCGCATCCGAGAAGGGAGGCTCCTTGCACACTGGAGGTGCGATCAGCCTAGGGACAATAAAAAGAAGATTGGTACGTAATTGTTTAAATTATTTTACTTTTCTAAGTATATCTATTCTGTTTATTAACTAAATTAATTTATTTTCAGGAAAAGAAGTATGGGCGTCCAATGAGTCATGATGAGCTATTCAAGGAGACACATGTTGTGAAGAAGAAGAAAGAGGGGGATCAAGATAGGTGGGTCGAGGACCGGGCCTCGACTGCATATGTAAGCTTTCAATTTTATTTAAGTATTATAATTTACTTTTATAAAAAACTTGAAATACTGATTTAATTTAAAATAATATAGGGTCACTACCAAAGTAACGTGGAGGAATTCATCTGTAGTCATCCAGCTGGTGAATCGGGTGAGCCAACCCAACCTTCGGACGAGAATGCTGAAAGAATATGGTTGGAGTCTGTTGGCGGTCCAAAATAGGGGAAGGTATACGGGCTTCCTACTAAAAACTTCCATCGCTATAAGTGTGGAATGCGAGGAATAGGGACTTCCTCGCAAGGCGAGCAACTTAATAGGGAGAGCCTCTCCGCTATGCGGGAGACAGTGACAAAGCTCACATCAGAGCTAGAAGCGGCCAAGGAAAGAGAAAGGCTTAGAGATGCTCAATTCCTTGGCATGCAAGCTCAGATCAGAACTCTCCTATCTAGTGGAGCTTTTCCGTTGCCCCGATCTCGTGAGTCATCTCCAGAGGGTCGACCTCCACGTGATCGTTCCTCCCGCCCTGCTCGTGATCGTTCCTCCCGTCCTCCCCGTGATCGTGCTTCCCGTCCTCCACAAGACCGTTCTCTATATGGTCTTGTAGATGAAAGTTCATCAGACGGTGATGATGATGTTGGACAAAACACCCCTTGACTTTTATATACTTTGAACTAGACAAATAGAACCAGTTTTGAACTAGTTGTAATTAGTTTTAATTTGGTTTTGGATTTTTATGTTCAATTAAACTTTAATTTGTTAGTTTTAAAGTATTTATTGAATGTTTTGGTTGTTGTTGTTGTTGTTGTTGTGTTGTTGTTGTTGTGTTTTTGTTGTTGTTGTTGTTGTTGTGTTGTTGTTGTTGTTATTGTATTGTTGTATTGGTATGCTGGCAGGTGGTTTAGCTGCCAAAACAGGCATTTTATGCCAAAATTAAACCCAGAAAAACCGACCAAAGTTGGTCGGTTTTTAATAAAAAAAATAAATTATTCCAAAATACCGACCAAAGTTGGTCGGTTAATGAACATTGAATTCCCAGAATTCAACACTACCGTCCAACTTTGGTCGGTATTTTGCTTGCATTATTGAGATTACCGACCATAGTTGGTCGGTAATATTTAATTTTAATTAGTTTTAAAAAATATATATTTTCAATTACCGACCAAAGTTGGTCGGTTTTTTTTAATTGTAATTATTAATAAAAAACATAATTTAGTTAAACCGACCAACTTTGGTCGGTAAAATTAAATTAATAAAATATGTTTCCGACCAAAGTTGGTCGGTAAGTAATTAAACTTGTCAGATGGTCGTTTTAATATACCGACCAAAGTTGGTCGGTAATTTCCGACCAACTTTGGTCGATAAGCCATTCCGACCATCAAAACACCGTCCACACCGTAATGGTCGCATTTTGGTCAGTAATTTGCCATAACCGACCAACGTTGGTCGGTATTTTTGATCGGTTTTTAGCGAATTTCTAGTAGTGTCTTGTATACCAAATTTTAGGTGATCTTCCCATTTCAATTAGCGCCCTCACCGCCCACAAAGATTTCCTACCGACCCACCATATAGTGCACACTCACGATTGAAAAGGGGCACCAATTTTGGTTCTAGCATTTTTTTTTCTTTCATAGGGGCCCACAGGGTTTTTGCTAGCAGATTTCTTTCTTCCTCTTCAAGCACAAGGGCACGGATATATTCACCTGCACACGGATTTTTTAGAGGGAGAGAGACAGAATTTCGGAGAAAAGAGAAAAAGAAAAGTTTTAGGGTTTCTTTTCTTGGAGTTTCAAAACAAAAAAAAATAAAAAAAATTAGTTTACTTGTCGATTTTCCTCTTGAATTCCAGAAAAGAAAAAAAATCAGTTTAGTTTTCTTAATTTTCCTCTTGAATCTAGAAAAATTGCATATGAAATGTTTCTGTTTTGAATCCAATTTTCGAAAAAAATTAAGATAACAAAATTCCAGTCCCTTCCTTTGATCATGGATTCCAAATATGGAAGTCGAATGAGTTGAGGTGCTGTTCGAGTTTGGTTCGTTCGAGTTCCCGTCAATCCATTGCCATTTTCATCTTTACGGTTCAGATTTGGGTTTCCGGAATTAGATGTAATCAAATTCATATATTAAAAGAAGTTTGCTCACTTGAGGTCCATTTTTATCTCTTCTCTATTTGTTTACCCTCTTTAACTTTATGTGTGCGATTTCTTGTTGATACTGCTTTGTTAATTAATTTTGTGAGTGCTCTGTTTGGTTGTTGATTTCTGTCATCCAAAACATTTCGCCCAAACAGAGTTATTTTAAAGGAATCTTCTATTTAAGTTCCATATCTTCATCATTTCTCATGTGTTCGTTTAATGCTTGAAATTAATTTATGATAATGGCCGAGTGAAATGCGTTTAGGATCTTAAAATCTGCTTAATAAATTAAAATAGAAATTGAGTGTCAGTTTTATTCTATGATGTAAAAATTGAAAGTTCTTAAATCATGTAAAACCGTCTAAATTTTGGTATTCTCATAGATTTAGTGTGTCCTTTATATTAGAGAAATATGTTGCTTACATATTTGTGCATGAGTGATTAGGAAGTTCGTATAACAGGTTGTTTAAAATCTTTTTTTTCCTAATTTTTCAAAACTTTATTAAATTGTTTGGTCAATTTCTTGATGTTTTGCTGGCTGTGTGGACTAGTTACGTCATTTTGACTTCAGTAGGTTTGCTAGTATTAAGCTAATATTCATATTATAAGTGCAAAACTTTTCTATCATTCTTTTACCTCTCTTTCTCGTCTTTTCTTTTGGTTCATATTTTTGGAAGTCCTTGTTTGTTAGTAACATTGAGTGATGATCTTTTAGAAGTATAATATTCTTGATTTGTGGGTATTGGGGTAAGGCCGAGCTCATTAGTGATTAAATTGTTTACATGCCTTAGGAATTGAGCTTGGTCAAATACATAAAAATAAAAGGTCAAGAGAATTTGAGCATGATTTAGAAGTTCCCTTTTATTTATTTGTTTTGTTATATTATTCGCTAATAACATGTTTAGGCCGACCACACTTGGGTAGACAAATATTAGGTCTTTTATTTTATTTTTTATTTGAGGTGAGAGGTTGTTCCCTTTAGTTTATACTTGGCAAAATGCCCCGTGAATTTTGTATATATTTTTATCTGGGGTATACCCTGTAGTGAATGTAATTGGAGGATGTGACGGACATCGTGGAGTGAGCATAGTATAGACTTTTGGTATTTTCCTCATATTTTATTTTATTTTATTTAGGTGGGGACGACCTCGAGGTTCTTGTGTGTTTATTTTTTTTTCGTTTATTTTGCCTCAATTTGAGTATTCTTTAAAGCCAACTGGATCAAGTACGCAATCGTGTCTTTCACGGGACTCGGGGAATGCTTAACACCTTTTTCCTGAGTTAAATGAATCCCCTTACTCGGAATCTCTGGTGCAAATTGGTTTAGAGTCAAATATATTTTTTAAGTAAAATATTACTTTTAAATGGTGACTTGACACACCGAGATTATATGCCAAGTGGCGACTCTGAGAAAATCCTTTTTAAACAAATATTGTCACTTTCATGATTAAAAACCCTTTTGAGCTTAAACTCACTTTTATCTATTTTAAAAGAGGCAGTTAAGGTGGTAAAAAAGGGGTGTGACAGATTTAGCGACTCTGCTGGGGATTTGCATGTTCGAGCTGATACTTAATCTTGTTGGCTTTTTAAAATATTCGGTAGAGGTTTTCATGTTCTTTATTTGCTTGGTTTGATTTGCATTTTGTTTATTTTGTTTTATTATTTGCTAGTTGTTTATGTGTTTACAGTTTTTTCTTTTATGTGTAACTGCTTTATAACTGTCATCACTTGCATAACCCTGGGTCAATTCTTTTTGCAACAAGTCTCGTAGTACGCGTCGTGTACACGAACTCTTTATTATGTTACTCTTATTTTAGGGGGGAGGGGAGGGGGGAGGGGGAGGGTGTCAGACGTATGAAGTGGGTGGAAAGCTTGAGCAGCCACCATCGGCCATACGTTCCCCCGAATTGCCTTGTTAGTGAACCCAAGCATAGGTCAGCCTTTAGGTCACGATTATGTGCATCATATTATTATGATGTAGCAGGGCCCGGTCCTAGGTACAGTGTTCCTTCGTAGGAAGTTTGTCCAAATTGTGTCAAATGGGCCCGCTGGCTCAAAAGGACATTCAATCATCCTATGTGCTAAATGTCGCATCTTTGATGGTAGAAAGGTCATTTGGCGGACTGATGTTTGGGAAAGAAGAGTGAAAAATGTAGTAAGAAAGAATATTGAGGGTTTTATCACCTGTAGTTTTATTGCCCCATTTTCTAAAAAGAAAAAATAATTACAAAAAAAAGATTTTACACTTTCTTATCATTTTTCCATAAAAAAAAAGACAAAAAAAAATAGTATAATTTTTTCCAATTAGTTGCATTTTCAAGGCTTTTTCTAATATCCAATCCTCCCGAACTACGCATACCTGATTCTCGTCTTTCGGGGCGAGATATGTAGGCAACTCACATAGGGTCCGATCTTCCTGGTGAGTCTTAAGTTCTTGGTTTCGGGGGTCGTAGCCAAATCTTGCATGTTTAGCCACATTTGGCCACACCGGTCGTCTTTGCAAAATAGGGATATTTTTGCTAAAGTTACTTGTTAACTCATATCTTAGATTCCCTAGTCCACAACAAAGTGTCCTCTTAGGTTAAGATCCATTCTTGTTGAATTTGCATGTCTAGCCAATTTTGGTCACATCGGCCGTTTTGCAAAATGGAGTCATTTTTGCAAAAGTGGTTCAGTGACCCGTGTCTTAAAAAATTGAGTACACATCTAGGTGTCCCATTACGCTGAGGTCACATTTGTTGAGTTTGCACTAATAGCCACCTTTGACCATATAGGCCATTTAAAAAAATAAAAATAATATATATATATATATATATATATATATATATATATATAAGCCTAATTATGTCTTGCATGTGTCTAATAGGAAGTGATGTGGTGTTACATAGTGTCTTGAGTCAGTAACTGTGTTCTCTTCATTCAGGTATGGACCCACTAATTCGATCAAAAGTGTTGATGGTAGTGAAAATTCCGAGGAAGTTGGTCAGGTGGTGGAAAATATTTTCACTGTTAGAACAACACGAGCTAATGAATAAGTTGGGCACTCTCACTTCACTTCTTAATATCAAACCTCGCCCGGATTTAGTGGAGGCGATGTTGACCTATTGGGACCCGCATAATATGGTTTTTAGATTTAGAGAGTGTGAAATGACTCCTACCCTGTCAGAAATGTCTGGTCTCCCTCGTCTAAGTTACACAGGCAAAAACATGATACTTCCCCGAGATCACTCTAGAACAAGATTCCTTAGCAACTTGGGCCTTAAGACAACAAGCATTTGGGATGCCTCGAGCAGTCTTGGATATCTTTGGATTATTTGTTTGCTAGATTTGGGCCTCACAGTGGCTTTGATGTCTTTTGGGATGGGTTTTGCACAACCAAGGTAAAATGGCAAAGATGTCGCCTTGAAGCTTTTATCCTTGATTTGTTGGGTATGTTGGTGTTTCCTTTGGACGAGAGGCATATTAACACTAGGCTACAATCAGTAGTAATTGCCTTATTTCATGAGAAACAATGCAAAACTGTTATCGTTGTGCCAACGATCTTGGAAGAGTTATATCGAGCCCTCATTGAGGTTAGGGGAGGTGTTAGGTTTTTTGAGGGGAGTAACATTTTGCTGTAATTGTGGATGATGGAGCACTTACACACTGCTTCCTTACTTTTTCCCATTGACCGTGCTTTGCGTGATTGAGTGGTATGCATCGAGCATTGAATGGAGTCTCCTAAGTTTACATATCCAGTAGGTGTCATGGCTTGGATTGAGTTTTTTGGGTTGAGGACAAGTGGGAATGTTTTGTGGACCTACCTTTGGCTTTCTTTAGATGGGATCTTGGTAGGATGTCGCATGCAACCTTTCTTGATGTTGATAGGACTTAGGTGTGTCAGGCCGTACACGCCAATTAGGGTGATACGACGGTTGGGCAGAAGATAAGGGGAGCCACCAACTTTGAATCTTCGGAGGCACATCATGAATTTTAGCAAAAAGACGACTAATGAGATCAAGTACGTGCAATATTGGAACAATGCAAAGAGGATGAAAAAAATACATTAGTAGAGGACATTGGCAGGCCTGAATGTACTCATGAGTATTTGATTTGGTTACACTCTATTCCACTTGGGGTCAGTACCCCATTACCAGCATAGCTTAGGGGCGAGCAGTTCAGACAGATGATTCCCAAGAGGCTTCGGATCCAGATCCTTGGGGTAGGTTTGAGTTGCTAGGGTCTCAATTAGCAAGTTTGTTAGCCAATGTGGAGCAGCATGGTCAATATTTGTTTAGGGTCGACCTTCAGGAGGCGGGGGCACACGCCAGGACCTTTGTTCCCAGCATTGGTGCATCTTTACGAGGCATGTTACAGAGCTTGAGCATGACAGACGTCTTAGGACCATCCCAGCCAGGACCGTTGCATTCAAGAGCTGATTGAGGAGACTTTTTATGTTTTAAGTCCAAATTTTTTATGTCTTTTAGTACTTGTCTTGCCTAGTAGTATTGAGTCTTTTAGGTAGTGTCAGAGTCTATCGTAGTCTAGGCTAGTTTGTCGAGTTCTTTGTTATCGTGCTTCCTATTTTGTATTTGAAAACCAAAAAAAAAAATTATAAATGAAAAGGTTTTTTGTAGTTTGTTTATTTTGTCAATTGTTTTTTAGAACTACGCTTGGTCTGATTCATGTGGAACATGATACATAGGCAACCTACATCAGGTTCGATCTAATCATTTAAAAAATAAGAGAAAAGAAAAAGATTTATAAGCATAAAAAAAGAGAGGAAAGAAGATGATATAAGCCAGGAAGCGCTAAAATAAAATAAAAAAAGGAAGGTTGGAACCAGCAAATCGGGATGATGTCATATGACCTTGTGACCCTCAAAGTCATTCTAGAACCATTAATTGCTGCTAAATGCATCGCATGTAATGTGATATTATTATCTGATAAATGCCCTAACGCTAACATGTTGGCTTTTTTTGGCTCCTCTTTGTTATTTTCATTAAGCAGTAGGAAGGTGGTTGGTTTGTAGCACTCTGGCGAGTCATCCATACAACACTAGGTTAAAGATCAAGGCAGTCATGACTAGCAAAGAATTAGACACAAGTGTTGTTGATACATCAAAAGAGATTGTGGAGTCGGAATCTTAGTTGGATGAAGAGGTTCAAAGGTTGAAACAACAGATGTCAGATATGTATCAAGCTTGGATTAGTGGGCATCCTCTTCCCTCATTTCCCACTAACTACACTAAAAACCCAGCCACCATCCCACCACTATCACAAGGCCAGATTCCCACCACTATTGATTTTTTCCCACAATATGCTCCGGGATTTACCCCTTATCACAACTACCCTGGTACCTCTTCCCAGCCTTTCCATGCTCCACCAGCCAAAACAACCTCATATCCCGCTCCAACATCCACTCCTATTCTTGTAGCCCCTTCACAAGCTACTATCCATCGATCTTCTAGTGAACCCGTATTCAAAGCTCCCGATGCCCAATATTATGCTCTAGAACCAACTTTCAAAGTCCCGGATCCCTATTGTTATACCCCTCACTTTGAGCCTATTGTTAAAATTGAGAAGCCTGCTAAGAATGTGGAGAAAGAGGAGATATTTAGGAAGGTGAAGAGTTTAGAATAATCTTTAAGGAACATGCAAGGGATAGGAAACCAAGTAAGTGTGTCTTACAAGGACTTGTTCTTATTCCCTGACGTCCAACTACCCGCCGGGTTCAAGATGCCAAAGCTTGATCTGTATGACGGACATGGAGATCTTGTGGCCCACTTGACAGGTTATTACAATAAGATGAGAGGCGCTGGTAGAAAGGACGAGCTTTTGATGGCCTATTTTAGTCAGAGTTTGAGTAGGGCAGCCCTGTAATAGTACACACGTCAAGATGCTAGCAGATGGTATACATGGGACGATATGGCTCAGTCCTTTGCCCGGATGTCCCGGATCGCCTGTCCTTGACCAAGATAGAAAAGAAGCCTAATTAAAGCTTTAGGGAATATAGGCTCAAATGGAGAGAACAAGCTACCCGGGTCAATCCTCCGATGGAAGAAGACGAGATGGTCAAGTACTTTCTTCAAGCCCAATAGCCTACTTACTTTGGCCACTTGATCTCAGCCATGGGCAAGCCTTTTAATGATGTGGTAAAGATGGGAGAGATGGTAGAAGAGAGACTCAAGTCGAGCAAGATCATGAGCTACTCCGCTATAAGAGCAACCACGCAGGCAATCCAGAATGGCATAGGAAGTTTGTTAGGCAGGAAGAAAAAGGATGATGTTGCTATGGTTGTCTCTGGGCCATGGCGTGGCCTAAGGGGTCTGCCTCACCAGTACACTCAACCTCGACCCCAACCCCAAGCCTACATACACACTCCATATAATACACCGCAATAATATTTCCCACCACAAGATCCTCAATACTCAGTCAGGCCACCCCAATACCATGTTCACCACACACAATCATATGCTCAACCCCTTCCTTACCCGTAATGGCGTGTACCAGCTCCACAAAACTCTTATCCACACCCATAACCCTACCGAAACCCTACTGGTCCGAACTTTCAACCCGGGTCAGAGTATAAAAGAGAAAGGCAACAACGAAAAGAGACCTTCACCCCTATGGGATAATCCTATGCTAGTTTATTTCAAAGGTTGAGGCAATTGGACGTGTTGAGGCCGATTGAGGCAAAGATACAAAATCCACCGCCAAAGAATCTTGATTATTCTCTGAGGTGTGCATATTGTTCTTATGCACCAGGGCATGATATAGAGAAGTGTTGGCATTTGAAAAGAGCAATACAAGGGCTTATTGATGCAAATCAAATTGTAGTACAGATCCAAGATGCGCCAAACATCAACCAAAATCCTTTTCCAGCCCACGCAGAGACACATATGATTGAGATAGTTCGTAAGGATGGGGAGTCCGGGAATTCTTTCGAATCCATCATGATGATTCGTTTTAGTGAAGGTAATTCAGTTAAGGTTCTAGACTCTACAAAAGCAATTCCCTCGACAATTGAAGGGATGGCGGAGAAACTAAGCATGCTCAACGTGAAGCCATCTGTGTTGGTCGTGAAAGGGCCTTCGAAGGATATTGGGGCAAGTCGGGATAAGCCGAAAGTGGTCATGCCAGGGAACCCAAGCAAGCATGTCGTAGTCGTGAAAGGGGCTCCTATTACACCCGTTGTTATTAAGCGACTGACCCAATTGTAGTGGTCGATACAAAGGTTGTTCCATGGAATTACAAACAAGTGATATTGACATATAAAGGGAAAGAAGTGGAGGAAGAAGTCAATGAAACTGGAGGACTGACTCGTTCTGGGAGGTGTTTTACCATGAAAGAATTGAGGAAGGCCAAGCATTTTAAGGATAGTCAAATGCCAGTAAATAAGCCGGTCACTGAAGAAGAGGTTAAGGAGTTCCTGAAAAAGATGAAAGTGCAAGATTATTCCATTGTGGAGGAATTAAGGAAAACACCGGCTCAGATCTCTCATTTGTCTTTACTAATACATTCAGATGACCACTGCAAAGCCCTGATGAAGATTTTGAATGAGGCACATGTTCCTGATAAGATCACAGTGAATCACTTGGAAACGATTGCTAACAAGATCTTCGAAGCAAATAGGATCACCTTTTCAGATGATGAACTTCCTATGAAGGGTACAAAACACAACTGAGCTCTTTATCTCACTGTCAAGTGTGAGGAGCCTGTTGTCTCGAAGGTACTGGTTAATAACGACTCTAGTGCAAATATTTGCCCTTTGTCTAGTTTACAAAAGTTGAAAATCAGTACTGAAAGAATCCATATGAATAGTGTATGTGTTCGAGGCTTTGATGGGGGAGGGAAAGATTCTGTCGGTGATATAGTACTTGAATTGTCGATAGGTCCGGTCAAGTTCACTATGGAATTTCAAGTGTTAGATGTGGTTGTCTCCTACAATCTGTTGTTGGGCAGGCCTTGGATACATATGGCTAAGGCAGTCCCGTTTTCTCTACATCAAATGGTAAAATTTGAATGGGACAGGCAGGAAATAGTTGTGCACGGTGATGAGGACATATTTGCTTATAATGACCCGTATGTTCCATTTATTGAAGCTGAAGATAATAAAGGGCTTTCGGTCTACCAAACATTCAAAACTGTGTCTGTTGAGAAGATTCCCAAGGGAGAATGCATTCCAGGATCGAAGCTATCCTCCGCATCCGTCATGGTAGCAAATGAAATGTTGAAGAATAGTTTTGTGCCGGGTAAAGGTCTGGGTTCATCTCTACAGGGTATTGTGCATCCAGTATGCCCACGTGAAAATCTTGGCACATTTGGTTTGGGATTCACGCCCACAGATAGGGACGTGAAAAGGGCTAAAAATCAAAAACAAAAGGCATGGTCGCTACCCAAGCCTGTTCCATACATCTCCAAGTCCTTTATCAATCCAGGGGCCACAAAACATCCAATATCATTAATACCGAAAGTTGTTGTTGATGTTGATGAAGATATGATCAACAGGTTCTAGAGTATGTTTGATGATGTTAATATGGTAGAAATTGGGGAAGGTTCTAGTAATGCAGATGTGCAGCTCATTGGGCCAAATGTGAAGCTCAGCAATTGGGAAGCTACTCCTCTCCCCACCCGGAAGGAGTTTTGGTAGTTTGCTTTGTTTTCTTTTCTGTTATCTCGGTTATTCCAGGGTTGTAATCCAGATTTTTATTTTTCACTTGTTTTGATGTTCAAACCCTTTTATCCTTTTATTTTCAATAAAATGCAATTTCCCGTTTTCCATTATTCCTAATAGTGTTTCATTTTTATTTTTTTTATACAATTCTTTTTATGCTGGCTCTAATGACATGACATGCATGAGGAATTTTCAGTCAAGTCTTAAAAGCCAGGCTAATCCTAAAATAATGATCCAAAAAGTAGAATATGATGATGAAATAGAATATGATGAAGAAGCAGCATTTGAGGAAATCAGTAAAGAACTAAAACACTTTGAAGAAAAACCAAAGCCTAATTTGAATGAAACTGAAGCAATCAATTTAGGAGATCGGGATAATGTTAAGGAAACCAAGATAAGTGTGCATCTGGAACCGCAAGTCAAGAAAGAAATAATCAAAGCACTGTTTGAGTACAAAGATGTCTTTGCATGGTCGTATGACGATATGCTGGGCTTGAGCACTGACTTGGTTGTTCATAAATTGCCAATTGATCCTGCACTCCCTCCTATCAAGAAAAAGTTAAGAAAGTTCAAGACTGACATGAGTGTGAAGATCAAAGAAGAAATCACAAAGCAACTTGATGCAAAAGTCATTCGGGTCACTCGATATCCCACTTGGTTAGCTAATGTTGTGCCGGTACCAAAGAAGGATGGTAAGACCAGGGTATGTATTGATTATCGTGATCTTAACAAAGCAAACCCAAAGGATGATTTTTCATTGCCGAACATCCACATTCTGATTGATAATTGTGCCAAGCATGAGATTGGGTCTTTTGTAGATTGCTACGCGGGATATCACCAGATCCTAATGGATGAGGACGATGCAGAAAAGACAACGTTCATCACATCATGGGGAACATATTGCTATCGGGTAAAGGTGGCATGTGGGCCGGGCCCGGTCCTAAGTGGGCTTCGCGGGCCCGATCCTAAGTGGTCCGGTCCTAGTCGGACCGGTCCTAAGTGGTCCCGGGCTTTGCGGGCTTCTCGTTAGAACCGGCCCGGGACCGAGACCAAGAACTAGCGGTCCCGTGTTAAGTGGGCCGGTCCCGGGCCTAAGCTGGCCCAACGGAAACTTTTTATTTTTTAAATTATTTTTATACAAGTTAGAGAAAAACAAAGGTAATAAAAATATCTAAGGCAATTCATAGTAAATTATATTATAGAATTGTCACCTAAATGTTTTAATTCAAATTTAAAGACAAAAATATTGTAAAGAGATATTCAAAGCAATGCGTTATAATATATATAATATACTATACTATATATACATCTTAAGATATATAAGCTATATTCGATTTACTATATATACATCTTAAGATTTATACATTAATATTCGATTTATATACTATATATACATCTTATGATATATATATATATATCTTAAGATGTATGTATGTATATATATATATATATATATATATATATATATATATATATATATATATATATACTATCGAATATGGCTTAAGATATATATATATATATCTCTCTCTCTCTCTCTATATATATATATATCTTAAGCCATATTCGATAGTATATAAATATATATATATCTTAAGCCATATTCGATAGTGTGTGTGTGTGTGTGTGTGTGTGTGTATACACACACACACACACACAGTATAGTGTGTGTGTGTGTGTATATATATATATATATATATATATACTATATATACATCTTACTATATTAAGATGTATATATAGTATATCGTAAGATGTATACTATCGAATATGGCTTATATACTATGTGTGTGTATATATATATATATATATACTATATATAGTATAATATATACTATATTATACTATATGTATAGCTTAAGGTATATAAAAAGACAAAAATATTGTAAAGAGATATTCAAAGCAATGCGTTATATTTTTATTATAGCATTAAAAAATTATGGCAATATCTTTCTTAGTCTTCCTCCCCCTATGGAATGAGCACAACAAGGTGCTAATACCACCATTGAGAAGAAAAAGAAACTAATCAAGATGTGCCAAAATACAAGTTACATATTAATTTACATGGTATCTCTTACAAATTTCATAAATCCTTCAAGGTCCGGAGGAATTTCCGTTGGTGGTGGCGGAAATGAAGCTTGGTCATCACTAGTACTAGAACCTTGAAAATCCCTGAACCCTGCCCAAGCACTAAGTGCTTTTACTCCCGCAGTTCTTTTAGATGATTGAGAACTAGAAGAAGAAGGAGTTGGAACATTTGGTCTAGCATGATCTAATGCAACTTGATAAGCATTATAAATAGTTTGAACATTTATTTTAATTGAGGCTATTGCGTCCGCAAGTGTAGACAACTCCTCATCTTCAAGTGCTAAACTATTATAAACAGTTTCATACCAAAATTGAGGACCTCCTAATTTCATAGTAGGATTTAACAATACAGCAACACCATAAATAGGGGGAATAGGGAAAAAATATTTTTTAAATTTTTTTCTCATGGAATCAATAGCAAGTTGATAAATTTCCCCACCCTCTGAAAAATGATCAAACAAATTTGCAAGTTTTGCAATATAAACTAAACAGTTAGAAATAGTAGAATAATATTGCCCAAAAAATTTATTTGTAGCAATATGAAATTTTTCTAAAAAATCTACAAGCATTTTAACATTAGCCCAATCCGCATTTGTAAGGCGCTCATCATCATCACTTACATGAGCATTAAACATTGAGTTTATGGGGTTTCTATATTCATATGCAACAACTAAACTTTCATACATGTAATTCCATCTAGTTGGACAAGGTTTAGGAACCTTTCTTTCTCTTAGGCCAAATTCATCGCATCTTTTAAAATATTCTCTAAGTCTACTTCTACGGTTTGAATAAAAAAGCTAATTAAGAGCCATTTTAACCTTTTCAATTTCAACATTTAAAATTAGCATACCATCACCCACAATTAAATGGTAAATATGACAAATACATCTAAGATGAAAAATGTTACTAAATGCAGGACTTAGTGTAGTGGTAAGCAAGGCTACAATATTTATGTTACTAGTAGCATTATCCATTGAAACTGATATTATTTTATCACTAATGCAAAAATATCTACAAATATCCGTAATCGTGCTAGAAATAAACTGCTCTATGTGACGTGAATTAATTATTCTATAAGCAATAATGCGCTTTTGCATTATCCAATCCTCATCAATCCAATGACTGATAACAGTAAGGTAATCACAGTCATTACCACTTCTACCAATATCAGTTGTAATAGCAATACGATAATTTATATGAGTAAATAAATAGCGCAAATATTGTTCATATTCATGTTTATATTTATAAATATCACTCTTTATGGTTGTGCGAGAAAAATCTTTATAAGTAGGATTATAAACTTTTCTAATATAATGCACAAAGTGAGGGTTAGAAGGAAAACTATAGGGTAAGCACATAACAGTAATCATTTTTGTCAATTCTTCCCGATCTCTTTTTGGATCATAATATAAAATATCACCGGTAATAGTGTTAATTCCCGGTTGAAATTGATTTGACCCGGTACTAAGGTCATCCTGACTAGGTGCACTTGTCCCCTCGGCCAAAGCTTTCATACGAAAATATCTAGCTTTATCTTGAGGGTGTAGCAATATGTGTCTAGTCAAACTCCCTCCCCCCCGACTTCCAACATATTTAAAAACTAACTCTTTGCCACAAGTTTTACACTTAGCCCTATTTTTTTCTCTTAGTTGAGTAAAAAATGGCCAAACAAGAGATGTTTCTGCCCGTTTAGAAGGTTGTCTAGAAAAATTAGGGGCAGTAACAGGAAGGTCAGACGGGGGATCATTTGGATTATTATTAGTTGGATTAACTTCAGGAGCAGGACTAGTAGGTGTATCGTCATCCGGCTGCGTTTCATCAAAATCTATTTCTTCATCATCATTTTCATCAATAGTTGGATTACCATAAAGAGCATTCATATATTCATGGTTTAATTGTTCACCGGGTGTAATATTATGGCAAAATTGACTCTCGGTAAATTGTAATAAACTATTATCGCTATCAAGAATAGCAGGTGTAGGACGGGTAACAGGTTTCGGCCAGGGAGCCGGGGGAAGTGGAGGAGGAACAGATTGGCCACTAGATTCACCACTCTTGGATTTTTTCTTATTTTTACTAAATATTTTTTTTAGGGAATAAGCCATCTTAATTAATCAAGAAAAGTAAATAAAACAAACAAAACTATAATATTAAAACTTAAGAGTTGGAACGAGTTTACCGAATTGACGAACAACTTGTTGAAAAATAATTATCGTTGAAGACTTGAAGACTTCAATTCACTAACTTCACAATTTTGCACAAATTGTAACAATTAAGTAAGCAATTATAGAAGAATATTAGAGAGAGATTGAGAGAGATTGATGATTGTGAGAAAAATAAAAGAATGAGGGGGTATTTATAGTTGAAAATAGGGAAAAAGTATAATTATAAAAAGTTTGGGGTTAAAATAAAATTTGGGGGGTTAAATGGCTATTTTGCAAATAGCCAACGACTATTTTGGCAGACCAAACAACTAGTTTTTAAATGACCAAACGGTCAATTTTTTTTTATAAAAATTATCCGTTGGGCCCGTTTAGGACCGTTTAGGACCGCTTGAACCGGCCCACTTCTCAGCCGGTCCCGGTCCTAAATGGTCCCGGTCTAGCGGGCCTCCCCTATGAGTCCGGCCCACTACCCGGCCCACCACTCCACGGTCCCGGTCCTATCCGGTTAGGAGCATTTAGGCCCACCGCCCATGTGGGCTTGCGGTCCTGGGCCGGTCCCGGTCCTAACTGGCCCACATGCCACCCCTACTATCGGGTAATGCCATTTGGTTTGAAGAATGCTGGAGCAATTTACATGAGGGCGATGACTACTATATTTCATGACATGATACACAAGGAGATTGAGGTTTATGTAGATGATATGATCATAAAGTCAAAGAAGCAGTCCAACCATGTCAAGGATTTGAGGAAGTGTTTTCGAAGGCTACGTATGTATAATCTCAAGCTCAATCCAGCAAAATGTGCATTTGGTGTCCCATCCAGGAAACTGTTAGGATTCATGGTTAGTCGACGCGGTATTAAGTTGGATCCGTCAAAGATCAAGGCCATCGAGGAGTTACCACCTCCCAAAAATAAAACTGATGTGATGGGCTTGCTCGGAAGGTTAAATTACATCAGCAGGTTTATTGCTCAACTCACGACGACCTGTGAGCCCATCTTTAAGTTGTTGAAGAAGAATGCCATGGTTAAGTGGACTGACGAGTGTCAAGAAGCATTTGATAAGAGCAAGAGGTACCTGTCAAACCCACCCGTGCTGGTCCCACCAGAGCCTGTGAGACCTTTAATCTTGTATTTGACTGTCTTGGATAATTCTTTTGGTTGCGTACTGGGTCAACATGACATCACGAGAAAGAAAGAGCAGGAAATATATTATCTCAGCAAGAAGTTCACTCCTTATGAGGTTAAGTATACTCTTCTTGAAAGGACATGTTGTGCCCTGACTTAGGTAGCACAAAAGTTGAAGCATTATCTTTCGTCCTACACTACTTACCTCATCTCTCGCATGGATCCTCTAAAGTATATCTTTCAGAAGCCTATGCCCACAGGCAGACTTGCAAAGTGGCAGATTTTACTCATAGAGTTTGACATTATCTATGTGACTTGGACCGCGATGAAAGCTCAAGCGTTGACCGACCACTTAGCCGAGAATTCGATGGATGGAGAATATGTGCCATTGAGGACTTATTTTCCTGATGAAGAAGTGCTATATGTTAACGAAGTTGATCATAATGAAAATCGAGGTTGGAAACTCTTCTTTGATGGAGCTGCTAACATGAATGGTGTCGGAATAGGGGTTGTACTCATTTCCGAAACAGGGCAACACTACCCTGTAATAGCCCAACTTCGATTTTATTACACCAACAACATGGCTGAGTACGGAGCACGCATTCTGGGTTTGAGGTTAGTTGTAGACATGGGAGTCCAGGAGATACTGGTTTTGGGAGATTTAGATTTGTTAGTTCACCAGATTCGGGGAGAATGGGAAACTCGGGACCTAAAGATCATATCATATCAACAATGTCTGCATGATCTTTGTCAACGATTCAAGTCAGTAGAATTTAGGCATATTCCCGGGATTCATAATGAGATTGCCGATGCCCTGGCTACTCTGGCTTCAATGCTACATCATTCGGATAAGGCTTATGTTGACCTCATACATATCCAAGTCAGTGATCAGCATGCCTATTGTAATATGGTTGAAGAGGAACTTGATAGTAAACCTTGGTTCCATGATATCAAGGAATACTTCAAGACCGGGATATATCCGGTACATGCCACAGGTGATCAAAAGAGAACTATTCGATGTCTGACTAGTGGTTTTTTCTTAAGTGGAGGAATCTTGTACAAGAGGACTCCAAACCTAGGATTACTGAGGTACATAGATGCTAAGGAAGCTTCAACTATCATGAATGAAGTACATTCTGGTGTTTTGTGGGCCACATATGAACAGGTATGTCTTGGCAAAAAAGATACTTCGAGCAGGTTATTATTGGCTCATCATGGAATGAGATTGCATCAGCTTTGTTCGCAAGTGTCATCAATGCCAGGTGCATGGTGATTTGATTCATTCTTCGCCATCGGAGTTGCATACAATGTCTGCACCTTGGGCATGGATGTTATCGGACCAATTGAGCCGGTGGCGTCAAATGGACATAGGTTTATTCTGGTGGCCATTGATTACTTTACTACGTGGGTCGAAGCTGTAACTTTCAAGTTTGTGACCAAGAAAGCAGTGGTAGATTTTGTTCATTCAAATATCATTTTTCGGTTTGGAATTCCCAAGGTAATCATCACAGACAATGCTGCTAATCTCAACAGTCATTTGATGAAAGAGGCATCCCAACAATTCAAGATTATGCATCGGAATTCTACTCCATATCTCCCCAAGGCAAACAGAGCTGTTGAAGCTGCTAGCAAAAACATAAAGAAGATACTTCATAATATGGTGCAAAGTTCTAGGCAGTGGCATGAAAAGTTACATTTTGCTTTGTTGGGCTATTGCACTACTGTTCGCACTTCAGTAGGTGCAACTCTTTATTTGTTGGTATATGGAACTGAGGCAGTTATACCTGCGTAGGTTGGGATTCCATCCCTTCGGATTATTGCGCAAGCTAAAATTGATGATGATGAGTGGGCCAAAACCCGTTTGGAGCAGTTGAATTTAATTGATGAGAAAAGATTGACATCAGTGTGTCATGGTCAATTGTATCAGAAGAGAATGGTAAGAGCATACAACAAGAAGGTGCGTCTCCAGAAATTTGAAGTGGGCCAACTAGTATTGAAACGCATCCTTCCACATCAAGCTGAAGCTAAAGGCAAATTCACCCCAAACTGGCAGGGGTCGTTCACTGTGATAAGAGTGCTGCCCAATGGCTCTTTGTATTTAACAGACATGGAAGGAAAAATTGTGGATATGGCTATCAAATCTGATGCAGTCAAAAGATACTGTGTATGATTTCTTAGCTCATCTTTAATTGCATGTCTTATACTTGACATTTCCAAAGTTTGGTATGATGAAGGCATTTTATTCAGCTACCCACACACTTTTATCCTTTGCTACTCCTTTTGAGCCTTAATTTATTTTCTTTCATACCCATCTTTTGGAATCAGAAAATAGAGTTAGAAAATAGAAAAAAGAGAAAAGAAACTAAAAAAAAAGAGAAAGAAAAAAAAAAGAAAAAAAAACGAATTGAGGTTGGAACTACGTTCGACCTGATTCCTTTTAAGGATACGTACGTTTGACCTGATTCCTTTTAAGGATATATAGGCAGCCTTACTCTGAGGTTCAGTTCCATCAAAATAAAAATCTTAAATTTCCGAGACTCAAAGAAACTGGGGCAAAAAGTTTTAGTTTTGGCAAAAGATCTTATTTCAAAAGTTGTAATTCTAAACCCTTTCATTTTAAATTATTTTGAGCCTTCATTCCATCCTTTCTTCCTAACCTTGACCAAAAGCCCACATTACGGTCCAAAGAAAGACCGTCCGATCAATCTTTGAGGATGCCAAGTCAAGTATGAGATAGAGGTATGATTTTCTTACATCATGGGTGGCACTTTGTTCATGGGAACAAAAATGAATAAAATGAGAGAGTCTTATTGGTGAAAACTCTCGCGGGCACCGTAAGGTGATAGTGAGTTGTGAGATGAACAAATGGGAGATGCTTGTTGGTAAAAACCCTTCGGGGCACTACAAGTAGAAAAAGGTTTATGACTTTAGAGAGAAGTTAGATCATGAAGGCCCGGTTTTGAAGTATGAAGACATGACAATGGGATTTGATTTTAAGTTTTCAGGGCCCTCCTGGATAATGAGATTTAGTTTTAAGTTTTCAGGACCCTCCTGGATAATGGAATTTAATTTTAGTCTTCAGGAGCCTCCTGGATAATGGGATTTAGCTTTTAATTTTCAGGACCCTCATGGATAATAGGATTTAGTTTTAAGTTTTCAGGACCCTCCTGGATAATGGGATTTAGTTTTAAGTTTTCAGAACCCTCCTAGATAATGGGATTTAGTTTTTTTTTAATTTTTCAGGATCCTCCTGAATAATGGAATTTAGTTTTAAGTTTTCAGGACCCTCCTGGATAATGTGATTTAGTTTTAAGTTTTCATGACCCTCCTAGATAATGGGATTTAGTTTTTTTTTGAGTTTTCAGGACCCTCCTCGATAATGAGATTTAGTTTTAAGTTTTCAGGACCCTCTTGGATAATGGAATTTAGTTTTAAGCTTTCAGGTCCCTCCTGGATAATGGGATTTTGTTTTAAGTTTTCAGGATCCTCCTGGATAATGGGATTTAGTTTTCAAGTTTTTACGATCCTCCTAGATAATGGAATTTAGTTTTTAGTTTTCAGGACCCTCCTGGATAATGGGATTTAGTTTCAAGTTTTCAGGATCCTCCTGGATAATGAGATTTAGTTTTAAGCTTTCGGGACCTTCCTGGATAATGGGATTCAACTAACACTCACAAATGTTCCTGGTACAAACTAGGGCAGAAAACTTTCTTTGTTTTGTCTGTTTTATTGTGATTACAGGCACCCACCTGGAGAATGAGGGAATTTATTTCAAGTTTCAAGTTAGTAGCAGGCGCCCACCCACCTGGAGAATGAGGGAATTCATTTTAGAATTCATTTCAAGTTTCAAGTCAATAACAGGCGCCCACCTGGAGAACGAGGGAATTCATTTCAGAGTTTATTTTAAGTTTCGGCATTAGTAGCAGGCGCCCACCTGGAGAACGAGAGAGTTCATTTCAGAGTTATTTCAAGTTTCAAGTCAGCAGCAGGCGCCCACCTGGAGAATGCGGGAATTCATTTCAGAGTTATTTCAAGTTTCAAGTCAGCAGCAGGCGCCCACCTGAAGAATGAGGGAATTCATTTCAAGTTTCAAGTCAGTAGCAGGCTCCCACGTGGAGAACGAGAGAATTCATTTCAGAGTTAAATTCAAATCAACAGCAGGAGCCCGCTTGAAGAATAGGGTCAATTCAAGTTAGAAGTAGCAGAAGCTCGCCTCAAGAATGCGAGTCAATAGTTTGAGATGCACAACAAGACTGTAGAAGATTCAAGACAAAATAGTAGATAAGATTTTGTAGTTTTTCTTGTAATTTTTATTTAATTTGATTTTTTATTTTTTGATGTAATGGCAGGAACCGCGAACCCGAACCTCGATGGTACTTCACTCGACTCTCCACCTCGGTAATCTTTTCCATTTTTTTCTACTTCTGAACTACACGTGACCTGATTCCTTTATAGCCAAGGATATGTAGGCAGCTCAGATACCAGGGCTCAGTCACAATTTTCTTTCTTTTAGTTTTATTCTCTTTTAAATAAAGGTCGGGTCAAGAACTCATCTTGTCTTTTCTTTGTCTAAAAACACTTCGTATTTTCAATAAAAGGGGGGCAGCTGTAGACATGTAATTTTTTACCTTCCCTGAGATTTTATACCTTTTTAGTGCTTAGATGTCGGTTTTATGTCTGATTTGCTATTTTAACTTTTAATTCATTTTTGCTTTATTTTATGTTAAAAATTAAAAACTACAAAAATATTTTCCTTTGTTTTATCTTATTGATATTTTGTCTAATTAGTTTTATTTTATTTTTAAAAAAGATAAAAAGAAAAGTTTCAAAAAATATTTTACTTGATTTAGTGTGATTTTAAGTTATAAGTATTTAGTAAATATCGAGTTGTATTTAGAGTTTTCTAATATAATTATTTTATTTCTCTTTTTAATGTTAGTTACTATAGATAAATAGTATTTTATATAGCTAGTTGTATTTTATCATTAATAGAAAACAAAACAGACACAAAGACAAATATTGGAAAGAAAGAAATGAGTTCTTCAACAATCCAATGTAGGATCTTTTTGGGAATTTATTTTAACTTTTATTTTTTTTATAAACAACTTTTTGAATTTTGTCTTCTTGTATATCAAATTTTAGGTAGTCTTCCCATTTCAATTAGTGCCATGACCACCCACAAAGATTTTCCACCATATAGTGCACACTCACGATTGAAAAGGGACACCAATTTTGGTTCTAACATTTTGTTTTTCTTTCATAGGGGCCTACACGGTTTTTGCTACCAGATTTCTTTCTTCCTCTTCAAGCACAAGGGCACGAATATATTCACCTGCACATAGATTTTTTAGAGGGAGAGAGACAGAATTTCGGAGAAAAGAGAAAAGGAAAAGTTTTAGGGTTTCTCTTCTTGGAGTTTCAAAACAAAACAAAACAAAAAAAATTTCAGTTTACTTGTCGATTTTCCTCTTGAATTCCAAAAAAAAAAAAAATCAGTTTAGTTTTCTTAATATTTCTCTTGAATCTAGAAAAATTGCATATGAAATATTTCTGTTTTGATACCAATTTTCGAAAAAAATAAGACAACAAAATTCCAGTCCCTTCCTTCGATCATGGATTCCAAATATGGAAGTCGAATGAGTTGAGGCGCTGTTCGAGTTTGGTTCGTTCGAGTTCCCGTCAATCCATTGCCATTTTCATCTTTACGGTTCAGATTTGGGTTTCCGGAATTAGATGTAATCAAATTCATATATTAAAAGAAGTTTGCTCACTTGAGGTCCATTTTTATCTCTTCTCTATTTGTTTACCCTCTTTAACTTTATGTGTGCGATTTCTTGTTGATACTGCTTTGTTAATTAATTTTGTGAGTGCTCTGTTTGGTTGTTGATTTCTGTCATCCAAAACATTTCGCCCAAACAGAGTTATTTTAAAGGAATCTTCTATTTAAGTTCCATATCTTCATCATTTCTCATGTGTTCGTTTAATGCTTGAAATTAATTTATGATAATGGCCGAGTGAAATGCGTTTAGGATCTTAAAATCTGCTTAATAAATTAAAATAGAAATTGAGTGTCAGTTTTATTCTATGATGTAAAAATTGAAAGTTCTTAAATCATGTAAAACCGTCTAAATTTTGGTATTCTCATAGATTTAGTGTGTCCTTTATATTAGAGAAATATGTTGCTTACATATTTGTGCATGAGTGATTAGGAAGTTCGTATAACAGGTTGTTTAAAATCTTTTTTTTCCTAATTTTTCAAAACTTTATTAAATTGTTTGGTCAATTTCTTGATGTTTTGCTGGCTGTGTGGACTAGTTACGTCATTTTGACTTCAGTAGGTTTGCTAGTATTAAGCTAATATTCATATTATAAGTGCAAAACTTTTCTATCATTCTTTTACCTCTCTTTCTCGTCTTTTCTTTTGGTTCATATTTTTGGAAGTCCTTGTTTGTTAGTAACATTGAGTGATGATCTTTTAGAAGTATAATATTCTTGATTTGTGGGTATTGGGGTAAGGCCGAGCTCATTAGTGATTAAATTGTTTACATGCCTTAGGAATTGAGCTTGGTCAAATACATAAAAATAAAAGGTCAAGAGAATTTGAGCATGATTTAGAAGTTCCCTTTTATTTATTTGTTTTGTTATATTATTCGCTAATAACATGTTTAGGCCGACCACACTTGGGTAGACAAATATTAGGTCTTTTATTTTATTTTTTATTTGAGGTGAGAGGTTGTTCCCTTTAGTTTATACTTGGCAAAATGCCCCGTGAATTTTGTATATATTTTTATCTGGGGTATACCCTGTAGTGAATGTAATTGGAGGATGTGACGGACATCGTGGAGTGAGCATAGTATAGACTTTTGGTATTTTCCTCATATTTTATTTTATTTTATTTAGGTGGGGACGACCTCGAGGTTCTTGTGTGTTTATTTTTTTTTCGTTTATTTTGCCTCAATTTGAGTATTCTTTAAAGCCAACTGGATCAAGTACGCAATCGTGTCTTTCACGGGACTCGGGGAATGCTTAACACCTTTTTCCTGAGTTAAATGAATCCCCTTACTCGGAATCTCTGGTGCAAATTGGTTTAGAGTCAAATATATTTTTTAAGTAAAATATTACTTTTAAATGGTGACTTGACACACCGAGATTATATGCCAAGTGGCGACTCTGAGAAAATCCTTTTTAAACAAATATTGTCACTTTCATGATTAAAAACCCTTTTGAGCTTAAACTCACTTTTATCTATTTTAAAAGAGGCAGTTAAGGTGGTAAAAAAGGGGTGTGACAGATTTAGCGACTCTGCTGGGGATTTGCATGTTCGAGCTGATACTTAATCTTGTTGGCTTTTTAAAATATTCGGTAGAGGTTTTCATGTTCTTTATTTGCTTGGTTTGATTTGCATTTTGTTTATTTTGTTTTATTATTTGCTAGTTGTTTATGTGTTTACAGTTTTTTCTTTTATGTGTAACTGCTTTATAACTGTCATCACTTGCATAACCCTGGGTCAATTCTTTTTGCAACAAGTCTCGTAGTACGCGTCGTGTACACGAACTCTTTATTATGTTACTCTTATTTTAGGGGGGAGGGGGAGGGGGAGGGGGAGGGTGTCAGACGTATGAAGTGGGTGGAAAGCTTGAGCAGCCACCATCGGCCATACGTTCCCCCGAATTGCCTTGTTAGTGAACCCAAGCATAGGTCAGCCTTTAGGTCACGATTATGTGCATCATATTATTATGATGTAGCAGGGCCCGGTCCTAGGTACAGTGTTCCTTCGTAGGAAGTTTGTCCAAATTGTGTCAAATGGGCCCGCTGGCTCAAAAGGACATTCAATCATCCTATGTGCTAAATGTCGCATCTTTGATGGTAGAAAGGTCATTTGGCGGACTGATGTTTGGGAAAGAAGAGTGAAAAATGTAGTAAGAAAGAATATTGAGGGTTTTATCACCTGTAGTTTTATTGCCCCATTTTCTAAAAAGAAAAAATAATTACAAAAAAAAGATTTTACACTTTCTTATCATTTTTCCATAAAAAAAAAGACAAAAAAAAATAGTATAATTTTTTCCAATTAGTTGCATTTTCAAGGCTTTTTCTAATATCCAATCCTCCCGAACTACGCATACCTGATTCTCGTCTTTCGGGGCGAGATATGTAGGCAACTCACATAGGGTCCGATCTTCCTGGTGAGTCTTAAGTTCTTGGCTTCGGGGATCGTAGCCAAATCTTGCATGTTTAGCCACATTTGGCCACACCGGTCGTCTTTGCATAATAGAAATATTTTTGCTAAAGTTACTTGTTAACTCATGTCTTAGATTCCTAAATCCACAACAAAGTGTCTTCTTAGGTTAAGGTCCATTCTTGTTGAATTTGCATGTCTAGCCAATTCTGATCACATCGCCCGTTTTGCAAAATGGGGTCATTTTCGCAAAAGTGGTTCAGTGACCCGTGTCTTAAAATATTGAGTACACATCTAGGTGTCTCATTACGTTGAGGTCACATTTGTTGAGTTTGCACTAATAGCCACCTTTGACCATATAGGCCATTTAAAATAATAAATAATATATATATATATATATATATATATATATATATATATATATATATATATATATATATGATCTTGCATGTGTCTAATAGGAAGTGATGTGGTGTCATATAGTGTCTTGAGTCAGTAACTGTATTCTCTTCATTCAGGTATGGACCCACTAATTCGATCAAAAGTGTTGATGGTAGTGAAAATTCCGAGGAAGTTGGTCAGGTGGTGGAAAATATTTTCACTGTTAGAATAACACGAGCTAATGAATAAGTTGGGCACCCTCACTTCACTTCTTAATATCAAACCTCGCCCGGATTTAGTGGAGGCGATGTTGACCTATTGGGACCCGCATAATATGGTTTTTAGATTTAGAGAGTGTGAAATGACTCCTACCCTGTCAGAAATGTCTGGTCTCACTCGTCTAAGTTACACAGGCAAAAACATGATACTTCACCGAGATCACTCTAGAACAAGATTCCTTAGCAACTTGGGCCTTAAGACAACAAGCATTTGGGATGCCTCGAGCAGTCTTGGATATCTTTGGATTATTTGTTTGCTAGATTTGGGCCTCACAGTGGCTTTGATGTCTTTTGGGATGGGTTTTGCACAACCAAGGTAAAATGGCAAAGATGTCGCCTTGAAGCTTTTATCCTTGATTTGTTGGGTATGTTGGTGTTTCCTTTGGACGAGAGGCATATTAACACTAGGCTACAATCAGTAGTAATTGCCTTATTTCATGAGAAACAATGCAAAACTATTACCGTTGTGCCAACAATCTTGGAAGAGTTGTATCGAGCCCTCATTGAGGTTATAAGAGGTGTTAGATTTTTTGAGGGGAGTAACCTTTTGCTGTAATTGTGGATGATGGAGCACTTACACACTGCTTCCTTACTTTTTCCCATTGACCGTGCTTTGCGTGATCGAGTGGTATGCATCGAGCATTGAATGGAGTCTCCTAAGTTTACATATCCAGTAGGTGTCATGGCTTGCATTGAGTTTTTTGGGTTGAGGACAAGTGGGAATGTTTTGTGGACCTACCTTTGGCTTTCTTTAGATGGGATCTTGGTAGGATGTCGCATGCAACCTTTCTTGATGTTGATAGGACTTAGGTGTGTCAGGCCGTACACGCCAATTAGGGTGATACGACGGTTGGGCAGAAGATAAGGGGAGCCACCAACTTTGAATCTTCGGAGGCACATCATGAATTTTAGCAAAAAGACGACTAATGAGATCAAGTACGTGCAATATTGGAACAATGCAAAGAGGATGAAAAAAATACATTAGTAGAGGACATTGGCAGGCCTGAATGTACTCATGAGTATTTGATTTGGTTACACTCTATTCCACTTGGGGTCAGTACCCCATTACCAGCATAGCTTAGGGGCGAGCAGTTCAGACAGATGATTCCCAAGAGGCTTCGGATCCAGATCCTTGGGGTAGGTTTGAGTTGCTAGGGTCTCAATTAGCAAGTTTGTTAGCCAATGTGGAGCAGCATGGTCAATATTTGTTTAGGGTCGACCTTCAGGAGGCGGGGGCACACGCCAGGACCTTTGTTCCCAGCATTGGTGCATCTTTACGAGGCATGTTACAGAGCTTGAGCATGACAGACGTCTTAGGACCATCCCAGCCAGGACCGTTGCATTCAAGAGCTGATTGAGGAGACTTTTTATGTTTTAAGTCCAAATTTTTTATGTCTTTTAGTACTTGTCTTGCCTAGTAGTATTGAGTCTTTTAGGTAGTGTCAGAGTCTATCGTAGTCTAGGCTAGTTTGTCGAGTTCTTTGTTATCGTGCTTCCTATTTTGTATTTGAAAACCAAAAAAAAAAATTATAAATGAAAAGGTTTTTTGTAGTTTGTTTATTTTGTCAATTTTTTTTTAGAACTACGCTTCGTCTGATTCATGTGGAACATGATACGTAGGCAACCTACATCAGGTTCGATCTAATCATTTAAAAAATAAGAGAAAATAGATGAAGTTTTGGGATGTAAGAAATGAGAGAAAAGAAAAGATTTATAAGCATAAAGAAAATATAGGAAAGAAGATGATATAAACCAGGGAGCACTAAAATAAAATAAAAAAAAGAAGGTTGGAACAGCAAATCGGGATGATGCCATATGACCTTGTGACCCTCAAAGTCATTCTAGAACCGTTAATTACTGCTAAGTGCATCGCATGTAATGTGATATTATTATCTGATAAATGCCCTAACGCTAACATGTTGGCTTTGTTTTGCTCCTCTTTGTTATTTTCATTAAGTAGTAGGAAGGTGGTTGGTTTGTAGCATTCTGGTGAGTCATCCATACAACACTAGGTCAAAGATCAAGGCAGTCATGACTAGCAAAGAATTAGACACAAGTGTTGTTGATACATCAAAAGAGATTGTGGAGTCGGAATCTGAGTTGAATGAAGAGGTTCAAAGGTTGAAATAGCAGATGTCAGATATGTATCAAGCTTGGATTAGTGGGCATCCTCCTCCCTCATTTCCCACTAACTACACTAAAAACCCAGCCACCATCCCACCACTATCACAAGGCCAGATTCCCACCACTATTGATTTTTTCCCACAACATGCTCCGGGTTTTACCCCTTATCACAACTACCCTGCCACCTCTTCCCAGCCTTTCCATGCTCCACCAGCCAAAACAACCTCATATCCCGCTCCAACATCCACTCCTATTCTTGTAGCCCCTTCACAAGCTACTATCTATCGATCTTTTAGTAAACCCACGTTCAAAGCTCCCGATGCCCAATACTATGCTCCAGAACCAACTTTCAAAGTCCCAGATCCCTATTGTTATACCCCTCACTTTGAGCCTCCCATTGAAATTGAGAAGCTTGCTAAGAATGTGGAGCAAGAGGAGATATTTAGGAAGGTGAAGAGTTTAGAACAATCTTTAAGGAACATGCAAGGGATAGGAAACCAAGTAAGTGTGTCTTACAAGGACTTGTTCTTATTCCCTGACGTCTAACTACCCGCCGGGTTCAAGATGCCAAAGTTTGATCTGTATGACGGACATGGAGATTTCGTGGCCCATTTGAGAGGTTATTGCAGTAAGATGAGAGGCGCTGGTGGAAAGGATGAGCTTTTGATGGCCTATTTCAGTCAGAGTTTGAGTGGGGCAGCCCTGGAATAGTACACACGTCAAGATGCTAGCAGATGGTATACATGGGACGATATGGCTCAGTTCTTTGCCCGGCACTTTCAGTATAATATAGATATTGTCCCGGATCGCCTGTCCTTGACCAAGATAGAAAATAAGCCTAATGAAAGCTTTAGGGAATATGGGCTCAGATGGAGAGAACAAGCTGCCCGGGTCAATCCTCCGATGGAAGAAGACGAGATGGTCAAGTACTTTCTTCAAGCCCAAGAGCCTACTTACTTTGGCCACTTGATCTCAGCCATGGGCAAGCCTTTTAATGATGTGGTAAAGATAGGAGAGATGGTAGAAGAGGGACTTAAGTCGAGCAAGATCATGAGCTACTCCGCTATAAGAGCAACCACGCAGGCAATCCAGAATGGCACAAGAAGTTTGTTAGGCAGTAAGAAAAAGGATGATGTTGCTATGGTTGTCTCTGGGCCATGGCGTGGCCTAAGGGGTCCGCCTCACCAGTACACTCAATCTCGACCCCAACCCCAAGCCTACACACACACTCCATATAATACACCGCAACAATATTTTCTGCCACAAGATCCTCAATACTCAGTCAGGCCACCCCAATACCATGTTCACCACACACAAGCATATGCTCAACCCCTTCCTTACCCGCAGTGGCGTGTACCAGCTCCACAAAACTCTTATCCACACCTACAACCCTACCAAAACCCTACTGGTCCGAACTTTCGACCCGGGTCAGAGTATAAAAGAGAAAGGCAACATTGGAAAGAGACCTTCACCCCTTTGGGATAGTCCTATGCTAGTTTATTTCAAAGGTTGAGGCAATTGGACGTGTTGAGGCCGATTGAGGCAAAGATACAAAATCCACCGCCAAAGAATCTTGATTATTCTCTGAGGTGTGCATATTGTTCTTATGCACCAGGGCATGATATAGAGAAGTGTTGGCATTTGAAAAGAGAAATACAAGGGCTTATTGATGCAAATCAAATTGTAGTACATATCCCAGATGCGCCAAACATCAACCAAAATCCTTTGCCAGCCCACACAGAGACACACATGATTGAGATAGTTTGTAAGGATGGGGAGTCCGGGAATTTTTCCGAATCCATCATGATGATTCGTTCTAGTGAAGGTAATTCAGTTAAGGTTCTAGACTCTACAAAAGCAATTCCCTCGACAGTTGAAGGGATGGCGGTGAAACTAAGCATGCTCAACGTGAAGCCACCGGTGTTGGTCGTGAAAGGGCCTTCGAACGATATTGGGGCAAGTCGGGATAAGCCGACAGTGGTCGTGATAGGGAACCCAAGCAAGCCTGTCATAGTCATGAAAGGGGCTCCTATTACCCCCGTTGTTATTAAGCGCTGACCTAGTTGTAGTGGTTGATACAAAGGTTGTTCCATGGAATTACAAACAAGTGATAGTGACATATAAAGGGAAAGAAGTAGAGGAAGAAGTTAATGAAACTAGAGGACTGACTCATTCTGGGAGGTGTTTTACCATGAAAGAATTGAGGAAGGCCAAGCATTTCAAGGATAGTCAAATGCCAGTAAAGAAGCCGGTCACTGAAGAAGAGGTTGAAGTGTTCCTGAAAAAGATGAACGTGCAAGATTATTCCATTATGGAGGTATTAAGGAAAACACTGGCTCAGATCTCTCATATGTCTTTACTAATACATTCAGATGACCACTGCAAAGCCCTGATGAAGATTTTGAATGAGGCACATGTTCCTGATAAGATCATAGTGAATCACTTGGAAAAGAATTCTAACAAGATCTTCGAAGCAAATAGGATCACCTTTTTAGATGATGAACTTCCTATGGAGGGTACAGAACACAATTGAGCTCTTTATCTCACTGTCAAGTGCGAGGAGTCTGTTGTCTCGAGGGTATTGGTTAATAACGGCTCTAGTGCAAATATTTGCCCTTTGTCTACTTTACAAAAGTTTAAAATTAGTACTGAAAGAATCCATATGAATAGTGTATGTGTTCGAGGCTTTGATGGGGGAGGGAAAGATTCTGTAGGTGATATAATACTTGAATTGTCGATAGGTCCAGTCAAGTTCACTATGGAATTTCAAGTGTTAGATGTGGTTGTCTCCTACAATCTGTTATTGGGCAGGCCTTGGATACATGTGGCTAAGGAAGTCTCGTCTTCTCTACATCAAATGGTAAAATTTGAATGGGACAGGCAGGAAATAGTTGTGCACGGTGATGAGGACATATCTGCTTATAATGACCCGTCTGTTCCATTTATTGAAGCTGAAGATGATAAAGGGCTTTGGGTCTACCACACTTTCAAAACTGTGTCTGTTGAGAAGATTCCCAAGGGAGAATGCATTCCAGGACCGAAGCTATCCTCCGCGTCCGTCATGGTAGCAAATGAAATGTTGAAGAATGGTTTTGTGCTGGGTAAAGGTCTGGGTTCATCTCTACAGAGTATTGTGCATCCAGTATGCCCACGTGAAAATCTTGGCACATTTGGTTTGGGATTTATGCCCATAGAGAGGGACGTGAAAAGGGCTAAAAATAAGAAACAGAAGGCATGGTCGCTACCCAGGCCTGTTCCAGACATCTCCAAGTCCTTTATCAATCCAGGGGCCACAAAACTTCTAATATCATTAATACCGAAAGCTATAATTGATGTTGATGAAGAGCTGATCAATAGGTTCCAGAGTCTGTTTGATGAGGTTAATATGGTAAAAATTGGGAAAGGTTCTAGTAACGCAGATGTGCAGCTCGTTGGGCCAAATGTGAAGCTCAGCAATTAGGAAGCTACTCCTCTCCCCACCCGAAAGGAGTTTTGGTAGTTTGCTTTGTTTTCCTTTCTGTTATCTCGGTTATTCCAGGGTTATAATCCAGATTTTAATTTTTCTCTTGTTTTGATGTTCAAACCTTTCTATCCTTTTATTTTCAATGAAATGCAATTTCCCGTTTTTCATTATTCCTAATAGTGTTTCATTTTTATTTTTCTTTTATAATTTTTTTTATGCTGGCTCTAATGACATGACATGCATGAGGAATTTTCAGTCAAGTCTTAAAAGCCAGGCTAATCCTAAAATAATGATCCAAAAAGTACAATATGATGATGAAACATAATATGATGAAGAAGCAGCATTTGAGGAAATCAGTAAAGAACTAACATACTTTGAAGAAAAACCAAAGCCTAATTTGAATGAAACTGAAGCAATCAATTTAGGAGATCAGGATAATGTTAAGAAAACCAAGATAAGTGTGCATCTAGAACCGCAAGTCAAGGAAGAAATAATCAAAGCACTGTTTGAGTACAAAGATGTCTTTGCATGGTCGTATGACGATATGCCGGGCTTGAGCACTGACTTGGTTGTTCATAAATTGCCAATTGATCCTGCACTCCCTCCTGTTAAGAAAAAGTTAAGAAAGTTCAAGACTGATATGAGTGTGAAGATCAAAGAAGAAATCACAAATCAACTTGATGCAAAAGTCATTCGGGTCACTCAATATCCCACTTGGTTAGCTAATGTTGTGCCGGTACCAAAGAAGGATGGTAAGACCGGGGTATGTGTTGATTATCGTGATCTTAACAAAGCAAACCCAAAGGATGATTTTCCATTGCTGAACATCCACATTCTGATTGATTATTGTGCCAAGCATGAGATTGGGTCTTTTGTGGATTGCTACGCGGGATATCACCAGATCCTAATGGATGAGGAAGATGCAGAAAAAATAACATTCGTCACACCATAGGGAACATATTGCTATCGGGTAATGCCATTTGGTTTGAAGAATGCTGGAGCAACTTACATGAGGGCGATGACTACTATATTTCATGACATGATACACAAGGAGATTGAGGTTTATGTAGATGATGTGATCATAAAGTTAAAGAAGCAGTCCGACCATGTCAAGGATTTGAGGAAGTGTTTTCGAAGGCTACGTATGTATAATCTCAAGCTCAATCCAGCAAAATGTGCATTTGGTGTCCCATCCGGGAAACTGTTAGGATTCATGGTTAGTCGACGCGGTATTAAGTTGGATCCGTCAAAGATCAAGGCCATCGAGGAGTTACCACCTCCCAAAAATAAAACTGATGTGATGGGCTTGCTCGGAAGGTTAAATTACATCAGCAGGTTTATTGCTCAACTCACGACGACCTGTGAGCCCATCTTTAAGTTGTTGAAGAAGAATGCCATGGTTAAGTGGACTGACGAGTGTCAAGAAGCATTTGATAAGAGCAAGAGGTACCTGTCAAACCCACCCGTGCTGGTCCCACCAGAGCCTGTGAGACCTTTAATCTTGTATTTGACTGTCTTGGATAATTCTTTTGGTTGCGTACTGGGTCAACATGACATCACGAGAAAGAAAGAGCAGGAAATATATTATCTCAGCAAGAAGTTCACTCCTTATGAGGTTAAGTATACTCTTCTTGAAAGGACATGTTGTGCCCTGACTTAGGTAGCACAAAAGTTGAAGCATTATCTTTCGTCCTACACTACTTACCTCATCTCTCGCATGGATCCTCTAAAGTATATCTTTCAGAAGCCTATGCCCACAGGCAGACTTGCAAAGTGGCAGATTTTACTCATAGAGTTTGACATTATCTATGTGACTCAGACCGCGATGAAAGCTCAAGCGTGGACCGACCACTTAGCCAAAAATCTGATGGATGGAGAATATGTGCCATTGAGGACTTATTTTCCTGATGAAGAAGTGCTATATGTTGACGAAGTTGATCATAATGAAAATCGAAGTTGGAAACTCTTCTTTGATGGAGCTGCTAACATGAATGGTATCGGAATAGGGGTTGTACTCATTTCCGAAACAGGGCAACACTACCCTGTAACCGCCTAACTTCGATTTTGTTACACCAACAACATGGCTGAGTACGGAGCACACATTCTAGGTTTGAGGTTAGCTGTAGACATGGGAGTCCAGGAGATACTGGTTTTGGGAGATTCAGATTTGTTAGTTCACCAGATTCGGGGAGAAAGGGAAACTCGGGACCTAAAGCTCATACCATATCGACAATGTCTGCATGATCTTTGTCAACGATTCAAGTCAGTAGAATTTAGGCATATTCCCAGGATTCATAATGAGATTGCCGATGCCCTGGCTACTCTAGCTTCAATGCTACATCATCCGGATAAGACTTATGTTGACCCCGTGTATATCCAAGTCCGTTATCAGCATGCCTATTGTAATATGGTTGAAGAGGAACTTGATGGTAAACCTTGGTTCCATGATATCAAGGAATACTTCAAGCCCAGGATATATCCGGTACATGCCACAGGTGATCAAAAGAGAACTATTCGACGTCTGACTAGTGGTTTTTTCTTAAGTGGAGGAATCTTGTACAAGAGGACTCCAGACCTAGGATTATTGAGGTACGTAGATGCTAAGGAAGCTTCAACTGTCATGAATGAAGTTCATTCTGGAGTTTTGTAGGCCTCATATGAACGGGTATGTCTTGGAAAAAAATATACTTCGAGCAGGTTATTATTGGCTCATCATGGAACGAGATTGCATCAGCTTTGTTCGCAAGTGTCATCAATGCCAGGTGCATGGTGATTTGATTCATTCTCCGCCATCGGAGTTGCACACAATGTCTACACCTTGGGCATGGATGTTATCAGACCAATTGAGCCAGTGGCGTCAAATGGACATAGGTTTATTCTGGTGGCCATTGATTACTTTACTATGTGGGTCGAAGCTGTAACTTTCAAGTCCGTGACCAAGAAAGCAGTGGTAGATTTTGTTCATTCAAATATCATTTGCTGGTTTGGAATTCCAAAGGTAATCATCACAGACATTGCTGCTAATCTCAACAGTTATTTGATGAAAGAGGCATCCGAACAATTCAAGATTATGCATCGGAATTCTACTCCATATCTCCCCAAGGCAAACAGAGCTGTTGAAGCTGCTAACAAAAACATAAAGATACTTCGTAAGATGGTGTAAGGTTCTAGGCAGTGGCATAAAAAGTTGCATTTTGCTTTGTTAGGCTATCACACTCCTGTTCGCACTTCAGTAGGGGCAACTCTTTATTTGTTGGTATATGGAACTAAGGCAGTTATACCCGCGGAGGTTGAGATTCCATCCCTTCGGATTGTTGCGGAAGCTAAAATTGATGATGATGAGTGGGTCATAACCTGTTTGGAGCAGTTGAATTTAATTGATGAGAAAAGATTGACATCAGTGTGTCATGGTCAATTGTATTAGAAGAGAATGGCAAGAGCATACAACAAGAAGGTGCGTCCCCAGAAATTTGAAGTGGGCCAGCTAGTATTGAAACGCATCCTTCCACATCAAGCTGAAACTAAATGCAAATTCACCCCAAACTGGCAGGGGTCGTTCACTGTGACAAGAGTGCTGCCCAATGGCGCTTTGTATTTCACAGACATAGAAGGAAAAGTTATGGATATGGCTATCAAATCTGATGTAGTCAAAAGATACTATGTATGATTTCTTAGCTCATCTTTAATTGCATGTCTTATACTTGGTATTTCTAAAGTTTGGTATGACGAAGGCATTTTATTCAGCTACCCACACACTTTTATCCTTTGCTACCCCTTTTGAGCCTTAATTTATTTTCCTTCATACCCCACTTTTGAAATCAGAAAATAGAGTTAGAAAATATAAAAAAGAGAAAAGAAACCAAAAAAAAAAGAGAAAGAAAAAAAAAGAATTGAGGTTGGAACTACATTTGACCTGATTCCTTTTAAGGATACGTACGTTTGACCTGATTCCTTTTAAAGATATGTAGGCAGCCTTACTCTGAGGTTCGGTTCCATCAAAATAAAAATCTTAAATTCCCGAGACTCAAAGAAACTGGGGCAAAAAGTTTTAGTTTTGGCAAAAGATCTTATTCCAAAAGTTGTAATTCTAAACCTTTTCATTTTAAATTATTTTGAGCCTTCATGCCATCCTTTCTTCCTAACCTTGACCAAAAGCCCACATTACGGTCCAAAGAAAGACCTTCCGATCAATCTTTGAGGATGCCAAGTCAAGCATGAGATAGAGGTATGATTTTCTTACATCATGGGTGGCACTTTGTTCATGGGAACAAAAATGAATAAAATGAGAGAGTCTTATTGGTGAAAACCCTCGCGGGCACCGTAAGGTGATAGTGAGTTATGAGATGAACAAATGGGAGAGGCTTGTTGGTAAAAACCCTTTGGGGCACTACAAGTCGAAAAAGGTTTATGACTTTATAGAGAAGTTAGATCATGAAGGCCCAGTTTTGAAGTATGAAGACATGACAATGGGATTTGATTTTAAGTTTTCAGGGTCCTCCTGGATAATGAGATTTAGTTTTAAGTTTTCAGGACCCTCCTGGATAATGGGATTTAATTTTAGTCTTCAAGACCCTCCTGGATAATGGGATTTAGCTTTTAAATTTTCAGGACCCTCATGGATAATATGATTTAGTTTTAAGTTTTCAGAACCCTCCTGGATAATGGGATTTAGTTTTATGTTTTTAGAACCCTCTTGGATAATGGGATTTAGTTTTCTTTTTAATTTTTCAGGATCCTCCTGGATAATGGAATTTAGTTTTAAGTTTTCAGGACCCTTCTGGATAATGGAATTTAGTTTTAAGTTTTCAGGACCCTCCTGGATAATGGGATTTAGTTTTTTTTTTTTGAGTTTTCAGGACCCTCCTCGATAATGGGATTTAATTTTAAGTTTTCAGGACCCTCTTGGATAATGGGAGTTAGTTTTAAGTTTTCTGGTCCCTCCTGGATAATGCGATTTTGTTTTAAGTTTTCAGGATCCTCCTGGATAATGGGATTTTATTTTCAAGTTTTCAGGACCCTCATAGATAATGGGATTTAGTTTTTAGTTTTCAGGACCCTCCTGGATAATGGGATTTAGTTTCAAGTTTTCAGGATCCTCCTGGATAATGAGATTTAGTTTTAAGCTTTCAGGACCTTCCTGGATAATGGGATTCAACTAACACTCACAAATGTTCCTGGTATAAACTAGGGCAGAAAATTTTCTTTGTTTTGTCTGTTTTATTGTGATTACAGGCACCCACCTGAAGAATGAGGGAATTTATTTCAAGTTTCAAGTTATTAGCAGGCGCCCACCTACCTGGAAGACAAGGGAATTCATTTTAGAATTCATTTCAAGTTTCAAGTCAATAGCAGGCGCCCACCTGGAGAACGAGGGAATTCATTTCAGAGTTTATTTTAAGTTTCGGCATTAGTAGCAGGCGCCTACCTGGAGAACGAGAGAATTTATTTCAGAGTTATTTCAAGTTTCAAGTCAGCAGCAGTCGCCCACCTGAAGAATGAGGGAATTCATTTCATGTTTCAAGTCAGTAGCAGGCTCCCACGTGGAGAACGAGAGAATTCATTTCAGAGTTAAATTCAAATCAACAGCAGGAGCCCACCTGAAGAATGAGAGAATTTGAGCATGATTTTGAAATTCCCTTTTATTTATTTATTTTATTATATTATTCGCTAGTAGCATGTTTAGGCCGACCACACTTGGGTAGGAAAATATTAGGTCTTTTATTTTATTTTTTATTTGAGGTGAGAGGTCGTTCCCTTTAGTTTATACTTGGCAAAATGCCCTGTAAATTATATATATATTTTTATCCGGGGTATGCCCTGTAGTGAATATAATTGGAGGATGTGACGGACATCGTGGAGTGATCATAGTATAGACTTTTGGTATTTTTCTCATATTTTATTTTTTTTATTTAGGTGGGGACGACCTCGAGCCTCTTATGTGTTTATTTTTCTTTCGTTTGTTTTGCCTCAATTTGGGTATTCTTTAAAGCCAACTGGATCAAGTACGCAACCGTAACTTTCACGGGACTCGGGGAATGCCTAACACCTTCTCCCCGAGTTAAATGAACCCCCTTACTCGAAATCTCTAGTACAAACTGGTTTAGAGTCAAATATGTTTTTTAAGGAAAAAATACTTTTAAATGGTGACTTGGCACACCGAGATTATATGCCATGTGGCGACTCCGAGAAAATCCCTTTTAAATAAATGTTTTGTTACTTTCATGATTGAAAATCTTTTTGAACTTAAACTCACTTTTATCTATTTTAAAAGAGGTAGTTAAGGTGGTTAAAAAAAGGGTGTGACACATAGTTTTTTCATATTCGTGAAAATCAAAAAGTGCTTTGTTTACAATTTCATTAGGTTCACATATATCCCCATTAAAATTTAACAAATTTCTAGCCTTCCAAATTTGCCACATGATTGAAATACTTAGTTTAACAATTTTAATAGATTCAGGATATTTATTAGCATTAATAAAAATATCATACCATCATGCAGCAAAATCTAAAGTATTTTCTAAGTTAGGCCAATTAATAGGACTCAATTTCCAAACTAACTGAGCTTTATGACATCTAAAGAGCATATGATCAATAGTTTCATTTTCTAAGCCACATACCTTACATACATCACATACATGATTCAAACGTTTAGAAATAGTACAATTAACAGGTAGCACATTCAAAATACATTTCCTAATAAAATATTTATATTTGTTCTTAATGTTCAGGGACCATAAGAATTACCGAAAAGTTTTTAAAAAGGAGTAATGACTAGATTGGGATCTGGCATTGTAACCTCCCTACATCTTGTAATTTTCTTAGCTAAATGATAACCCAATTTAACCTCATAATTACCTGACTTAGAGTGACACCAAATAATTCTATCCAAAGAGCCCGTAATAGAGATGAGGATAGATAAAATTGCATGAATATCATCAATACAAAACAAATTCTAAAGATCATGCAACTTACAAGTATGCGCCTATTGATCAATAAGGGCATATGATAATGTTGGGGGTTTAAATCCACTAGAATTAGGAATCCAAGAATCAATCCAGACCTTAATATTTTCACCTGTTCCTACCCTCCATTGAATCCCTTTTTGCAGCAGCTCTCTTCCCCAAATAATACTTTTTCAAATCCAAGAACTAGATAATGAAACAATAGCTTTAAGGAAAGAATTATTTTGAAAATACTAACTTTTGAGAATTTTAACAAGTACTTCCTCCGTTTCATATTAAATGAGGTAGTTTGACTGGGCACATAGTTTAATAAACAGGAGTAGACTATTGCCAAATCACCTTAACTACATTTTTTCCCTTAAGGGCCCACATGCTAGCTTTTTAATGAAAATCATGATAAAATAGATACTAAGTCAAATGTGACCCACATATCCCATCTTCTCTGCCATATTAACTAAGTCAAAAAACGTTTCCTTCAATTCTCAGAGTCTACTGGCTACTCTAAGATCAAAGGTCCAGTGCGTAAACACCAAGATTTGTGAGCATCTCAAGTTTGTTAAACAAAGTTTATGTGAAATTTCTTCAATTCTTGTGGCGCCAAAAAAAATGTCTCTTTCATTCTTGTGGCGCCAAAAATTCTCTTTTTTAATTAGGTGAAAAGCTTGTCTATTTATGTAGCGATATTTGAGATTATTCACTTATGCTTTCACTATTTCTCTTCATAATCCTGTTTTATCTCCTGGTATTTCTAATTTTCTCTTACATTCTGATTATTTCCGTTAATCCAATTTTATCTAGCATATGAGATTAATTATACACAAATGAGTGACTCACAATTAGACTCAACTATTAGAAAAAAACGACTAAAAATTGAGGAGCGTCATGCTATTGCCGAATAGCTTTTGAAGGAAAGAAAAAATGGAGTTGTTAAACATGGGTCTTTAAAGCAAGTTGTGATTTTATTTAATACTTCAAGGAGTACTATGAAAAGAATTTGGCAACAGACAAAATTAAGTATCCCTAACGGTACTCCATTAAATATATCTCCGCATATTGTAGGTAGAGTTGGGAGAAAATAAATTCATGTCGACATTAATATGGTAAAAGAAATTCCTCTTTGTCGCCGAATAAATAATCGATCTTTGGCATGTGCTACGGATATGTCAACATCAACTATTTTTCGACGCATCAAAGAAGGAGCTATAAGGTCACATACCAATGTCGTAAAGCCTCATTTGACGGAAGAAAATAAGAAGGCAAGACTTCAATTTTATCTATCAATGATTGAGTCTAGTACACTAAATTCAAATCCTATGTTTTCAGATATGTTTAATTATGTTCATATAGATGAAAAATGGTTCTTTTTGTTGAAAAAATCTGAAAAGTTCTATCTTCTCCCTGAAGAACAAGAGCCAAACCCATATAGATCTTGTAAAAGTAAATATTTCATAACAAAAGTTATATTTATGATTGTTGTTGCCTGTTACGCACCCTAGGCTTGCTGAAGATGGAACTGGGTTATTTTCAGGAAAAGTAGAAATATTTCCTTTTGTGCTCAAGGAATCCGCCAAAAGGAATAGAAAAAACAGAGTAGCTGGAACTTTGGAAACAAAGCCTATTTTATCAGTCACTAAAGATGTCACTAGGATTTGTTTAATTGAAAAAGTTCTTCCAGCGATTCGATCAAAATGACCACTTTCGCAGTCAAATTCTCCTATTTTTATCCAACAAGATAATGCGAGACCTCACCTTAGTGTTAATGACTTGCAATTTACCGAAGCTGCTCGGTAAGATGGATTTGATATTAGGCTTTGCTTTCAACCTCCTAACAACCCATATTAAAATATTTTTGTCACGATCCAAACTAACCCCTGTCGTGATGGCACCTGTCGTAGAACTAGGCAAGCCGACTCATTTCCAAAATAAACCGATATTTTTATTTTAAAGATAATTCCAATATTATTTAACATAAAAACCTTCGTAAAGGAGTTCCAATCAAAATAAAAGTGCGGAAGAAAAAACCCGACATCGGGGTGTCACTAATCATTAGCATCTACTACAATATATCTAACAATATCAAGGCTAACTCAGCCTGAAAAATAGCTAAATACAACTAGAGGAAGATAAGAGGGAGAAGAGCAGGGGGCTGCGATCGCCAAACAGCTACCTTGCTCTCTCCAAGAAAATCTACAACCAGAACAATCAATAACCGCTACCGTGCCCAGCTACACCTGAATCTGCACACAAGGTGCAAGGAGTAACGTGAGTACGCCAACTCAGTAAGTAACAACAATAAATAAAGACTGAGTAGTAGTGATGAGCAATAAGGCATATAACATTCATATCGGGAAATCTAGTAAAATACCACATGCTTTTAAAATCAGAGTTTGAATCAAAACATCTCGTTTAACCCAGTTCCAGTAAAAATTATTTAAAGATATTTTTCAACAGTTTTCAAACAGAGAAAAAATGCAAAGGTGAGCAAAAATGATGAAAACATAAACAGCCCCTCGGGCAAAATATCACTCATATACAGCCCCTTGGGCAAACCTCACAGTCACTCGTGCCACTCGGGCATATCTCATAATCACTCTTGCCACTCGGGCATGCCTCACAATCACTCATGCCTCCCAGTCACTCAGCACTCGGCACTCGCACTCAGTAGGTACCTGCACTCACTGGGGGTGTGTACAGACTCCGTAGGGGCTCCTTCAGCCCAAGCGTTATAATCTGCACGGACAACTCACGTGCTGCACGGACAACTCACGTGCTGCACGGACAACTCACGTGCTATAATAATAAAGTATGCTGTAGGCGGGCAGCCCCGATCCACACTCATCCTCATAATCAGGCCCTCGGCCGATATCAACATGCTGCGGCGTGCAGCCCGATCCCATAAATATCCTCACAAATCAGGCCCTCAGCCTCACTCAGTCATAAACCTCTCAAGCCACTCGAGCATTTCAGTAAAATAGGGCATTCGGCCCAAAACATTTATATGCATCAAAATAGAGTCATAAAACTGAGTTATGTGGTAAACAAGAATAAACATGACTGAGTATAAATTTTCAATCTAAAATAATGAGAGGATAGTAAGAAAATACCCTAAGGGTCCAAACAGCACTGGCGCAAGGCCCAAACATGGCATTCAGCCTAATTTACAGAAACTCTTTCTAAAACATATAAGTATCATATAGTTTCAACAAAGTATGTAACTTTATAGTTGCTACGGGATGGACAAAGTCGCAATCCCCAACAGTGCACGTCCACACGCCCGTCACCTAGCATATGCGTCACTAAAATAGTAGAATGATACCAAAAATTCGGGGTTTCATACCCTCGGGATTAGATTTACAATCGTTACTTACCTCAAACCGGTCAAATCTCTACCCCGCAATGCTCTTTCCTCTGGAATCGGCCTCCAAATGCTCCGAATCTATTCAATATCAGTACAATACCATCAATACGCACTAATGAAGTGAATTCCACAAGAAAAGCTATAAAATTAGACCAAAACCCGAAATTGGCTCAAACCCGGTCCCCGGACCCACGTCTCAAAATCCAAAAAAATTCACAAAACTAGAAAGCTCATTCACTCACGAACCTAACCATACCAAATTCATCAAAATCCGACATCGTTTGGTCCTTCAAATCCTTAAATTACTCTCCAAATATTCCAAGCCCTAACCCCTCATTTTTACTATTTACAATGATTAAACAATAGAAAATCACCATATATACGAGTATTAGAGCTCAAGAAACTAACCTCACTGATAGCCTTTGAATAACCCTTCTAACGTCCCTCCAAAAGCTCCAAAAACCGACTTTAAAATGGTGGAAACGAACCAAATTCGCGAAGGGTTCTATTTATGGTTTCTGCCCAGGTTTTTCGCACCTGTTACAACTTTTATGCTTCTGCGCCACCGCACCTGCGGAAAAATCCATCGCAGGTGCGGAACTCACTTAGGAGCCCATCTTTTGCATCTGCGGACCAAAACCCCGCACTTGCGAAGGCGCACCTGCGTGTTTCCTCCGCTTCTGCGAAGCCTGCCCAACATCCCCCTTTCCGCATCTGCGCCCCAGGTTTCGGACCTGCGAGCTTGCAGATCCGACCTCCAACTCGCACCTGTGCAACCTACCTAGCCCAACATTGCCTGCACCTGCGCACTCCCCACGCACACCAGCAGCCTCGCACCTGCGACTCTTTCTTCCGCAGGTGCGAAAATAACAGTAGCAACAGCTTCAACTGCATTTTCCAACTTCGACAAATCCGTTAACCACCCGAAATCACCCCGAGGCCCTCGGGACCTCAATAAAAAATACAAACAAGCCATATATCAACATACCAACTTAGTTGAACCTTCGAATCACTCAAAACAACATCAAATCATCAAATTACCCTCGAATTCAAGCCTAAGAACTTCTAAATTTTTAAATTCGGCAACCGATGCCGAAACCAACCAAACCACGTCCGAATGACCTCAATTTTTTCACAAACATCACAAATGACACTACGAACCTACTTCAACTTCCGGAATTCCATTCCGCCCCGATATCAAATTTTTCACTGCCGACCGAAATTGCCAAATTTTTAATTTCGCCAATTCAAGCCTAATTCTACCACAGACCTCCAAATCATATTCCGGACGCACTTCTAAGTCCAAAATCACCTATCGGAGCTAACGGAACCATCAGAATTCAAATCTGAGATCATTTATATATAGGTCAATATCCGGTTGACTTTTCCAACTTAAGTTTCTACTTAAGAGACTAAGTGTCTTAATTTACTCCGAAACCACTCTGGTCCCGAACCAACTAACCCGATATAACATAATATAGCTGAATAACATAAAAAGTAGAAATGGAAAAAACGAGGCTATAACTCTCGAAACGACCGGCCGGGTCGTTACAGTTTTGGACCTCGGATTCTTCAGAGCTATTCAACCTCTTCAACATCAAATGACTTTTAAAACTATTGACGAGTTAGTAAATGCAGTCGAGAAATCATTTAATGACATAAAAGTTGAACGGCTGAATCACGTGTTTCTAACTCTACAATCTTGCATGGTTGAAGTGATGAAGGATAAAGGTGGAAACAACTACAAAGTGCCACATATGAAAAAAGACATGCTAGAACGATAGGGAACTCTTCCTACTCAAGTTTGTTGCGACATTGGTATTGTTAATGAAGCTCTTGCTCTACTTTAAGCTAGAGTAATAGATCAAGGTTATCTGCAACTTATTTTTGTAAAGTTCGTCTCTGTTTTATAGCGTTGGGCATCATGTAGTTTTTGTGTAACCTCTATTTCTGTAAATACTTTGTAACCTCTACTTTGGAAATATGGTTAACCTGCACTTTGGTATGGTATAAGGATGACGAATTCCTTATTAAAATTACTTGTTGGTACCTTCAACGTTTTTGAAGACTTAACAAGAAATAGGAGTATAAAATTTCTTTAGTACTTTTCTTTCTCTGGAGATGCTAAAATGATTTGGTTGGAGAGAAGATTGGACTTCTATAGCACTTCTATAATCGTGATGGTTTAGACTAAAATCCATTTTATAAGCAGTTGCAGATTTTTGAAAATTTATTGGTGTTGTTCGTCACCATAGGTCTTGAATCACGGCAATATTTATGGTCGATTATCTAGTGACTTTGGCCAAATAATGTCGCTTTATTACTTCAATCAATGTGTCTTTATTGGTAATTTGGGATAAAAAAAAATGAAGCACGTAAGTAAGTTACATATGGCTCGCAATATTCCAATTTTGAGAAAAATAATTATAACTGCAGCAGAAAATATGAAAGAACCAAAATGGAAGAAGCCACATGCCAATAAGCATGGAAAAGATCTGACACGTAGTGGCTTCACTTTTTAAACATTTGACTTTTCAATCTAACATAATAAAGTTATATCACAAACTGTTTACTCTAAAATTCAGTGGGTCCGTGTCAGATTTTTGAAGGAGGGATGGTAAGGGTAATATTGGTAACTCAAAAGTAAAGGATTACCAAATTTAAAAATGTGTAATTTATTTTGGAACAGACTAAAAAGGAAAGTACCTCATCTAATATAAAACAAAGGGAGTAATGAATATTGTTGAGTTAAAATTCTCTAAGTAAGTTTAGCTAACAAAGCTTGGTTAAAAAATTTTAAATCTCTAAAAACAATACCACCTTTTGATTTTGCTAAACAAAAATCTCCTATTTTACAAAATGCATTTCCTCCTATCCTCATTTCGCCCCCATGAGAAATCAGAAAATATAATAGTAATCTCTTTGCATATGTATAATAATCTGATAGGTCGTTTTGAGCATTTGCATTCAGTTCGGAGGTTTGAGGTTACGAATAGCTTCACATAGTATATTATGACTTGAGTGTATCATTGGTTTTGATTTTCGAGTGGTTCGGGATTGATTTGGATGAATGATTCTCATTTTAGAAGTTTTAAGTTTGAAGAGTAGACCAAGTTTGACTTTTTCTATTTTTGATCTCGGATCGGAGATTTTGATGGTTCTGTAGGGTTCGTACGGTAATTTTTGATTTGAATGTATGCTAGGAATTGAATTCGGAGGTCCCTAGGTTGATTTGACTTGTTATACCGAAAGTTGGCAATTTAAAGGTTCAGAATTTTTCTAAGTTTAACCATGTTTTGACTTTATGGCGATCGGGTTTTGATTTTAATTTTGAAACTTGGAATAGGTCTGTTTTACTATTTGGAACTCATCTGCATAATTTAGTATCATTTGGAGTTGGTTTGGTATGATTTAGACGTTTGGTTGCAATTCTAGAAGTTCTTAAAATTCATTGTGATTTTCATGCATTTTGGTATCCGATTCGTGGTTCCAAATGTTATTTTGGTATTTTGATCTTACGAGCGAGTTCTTATGATATTTTTAAACTTGTGTGAATATTTGGTGTGGGGCCTCAAGGGCTCGGGTGAGTTTTAGAGTCGTTTCAGATTGGTTTTGTTAGAATTTTGTGTGTTGGTACTGGTTCCATCACATTTACGTTGTTTGGGTCGCAAATGGACAACCGCATTTGCGAGGTCATTCTCACTTTTATGAATCTGGCTGATGGGGAAGGGACCTCGCATGTGCGAAGAATGTATCTCAATTGCGGAGACTGGAGGCTCGCTTTTGAGGCACTAGAGTCGCTTTTGCGACGAGCCGCTGGGGGAAACACCTTCGCATTTGTGAAGTTTATTGTCGCAAATACGATATTAGAAGATCTGTCTTGGTTTGCTTTTGCGATCCTTTTTCTATAATTGCTGGGTTCGCATTTGCGAACCCCAGGTCGCAAATGGGACATCTGCAGCTTGTTTATAACTGAGTATTTCGGGATTTAACTTTATTTTATCATATTTTGAACCCTAGACTCGGTGGGCGGCGATTTTGTAAAGATATTTTCATACCAAACTATTTGGTAAGTGATTTTAATTCGCTTTTAATTATATTACATAGTTATTTATGAGATTTAACATCAAAATCAGGGGATTTGAAAGAAAAATTTAGGGATTTTTGTCTATGATTTGAACAATAAAAAATTTAAGATTTGAGAGTCGAATTGGACTCGAAATTGAAAACAAATTACATATATGAACTCGTGGGGCTATGGATAGTCGAGACCTACCATTCGACTCGGGTTTTGACCCCGGGGCGTTGGCTTTTGTTGACTTTTGGGGAATTGTATAAAGATCATATCTTTATTAATTGGAATTGGTTTCTCTTGCATTGTTTGATATTATTAAGTCATTTTTGGCTAGATTTGATGTAACAACCCGGCCGGTCGTTTTGAGAGTTATAGCCCCGATCCCTATTTACTGCTTTCCCCGTATCTGTTTCAGCTTATGTAACTTGCCGGGAGGTTTTATTTTGGTTTTTGGGGGTAGTTAGGGACACTTAATCCCTAAACGGAAGTTTAAGTCTTAGGATTTTGTCCGTAGTCGGAACTATGCGAAGACGACTCCGGAATAGAGTTTTGTCGGTTCCGTCAGCTCCGTTGGGTGATTTTGGACTTAGGGGCGTGTCAGAATTGTGTTTTGGAGGATTGTAGCTCATTTAGGCTTGAAATGGCGAAATTCGAATTTTTGGAGATTTTGACAGGTGGTGGACTTTTTGATATCTGGGTCGGATTCCGATTACGGAAGTTAGAATAGGTCCGTAATGTCAATTATGACTTGTGTGCAAAATTTGAGGTCAATCGGACTTGATTTGATAGGTTTCGGCGTCAGATATAGAAGTTTTTGAAGTTCATTAGGCTTGAATCGATGTGTAATTCGTGTTTTAGCATTGTTTAATGTGATTTAAGGGCTCGACTAAGTTCGTATGGTATTATAGGACTGGTTTGTATGTTTGATTGAAGTCCCGGGGGCCCCGGGTGTGTTTCAGATGCTTAACGGATTGAATTTGGACATATGCAAATTGCTGAAGTTTCTGGTTTCTGGTGTTTTCGCACCTGTGGTGGGGTGACCATAGGTGCGGACTCGCACGTGCGAGAGGAGGATCGCATATGTGGGCTGGAGGAGTTTGGCCTGGGGTCGCAGGTGCAACGTGAAGGCCGCATGAGAGGAGTCGCTTCTGCGGAAGCTTGAACGCAGAAACAGAGAGGCCTGTGAGGTTTGGGATTGCAGGAGCGGAAGGGTCTTCGCAGAAGAGAAATCGCAGGTGAGGTCCCTGATCCGCAGAAGCGGAAACCCTGGCCATAAGTGGAATCTGCACCTGCGATGGTTTTTCCGCAGGTGCGGTGTCGCAGGTGCGACTAGAGGTCCGCATATGCGAAAATGCTGGACAGAACACTTAAATGCAAGGGTTCGCGATTTTTGCTCATTTTAAACATTTTGAGCTCGGGTTTGGCGATTTCTTGAGAGAATATTTGAGGGATTTCTTGAGGTAAGTCCCTTGTGCTTATTTCTGATCAATAATCTTGCTTCCCCATTTATTTTTCCACCTAGTTAGTGTGTATTTAAGGTGGAATTTGGGAGTTTGAGGCTAGGGATTTGGAGAATTTGATTTGAGGATTTGAGGGTCGAGTTGATGTCGGATATTGGTAATTATGGTATGGTTGGACTCGTGAGTGAATGGATGTTCATATTTTATAACTTTTACCCGATTTCGAGACGTGGGCCCAGGTCAACTTTTTAGGACGTATTTCGGAATTTTTGTTAAAGTCTTGATTTCATTAATTAGATTAATTTCTTATAGTTGTATTTATGGTATGTAATTGATTTTGGTTAGATTTGGGCCATTCGGAGTCGGATATTCATGGAAAAGGCATTATCACCGATTGATTGAGCTTGGTTCGATGTAAGTGGCTTGCCTAACCTTGTGTGGGGGAAATCCCCTTAGGATTTGGTACTGTTGTGATATATGCGCGCCGTGTACGTGAGGTGACGAGTACGTATACGGGCTATTTATTGTAAAAACTGATTTATTTTACTGAGTAGCAACCCGTTTTCCCTTTCATTTGAGTTATATCGTTTAAATGAGTATTAGTCTGTTTTCACTCTTAATTGAGCTATTCCAATATGTATAGTTATCCTGCTTAATCTAATATCACATGTCTACGTGCTTTAACTGCTTATTTGAACTCTGTGAAGCATGCCTAGTTGATTCCTGTTTTTCCTTGTTCTTTATTAGTATAACTGTAGAAATCTTGCTGTTAACTATTATATTTATCGGTTGAGCTGTGTGTTTACTTTTGAGACTACGAGGCGGTACCTCGGGAGTTCTCCCTACACATTTACTTTTGAGACTACGAGGCGGTACCTCGGGAGTTCTCCCTGTACATTTACTTTTGAGACTACGAGGCAGTACCTCGGGAGTTCTCCCTGCACATTTACTTTTGAGACTACAAGTCGATACCTCGGGAGTTCTCCCTGTACGTTTACTTTTGAGACTACGAGGTGATTCCTCGGGAGTTCTCCCTGCACATTTACTTTTGAGACTACGAGGCGGTACCTCGGGAGTTCTCCTTGTATATTTATTTTGGGACTACGAGACGGTATCTCAGGAGATCCTCTGCTGTTTACCCCAGTGTGTTGTACTGTTGCCTTGCTGTGCTTCCTTTTGTTAAATTCTAGTCTCTTATTATACTATATATTCTCCTGCCTTATTTATTATTTACCAGTGGTCCTGACCTGACCTCATCACTACTCGACCGAGGTTAAGCTTGGCACTTACTGGGTACCGTTGTGGTGTACTCATGTTACTCTTCTGCACATGTTTTGTTTGCAGATCCAGGTACCCCTTATCAGCCCCGCTATTAGCTGAGAGTGTTTGCTGCTACACAGAGAAATCAAGGTACATCTGCCGCGTCCGCAGTTCTCGGAGTCCCTTTCTATTCTCCCCTATGTCAATTACCTTTTGTACTTCTTTTATTAGACTCTGGTGTATAGAGATACTACTTTTTCTTCTGTAGCTTGTGACTCATTATGTTTAGGGTTTTGGGAAGACTGTGTATTTATAGAGTATTGGTTATTTTACATGCCGAGCGGCATTGTTACTAGTAATTTAGTTATCCACTACTGTTAGTTGCCAAGTTTTACTTTCGTGTTGTTATTTTCCGTAATTTGTTAGGCTTACCTAGTTGTAGAGACTAGGTATCATCACGACGTTATACGGAGGGAGTTTGGGTCGTGACATTTGAACTGAGCAGAGGTGAATTATTAAGGAAAAGCTATTTTAAGTATTGATTTGGCCTAATTGAGGTAAGTATCTTGCCTAACTTTATGTGGGGGGAAACTACCCCTTAGGATTTGGGTTGATTGTACTATTTGAATTACGTAGAAGACGTGTACAAGAGGTGACGAGTGTATACAAGGGTTATATGTGGTATTTGAGTTGTTTATGTTAATAATTTGATATTATTGGGATCAGGTTGCATGCCGCAACAGAATATGGAAAGATATGATATGGAGAGATAAGGACGAATGATATGATATAGGTGGGATCGAATTACACGCCGTAATAGATTGATATGTTGCAATTGTTGTGATAGTAAAGTTATCCTCGGTTGTAATTCTCATGGTACATTCTATGTTGGAATGGTTTATCGGGTGAATGTTTATTCTTTTTCCTTAAATAATTTCACTTGTATTTTTGATCGTATTTGGTCAACCGTTGTTATTCTACTATTGGAACGATAGTGACTTCTTGTGCGATATAACGACCCGATAGGTCGTTTTGAGTATTACAACCCCATTTCCCCCTTTACTACTCAAATTGTACTTTACAGTTGTTATGTGAATTGCCGGGATAATTGGTTCGGGTCCGGTGAGGTTTTGGAATGAATTGGAACACTTAGTTTCAAGGTTTAAATCTTAAGTTAAAATAGTGATAGGGTGTCGACTTATGTGAAAACGACCCTGGAATGGAGTTTTGATGATTCCAATAGCTCCGTATGGTGATGTTGGACTTAGGAGCGTGTCCGGAAAATTATTTGGAGGTCCGTAGTGGAATTTGGCTTGAATTGCCGAAAGTTGAATTTTTGGGAAGTTTGACCCGGGGGTTGACCTTTTGATATCGAGGTCGAAATCTGATTCTGAAAATTGGAATAGCTCCATTATGTCGTTTATGATTTATGTGCAAAATTTGAGGTCAATCATACGTGATTTGATGTGTTTCAGCGCAAGTTGTAGAAACTAGAAATTTCAAAGTTCATTAGGCTTGAATTGGGGTGTAATTCAAGGTTTTAGCATTGTTTGAGGTGATTTGAGGGTTCGACTATGTCCGTATGATATTTTAGGACTTGTTGGTATATCTGGTTGAGGTCCCGAGGGGCTCGGGTGAGTTTTGGATGGTTAACGGATCATTTTTGGCCTTGGTGAGATTGCTTATATCTGTTGCTACATTTTTCAGATTTTCTCTTCCGCGTTCGCGAGTGGGCCCTCGCGTTCGTGAAGAGCAAATGTTGGGAGGCACATTTTGTGCTTCGCGAACGCGAGGGACCTGTCGCGTTCGCGAAGAAGAGATGTCTGGACAGAAAGTTTAAGTTCAGAAAATGGGACTTCGTCCCATTTTCCATTTTTAACGATTTGGAGCTCGGATTGGGGCGATTTTTGGGAGATTTTCAGAGAAAAAAATGGGGTAAGTGTTCTCAACTCAATATTGGTTAAATTACCCGAATCCATGGTTGTTTTTAACATTTAATTGGTGAATTAAGTTGGAAAAATGTGAAAACCCTCTTGGTTTAATTTGGAGATTTGAGGGTCGAGTTGATGTCGGATTTGAGTAATTTTGGTATGGTTGGACTCGTGGTTGAATGGGGGTTCGGATTTTTTGAGTTTTATCGGATTCCGAGATGTGAGCCCCACAGGTGATTTTTGGGGCGTAATTTCGGATTTTTGGAAAATATTAGTATTTTGATATGGAATTAATTTCTATAATTTTTGTGAGCTGAATCAAATTAATTGTGACTATATTCGAGCCATTTGGAAGTTGATACGCGCAGAATGGACTTTCTTAAGCATTGCTTAGCTTGCTCGACATTGGATTTGGCTTTTTCGAGGTAAGTAACGATTGTAAATCTAGTCCTGAGGGTATAAAACCCCGGATTTTTGTATCATTCTACTATTTTTAGTGACGCACATGCTAGGTGACGGGCGTGTGGGCGTGCACTATTAGGGATTGTGACTTGGTCCGTCCCGTAGCAACTGTAAAGTTGCAAACTTTGTTGAAACTATATGATACTTATATGTTTTAGAAAGAGTTTCTGTAAATTGGGTTGAATGCCATGTTTGGGCCTTGCGCCAATGCTATTTGGACCCTTAGGGTTTGTTTCATATCATCCTCTCACTGTTTTTGATTGAAAATCTATACTCAGTCATGTTTATACTTGTTTACCACATAACTCAGTTTTATTACTCTATTTTGATGCATATAAATGTTGTTTTGGGCCGAATGCCCTATTTTACCGAAATGCCCGAGTGGCTTGAGAGGTTTATGACTGAGTGAGGCCGAGGGCCTGATTTGTGAGGATGAGTGTGGATCGGGGCTGCCTGTCTGCAGCATACTTTATTATTATAGCACGTGAGTTGTCCGTGCAGATTATAGCGCTTGGGCTGAAGGAGCCCATCCGGAGTCTGTACACACCCCTAGTGAGTGCAGGTACCTACTGAGTGCGAGTGTCGAGTGCTGAGTGACTGGGAGGCATGAGTGATTGTGAGGTATGCCCGAGTGGCAAGAGTGATTGTGAGGTATGCCCGAGTAGCAAGAGTGATTGTGAGGTATGCCCGTGTGGCAAGAGTGATTGTGAGTGTGAGGTATGCCCGAGTGGCAAGAGTGACTGTGAGGTTTGCCCGAGGGGATGTATATGAGTGATGTTCTGCCCGAGGGGCTGTTTATGATTTTATCACTGAATTGCATCGCATTGGCATGCACACATGACATACATGCATAGAGATGTATTTTTCGTCATACTGTACAACATCACATCATTCATGATTTTTCACACATTGTTGACAGATGGGCATAGTGATGCATTTGTTTTTACACGAGTTGTCCGGAAGGGAAAAAATGAAACATCTTATTTATTATTGACAAGATTTTGGGAGAAATTTATTGTTTTCAAACTATTCATATTTTTGGCAACTCCAACAAACGATTTGGGTTTTCGCTGAGGTATTTGAAAGGAAGAACTATAATTTTTGAAATCATTATTTGGCTGAGTATTTTATCCCTGAGTTACTTCTGGTATTATTTGCTTTATATTGTTATGGATTGTTTTGGATTATTGGTTTTGGACCCGAATTGGTGGAAGCTTGTCACTATTTTCAACCTACGGCTAGGTTTGTTACTTACTCAATACATGGGGTCGGTTGTACTGATACTACACTTCTGCATATTTCATGCAGATGTTGGATGTTGTTGTTGCTGTGCTCGATGGTTGCTGGACTTGAAGATGTACCTGCGTTCCTATTGTAGCTGCCTTTTGTTCAGGGTAGCCTTAGATTTATAAAAGCTCTGTTTATGTATTATTTAAACAGACTATGTATTTATTTTATTTTCACTTTGTATACTCTATTCTTAGAAGCTCATGATTTGTACTACCAGTTCTTGGGGGATGTATAAGATTAAGATGTTTATTCACTTAAATTACTTTAATAATTGTTATTGAAATTGGAAAATTGAAAGTTGGCTTACCTAGCGGGTTGGGTTAGGTGCCATCACGACTAGTTGGATTTTTGGGTCGTGACAAGGTGGTATCAGAGCTCTAGGTTCATAGGTTCTACAAGTCATGAGCAAGTGTCTAGTAGAGTCTTGCGGATCGGTATGAGGACGTCCATACTTATCTTCGAGAGGCTACAGGGCATTTAGGTTAATTTTCCATCTTTCTTTTTTATCGTGCAGAATTTATTCAGCTTGAAATATAACTCTTTGAATTCTTTCCACGTATCCGTATGCGCACATGAGCACTCGGTATCAGCTGTGCATTGCCGGCTTGTGATTCCATGGATGATGTTCGAGGTGAGTATTATGTATTTTGGTGATGAACCAGTCTGGAGTACTTTTGGCCATGGTTAGACCACAGCTTAAGCTCGGTAGTTTGAGTTGTAACTTGTACAATTGGACTCATATGTCCGGTGATGACCCTATAGTGAAATTTGTGGCTCGATGAGCGGTGAAATGGTGGTATGATGGGTATGCTGTGAACGCGGGATATGTTAAGACGATTTGAACATAACGAGAAGTTTTTCCTTCTTATGTAAAGGAAAGGTCATTGGGTGCTTGATTTTTCATTTCTATGTGGCGTACAGTCCCGAGTGTGAATGTTTTGAAGGATCTTTCACAATTGTTAAATTTTGGGACAAATTAAATTCTCATGTCTGGTTAGTGAGTTTGGACTCAGATAGACTAAGTGATTACATAGTAATTGTGACTGCGAAAGGGTATAACAAAATACCAGTTTGAGGCTAAGCAGGTGCGTTATCCCTTGCAGAGTAATCTACATAGGTGTATTCCTTATGATGTGAGTAGAGAGTTTCTTTTCTGCCGACGGGGTGTATGGGTGGAGATTTGAATCTGAATATGGTTGAGAAAGTTGACTTATGTGTTAAGAGGATGAATACGAGCTTAGCGGATAATTGAGGTATTTTTATGGTTGGCATTGTATGAGCTTGAGAAGAATTTTTCGTTGAACTGACTGTGGCATTATGACAGTAATAGAGTATTAGTATTGTGAATTATGGAGTGTTTTAATCTATGGCTTTGAGCCAAGTGGGGGAGCCTGCTATAGACAAATCAATTCATGGGTATGTGTCAAATGTTATTTGGGTCTAAAGTATACTTGGGAATCAGTGATGACTTGCAGAGGTGGAGTTCGAAAATGACTCGAATAAGGAGAATTCTTGGTTAAGGATTATATTGCACGGATGAGTATATGAAAAATCGTGGGATGAGTGAGTTGTTATTGGTGAATGATGTAGTGCGCATGGAGTATGCATTTGGTATGTGGTGTTAAAGTAGAGTTACTTCTTTGAGTGTTGTGGTGCTAATGGGGCACGTGTCTTTTGCCCCATTTGGGCGGTGCAATTAGATTTGAGCAAAGTGGATGACTCCCGAGAAATAAAATTCCAGTGGGTTTGAGAATTATATATAGCAATTGAGAATGTTTCCGGACTTGTGTATGCATTTTTGTGTAAGGAAGGTAAGAAGAACAATTTCAAATTCACATAATGTATTCTCAGAGTGAGTGTTGTAGTTGTGGTATTTGCGAAAGTGCTTAAGAAGAATACAGTTGCTTATGGGCCGTAGGGCATTGTGGTTCTATGCTAATGTTTGTGGGGTAAGTTGTGGTTAAAGATCATAGTATTTTAGCAAGAAGAAGTATCAATCTGAAGACAAATTCGGAAGGGACTTGGAGAAATAGGACAGCTTGGTAGTAGGTTGGAGCAGTATGGTAATGGATATGATCGGTTCTTTGAGTGCTTATGATGTGGGGGTTTTCTACAGGTGCTTTGTGGCAATACACCTGGACTTGGTGACCTGCATGGCTTGGTCGAGTTAGAGGAACTTAGTTTTAAGGGCTTGATTACGTGCAAATAGATTCCAAGGTATTCTTGATGGTCTCTACCTGTGTGGAGAACGTGTTGTGGTGAATTGTGATTTCCTCCTAGAATGAAGCAAGAGAAAGGTTTCTAACTAAAATGGTATGTAAATTATTGGTGACTCAAAGTTGATAATAAGATTCTTGTGTTGTTCACATGATGGCAAGATAGATGTTATGTGTTGTGCGGAAGTTAGATTTACATGTATAAGGTGGCAGTTCAGTATTGAAGGAAGGTAACGAAGTTTGGGCAGAATGGTCATGAATTCTTAGACAACATGGGCGGTTCCAAATGAGTAGATGAATATGATTACTATTAGGTGTATAAGAGGGGTGCGTACTTCAGAAGGCGCATTGTATTTTTACTTATGGAGGTATAAATTAGTATTGCGGTACTCACATGTTTGATAGACTGCTGATATTCAAATTTTATCAATTGGCATGGAAGAACTTTTAAAGTATTTCTCGTGGGATTATCGTGTATGAGAGAGTTATTAGGCATTCAGGCGGTGGAGATGGAATCAAATATGGTGATTCACGTGTTCTATGGATTTGGAGATTGGGAGTTCTCAGGAGCGGATTGTTTCATGGTTGTGGACTGTGAAGTTGTGGCAGGAGCTAGCCATATGATAGAATGTGTAATGATTCAGTCATTATGGATTTTTGGAAGAATTTTTATCTATTTGTAGGTAACCCGAGTTGATTTGGGGGTACATAGGTAGGCCCAATTAAGATGTGTATTCTACACCAAGCCGGAATAGTTGGCTCCATACTGCTATTATTGAGGGATGTGTCATTTGGTTGATGTTGAACTTATTCGTGTTCTCAAATGATCTGTGAGTTATTCCTTTATGCTACGAGGAGTTGTGACTCATTGGTTATGTGCACAGATGGTGCGGTTCTATTTGAGCTTTATAGAAGAATTTGAGTGTGATGAGTAATTAGGTATTACATGATCAATAGCGTAATGGTTATGTCCTTTCAGGTTTTTGTGTGGTATTTTTGTCATTTGCCTCTCCGTCGTTATTAAATTGGAACAGGGTGGCTTGAAGTATATAATATGAACCTCGTGTTAGAATCGGGTGATGGTTCTACGGTGTATGATGAATTTTCAGCGTTTCATTGTGGAAGTACTTGTTAATCTGGCGGGGCAGTTCTCTCATTTGAGTCATTTTCCATGACTGGGTACATTTGAATTATTGCGTATTAGTGCACGAATGGCACGAGTTGTGGCTCCGAGTTATATTTGTGCGGTATGTCTGTGGAGCAGTTATGTTTAGTAATATAAGGTCATTGGACCGAGAATGAGTAGTATCAGGTTTGATTTCGGTATATTCAGGAGTATAATATTGAGAGTCGACTCAAAAAGTGATTATAGTTATAGTTATAGCTTGATACAGCTGGTTCAAACCCATACAGGGTGTAAATATAAGATTCAGGTCTTGAAAAGAATTTTGGATATTAGAAATTTGGCTCCAAGGTTTTTGGGCTAATGTTAAATTAATGATTTTTAGTTATGTTGTGTGGTCAGGCCTATATAGAATAGGGTGACATGATATCACCCTCGGGTATGTGTGTGGTAAGGTGGAATAAAGATTTGAAGGTTAAGAACAACTCTTGGCACGTTTGAGGACGAACGTATGTTTAAGTGGGGGAGAATGTAACGACCCGACCGGTCGTTTTGAGTATTACAACCTCGCTTCCCCCTTTACTGCTCAAATTTTACTTTACAGTTGTTGTGTGAATTACCGGGATAATTGGTTTGGGTCCGGTGAGGTTTTGGAATGAATTGGAACACTTAGTTTCAAGGTTTAAAACTTAAGTTAAAATAGTGACAGGATGTCGACTTATGTGAAAACAACCCGGAATAGAGTTTTGATGATTCCAATAGCTTCGTATGGTGATTTTGGACTTAGGAGTGTGTCCGAAAAATTATTTGGAGGTCCGTAGTGAAATTTGGCTTAAATTGCCGAAAGTTGAATTTTTGAGAAGTTTGACCGGGGGGTTGACTTTTTGATATCGAGGTCGGAATCCGAGTCTGAAAATTGGAATAGATCTGTTATGTCGTTTATGACTTGTTTGCAAAATTTGAGGTCAATCAGACATGATTTGATGTGTTTCGGCGCAAGTTGTAGAAACTAGAAATTTCAAAGTTCATTAGGCTTGAATTGGGGTGTAATTCATGGTTTTAGCGTTGTTTGAGGTGATTTGAGGGTTCGACTAAGTCCGTATGATGTTTTAGGACTTGTTGGTATATTTGGTTGAGGTCCCGAGGAGCTCGGGTGAGTTTTGGATGGTTAATGGATCATTTTTGGCCTTGGTGAGATTGCTGATATCTGGTGCTGCATTTTTCGGATTTTCTCTTTCACGTTTGCGAGTGGGCCCTCGCATTCGCGAAGAGGAATTTGTGGCAGGAAGGATTTACTCTTCGCGTTCGCGAGGGGGTCTCGCGTTCGCGAAGAGAAGCTGGGTTGTGCATCGCGTTCGCGTATGGGGTATCACGTTCGCAAAGGGAAATATAGTGGGCATGGGTTTTTGCCTTCGCGTTCGCGAAGAAGGTCTCTGTTAAGCATCGCATTCGCGAGCAGTGTCTCGCGTTCGCGAGCAGTGTCTTGCGTTCGCGAAGAGCAAATGTTAGGAAGCACATTTTGTGCTTCGCGAACGCGAGGGACCTGCCGCGTTCACGAAGAAGAGAGGTCTGGACAGAAAGTTTAAGTTCAGAACCATTTTTAACGATTTGGAGCTCGGATTGAGGCGATTTTTGGGAGATTTTCAGAGAAAACAACGGGGTAAGTGTTCTCAACTCAATATTGGTTAAATTACCCAAATCCATGGTTGTTTTTAACATTTAATTGGTGAATTAAGTTGGAAAAATGTGAAAACCCTCTTAGTTTAATTTGGAGATTTGAGGGTCGAGTTGATGTCGGATTTGAGTAATTTTGGTATGGTTGGACTCGTGATTGAATGGGGGTTCGGATTTTTTGAGTTTTATCGGATTCCGAGATGTGGGCCCTATGGGTAATATTTGGGGCATAATTTTAGATTTTTGAAAAATATTAGTATTTTGATAAGGAATTAATTCCTATAATTTTTGTGAGCTGAATCAAATGAATTGTGACTAGATTCGAGCCATTTGTAAGTTGATACGCGCAGAATGGAATTTCTGAAGCATTGCTTAGCTTGCTCGACATTGGATTTGGCTTTTTCGAGGTAAGTAACGATTGTAAATCTAGTCCCGAGGGTATGAAACCCCGAATTTTTGTATCATTCTACTATTTTTAGTGACGCACATGTTAGGTGACGGGAGTGTGGGCGTGCACTA